>NC_058509.1:13474475-13794475 GCF_020382885.2 Scatophagus argus
TTTATATCTCTAACAAACATGTGTAGTAAGGGTGGAGGCTGGCGGTAGTTAACATCTGTCCCATTTTCTCATTGGTCAAAATTATAACTGACTTTCATGTTGTCCAATCATATTCTGTTGCGATGATCGCTTTTGTCCAATCTGCATGAGTTATGCAAATCCTGTAGCGAAGTTTCCCCAGTAGCAGCACCCTACGTTGACAGCGTTTAGCCTTTCAGATATTTGATTTTTTGTTAATTATAAATGCGAGGAAGTGTTTGATAGCCAGGGGTCACATACGAATAATTTGTCCGTTGCAAGGGGCAGAAGAGCATCGTTTTCGCTATGTTTGCGCCAAGAGTTTCCCATTAGCCGGTAATTAAAGCTGATAGCTAACTGCTAAGAGCTAGCATAGCTATCTAACGATTTCGCCGGTACAGGCGGACCTCTTTGTCTGACAGGGGAAGGCGTGCTCTTTTGTTAGCTTTTCCCTTTGTCCATTCGGGAAAGAGGAACTGTTGGGTCAGGATTTCACAATAATCTACAGCTCTGAAAGTATTTATAAAATGCAAATCGCGAAAAAATACTTCACAGAAGGTCTGATCCAGTTAACAATCTTGCTCAGTTTGATTGGAGTTCGCGTGGATATCGACAGCTACTTAAACGGCTATTACACGCCTCTGATAGAGATTAACTTGGGTCCTAGCTCAGCGTACACCCAGACACCCTTTCATAATTTGAGAGACACTCTTGACGGATATAGTGTGCATCCAAAATGTCCCGAGTTGGACTATTTCTTTGCAAGTCGACGGCTACTAGACGAGGTGAGGACGCTCGGCTCTCCGCGGTTCCCCACACAGTTGAACGCATGGTTGGTGCACCAAGTGTCTGCCAGTGACAAGGCTGATTCCGGGCCCTCAACCAGCAACAACGCTGACACCAGCTCAGGGTTAGAAAGCCCCCGGGACGAAGCTAGGGATGACAGTGAACACCTGCCTGACAGAGGCCATGAGGTGTGCCAAACAACTCCCGAACTCGGACATGGGCCTTGCAACGCTGGAGCCTGCGGGTTTCTTAAAGAGGCAAGTGTATGTGAGGTAGCATAAAGTTAACAAACTTTGCTTATAACTAAGCTGTATGGCCAAGAGGGTTGGCTGGTCAGCTAGAATACTTAGCTAATTGAGGTAATGAAGTAGAGGCAAAACTTCTTCAATGCTGTCACTATTTAAGTAGCGGCATTTAACCCGTGTTACACAAAGATTGGCCCTGATCCAACCAACCAGTAACTTATTATGTTTAATATTTCCTGGTGCACCTGTAAACAAGGTAACATGATGTGATCATTTTTTTGGCAAAACTTGTAATGCTCTTCCACTTTCAGTTTGTAGGGTTCAACCCTTCCTGGGTCACAGATTGCATTTCAGTGATAAAGTTCTTGCCTAATTAACTCATCTGCCTAAATAAATAACTGATCCATATATGCAGTTAATGAGACTATGTAGTGTGATGTACAGCATGGCAAGTATTCAACTAACTGTCTGGTGCACCTGTCACCCTTCATTACTGCCACATTAAGCCCTCTCTGAATAGTTAGGACAATAGAATTACCTTCACCAATAAGACCAGTGCATTCGATGACCATGCAGCTGTAAAATGTTACGGACTGGTTGTGTTGTTAAAAAGCACTGATTGAAAATATGTCATACTTTGTGTAGGTGCCGTATGCAATATGTGACTGCTATTATGTTTAGAAGACTAATAACACCAAGACATTATAGTTAATTGTCACAGTGAAGCAGTTTTTGTAACTCAGGATAGAAACAGCTGCTTTGTGGATGTTTTGTCCTGAGGGCAGTTGATGTTGCCATTTGTGTAACTGTATCCCCTTTCTTGAGACTCAGCTGCCAGCTGTGGTCCTTGAGAGGTGGAGAAGTAAAGCTTAGATCTTCACACACTCTGCTTGCTTACACAAAAGCTGTGCTGAATACTTAAACTCTGCCCATTCACACTCGAATTTTCGTTCACTGGATAATGTGATGTTGACAAATCCTTTTATACGTAAAAGCTTACTTTACTGTATGAGGATGTAGTTCGTTAGAGTACAGTTTGTCATATTTTTGCTTTGATTAACATTAACTGATTCAGCACTCATTATCTTTTTGGAACAGGTGAGGATCAATCCCCTTTCTGTCTTTTGAGTATGGAAAATAGTTTTTGTCTTTGTTTGAGATGTCACAAATATTGTGTCTGTGGCACACAGTTGGCAACCTACATTAACTGCTGTATATGGAGTGTCTTAAAACATCTAAAATGGTCAGGGAGAGCAATTAGGCAATAGTTTATAGCAATAAATATTATATTATAGCAATAATATCAAGGAAGTTGTGCTTAAATATAGTCTGTACAGCTGGTCTTTGTTCCCTGCAGAGTTCCAACAGTTGGTCAAAGGGTTGAAGCGAGGCGTCTGGACTTTAGAAGATTAACTTGAAGACGTTTCACTGCTAATCCAAGCAGCTTCATCAGTTCTGAAAGAAAGTTCTTGGTGGGGAAACAAATATATATACCTCAGTGGGTGTGGCTAGGTGAAACTACTCAAACAAAGGATCTGATAGTCCTGCAATTTGTTTTTTCCAACTTGACGTGGATGGCTTCCTTGACACTTCTTTTATACCACCTGTCATCTCTGTCTAGAATGAGGACATCGTTGTCTTCAAAGGAATATCCCTTTTCCTTGAGATGCAAATGGGCCACTGAGTCTTGTCCTGTGGAGGTGGCTAGCACAAGTTGGAAAAACCTTCACTTAACAGACGTGGTGGCCTCAGACATCATCTCTCTTGCACATACAATGCTGTCCTCCCATCCATATCCAGGAAGTTTCACTCCAATTCACATGAAAGCTGTCTTTAAACGTCCTGCCAGAACCCAGGAACAGACTCATAGCCATTAGCCAGTTGTTAGACACAGATAGTCAGTCGTTAGACATAGACATAGAGGGCCATCACTGGCAGTCACACCACACAGGCAAATTGCAGGACCATCAGAACCTTTGTTTGAGTAGTTTCACCTAGCCACACCCACTGAGGTATATATATTTGTTTCCCCACCAACAGTTTTCAGAACTGATGAAGCTGCTTGGATTAGCAGTGAAACGTCTTCAAGTTAATCTTCTAAAGTCCTGACACCTCGCTTCAACCCTTTGACTGAATATGACCTGGATGACTGAGAATCTTCACAGACAGTTAGTTATTAAAACAAAGCTTTTCTCTGGCCATGTTGGGATTACCAAACTAGAAATGTAAATGTCTTAACTTTTTTTTCTCTCTCTCTGTCTATTTTTTTTTTTTTTTTGCTTCTATTCTGAATTCTGACTTTCCTCTTCCTCCATTCTTTCTTCTTTTTCTCTTCATCTGCCTTTCTTTGTCTAATCAGGATGGTGATGCTAAAGTTAAAGTGGAGGAAGAACCTGCCCCACTCACTCAGCTGGCTCACAGTTCCACACTGGAACAAGAGGTTTGTTACAGTTTGCCTTCAGTTTTTGCTGTATGGTGTTTACTATCAGTGTTTGAACATTTCCTGTTTTCTGAAAAGGAACTATACTGATTTTGTTATAAGAATACACACTACAGTCAGTCTGTCACAACATGTGTTTCAAACTTGAAAATTCATTTTCTTGTGACCAGAAAACCATGTTCTCACGTAACAGCCTCACTCAAATTACACCCTTTAAATGACGGTGCTGTTCTGGTAACACTTTGTAAGATAAGGGATGTTAAAGCACAATGATTATGGAATGTCTCTGAGGGAGACATAACATATTCACATTTGAAATATAAGTTTGGCAACAAAACATACAACGTACCCTGTCGGTGTTTTATTCTATGCATTTTTTTAAATCCATTTCAGAGTCTGCTTGAAGGCATCACTGCACTGCCTGATGTAGCACGCTTCCATCCTTCTACCATTGATATTGACCAGCAATGGAACAATTTACTCTCTCTGTCTGTTACTGACCTTGATGTAAGTTGTCTGTTCATGTTCATTAATGATGTCTGAAAATCAATTTTACACAAGGCTTAATATTGGTTTCTAAACAGTAATTCTGATGAATAAGCTGGTGATGATCTGCATGTTGTGGAGGATTCGTAAAGACTAAGATGAAATCTGTCATGTGTAGGACTTGGACTCCCTTGTTACTGAGCGCCTGTCACACCTCGACACAGACATCACCAACGCCATCAGCCAGGATGTCAGTTTGCATGATGCCACAGTAACCAGCGCTGGAGCTTTTGGTGTGGCATCTGAAAGAGTTGAGTCCAGGCCAGTTGCCCAACAACAAAGAACCCTCTTCCGTCTGGAATCCACAAGTCCCTCACACTCTGATGCGTCACCAGGGATGGCATTGGGCCTGGCAGCTCTCCCCTTTGCTTCAGTATGTAATTTAACTGGAAATGTGTCACAGCATAGTGCACTGGGTAACTGTCTGGATGAGGCTGTGTTTGACCAGATCAATCAGCTAGGTTTAGAAGACCTGGACACTATGGACATCCAGTTGATGAGCTGTCTTGGGAGCATAGATCCACAGGTCCTGGAGGACTTGGATTCTGACTCCGGCCTCTCCTTGGAGAGCAGCTCTGGAGGTCCAGTCTCCCCAGGTTGGTTCAAATTTCTACAAATTCTTGTAGATTAAACGTGTTTATTGCTATGGTATGTGAAACCATGATTGATCATTATTTGTTATACATACTAATACAGTAAATAACCCCTCATTCACCCAGGCTCATCTGAGATGTCATCATCGTCCAGCTCATATTGTGAGGATGACTGTGGAGCTACAGGCTATAGCAGTGAGGTGGATTCAGTCCCCTCAAAACGCATCATGGACTACACTACAACGTGGTCACCCATTGATCTGAGTGAGAGTGTGTGGCATGACCACAGCTACTCATCTCCTGCTTTCTTTGACCAACCATCCATAACACTTCCCCACAAAGGTATCAAAGAGGAGCCTCTCAGCGACGATGATGAGTCAAGGTTGGATGAGAGGGAGTTGAGTCGCGATGAGTTGCGTGCTCGTGCCATGTGCATCCCATTCTCTGTCCTGCAGATTGTCAACATGCCTGTGGAGGAGTTCCTGGAGGTCCTAGACGGTCACGGCTTCTCCCCTGAACAGGTGACCCTCCTGCGGGACATCCGCAGGCGGGGGAAGAACAAACTGGCAGCGCAGAATTGCCGGAAGCGCAAACTAGATGCCATCACAGGGCTCCAGGAGGAGGTGGAAAGGTTGCATGCTCAGAGAGACAGGCTCCTGAGGGAGAAACAGCTTACAGCCAAGACAATGGGTGCTGTGGGACAGCAAATAAAGCAGCTGACCATAGATATCCTGGCCCGGCTGAGGGATGAGTCAGGACAGCCCCTGAACCCAGAAAGATTTACCCTGCAGTGCGGGGCAAATGGGAGGGTTGTAGTTCAGCCTGTAAGACGGGCTGCTGTCTCCACATCGACTGGGAACAAAACGGACAAGAGAAAGAAGGACAAAAAGCAATGATGCAGTATTGCCAGCTGAGACTTGAGCATTTAGGTTTTGATATATTTCTGAATTTAGTTGCCTGACTCTGATTTTGGGATCTCCTGCTTTTGTAAATGGGTGTGGATTCACCACTGTTGGGAGCCTCAATCTGCAAAAGCTGCATAAAAGAAAAAAAAAAACTTTTGTAAATAAAAATTCTCATGGGAAAAATGTAGCTTAAACACTGGACATTTGCTTTTTGAACATGAACGAGGAATCCTGGGCAGTTTAAGGCAACAGCTATGCTCTGGGCGATGCTACCCGTTTCTCTTTGTGCCTCTTACCATTTTTGCAACAACAAAAAAAAAAAAAGCATAGACAACCAGACATGTCTAAAAGTCAGCATTGTGACAGTTACTCGATAGAGATTTGTGGGGAGGATTCTGTCTGTTTTCATGTAATTTTGCCTCTAAAAGTATACCTTCTCGATATAAGGAGGCCAAACAATGTATTTATTAAAGTTTCTGAAATTCATGAAGTGCTTTTGTGCATCATGAGACGGCCAAGGGCTGTATCTGTTTTGTTTTGTTTTGTTTTTCATAATGATATGTTTATCTTAAAATGGTTAGAATATTGCCACAGTACCTATCTGAAGTTTACAGGTTTGTTTAAAATATATGCGGTAATGAACTCTCAAGTAGAAATTTGAACTGAAATGTAAAAAAAAAAAAAAAAAGTTGTTTTCCTTATGTCTTGATGACATACAGTACACCAATGATTAAACTGACAAGGCCTTAATTTGTATTGAATTATTGTGTGTTTGTGTGTACACACAGATGCACATTATCTTGACAGAAATGTTTTTAATGAGGTTCCCATTTTATGTTTTAAATTTAAAAATGTGTTTCAAGCAGAATTTTCCTTTCCTAATTTGAATTACTTAATAGTTTTGGCAAGATTGTATTCTACCTCACACCTTTGTTATAGGTTTTGGCTAAATTTAAAAAAAAAATCAACCCTTTTTAGGGGAACTTAAGTGCACTCATTAACAACAAATTCTTCATTACAGAAATGGCCCTTAATATACCCTAACCATCCCATTTTGGAAAAAAATACACAACCACCAACTATTTAATAGGACCGATTCTCATTTTGGATGTTGCTTTTTATATGTTTGAGATTATCTGAGAGTTGAATTTAAGTATTTAGTAGAAGTTGCCATGAAGTTGGATGATTGAGTGAGTGATTTAAATGGAGTTGTTTTTTTCCCCCCTAATTCTTCGCAAATTTGTATTTAATTTTCCGGTTTGACCAAGTGTTTACTTTGCTGTTTGTATAAACTACATAAACTTGTTTTTCTTTGTTGCTGGAGGCAGATGTTTTTGTTTGCATGGTGATTGTTGAATGAAATGAAATTTGAAATGCTCTTACAGACTTTGCCTTTTGTGACTGAGAAACAAAAAAAGCAACAACAACAACAGGCTGTGTCATTCTTGTGTCATTTGGGGTCAGTTTGGAAATTCTGGCCAGCCTCCTTAGGATGATGATGGATTATTATTATTGTTATTCTTTTGGATCAAACTATTTCAAACTACTTTAAAAACTGAGCAGTGAAATAACATTTCATATGGTCATAAACGGGGTCATCCTCAACAAGATGAAAAATTCAGCAAACCAAAAGATTTGCTATCATGACAGGTGAAATAAGAGAAAGTTTCTGTTACATTGTAATTTCGATTTTAGTGTTCCTTTTTTCTGAAACTGTACAGTAATAGTTCTGGATTTCACATTTATATTCAGAGTTGTGCTGAACAGGCTTCCTCTGAAAATTAATTATGAATATCAAAGTTCAAATGGACTTTATGAATGGTGTGTTGTCATTTGACATGACTTTCCACTTAATTTATGGAAATTGTTTAATCAATTTAGAGCTTATTTGCTGACGTCAACTCCAACAAAACTTGGCTTGAATGTTTGTTTGGTGTAATGCGAGTTTCAACCTTTTTGGCCCCTTCAAGCACCGTACCGTACTGGCAAGAATAGATGCGCATGAAAATTCAACTGGCTTGACCTGCTGTTACAAATGACGGTTTACTTGAACGCAGTAGGCAACACGCTTTTTCCTTCCAGGCTTCCGTAGAAGCCTTGTGGCTTTTGGCGCCGGCCCTGCAGTGCAGCAGAAAAGAAATAGACCAAAGACTGACCGCGTGGTAAGGAGGCCTAACTGAATCAGTTTTTGTTGTTTTTTTGGGTGAGTACACAGCTATAATTTATTTTAAATGTTGCAACGCGACACCGATGCCAATTATATTGCCAGATCCAGGCAATGAAGCTAATGGTAGCTTTGTTGTACCGTGTAGCAAGGAGCGCAGTTTGCGCATAAAAGGGGAGCTTTACGTTAAGGTTACTCCCAACAGCGTTAGCTAGGTAGAATATTTAAGTTTGTTTACATGCATACATCCTATCATCTTACTATATGCAAACGTATCTTGCCGGATAATGTTACCCGAATGTTTTGACTAATGTTAAATTAGTATGTAATTAGAATTTAGTTTTGTGTGTTAACGAGCCTGGCGTTAACCGTAAATTGCTTAATGAAATCGTTGATACAACGCTTTGATTAGTAATGTGTTTTAGCTTCCTTTTCAAGACCAATCATCTTAAAGAATAGTGCAATGCAAGCGTCACAGTTAAGGAAGTCTTCTTGTCTCAGTCGCGATATAATATACAGTTATTATATAGCTAACATGCTAACTATGATTAGCATGTTGGCTAACGTAGATAACGCCACTTCGTGATTTGGCTACCTTCGAATATTTTGCAAACGCATGGCTAAGTTATTTCGCAGCTTAACGTTATAATAGTATTGTCTTGTCTTGAACCCGCTGCCATGTTTGTGTACGTTACGCTGTTCTTCGTGGTTACCCGAACAACAGCTAATGCAACGTTATCACAATGAATGACTGTTTTGGGGGATGTTTTTTTTTTCTAACTTAATGTGAATGAGTGAAGTAGTTTTGTGCATATCCGTGTGAAATATTGGGGCGACAGTGTAAAACCTCTAAGCAGTTAAAATTCTTACTATTCCTCGTTTTTTAGGTCACAACATGGGTAAGAAACAGAAGAGTAATGTGAAGAAGGATTCACTGGAGACACAGGAGGAACCTGAGGAATTTGTTGTGGAAAAAGTGCTTGACCAACGTGTTGTTAATGGGAAAGTAGAATTCTACCTGAAGTGGAAAGGATTTACAGAGTGAGTTGCCTGGGACTCCCTCTGAGCTGGAAGTGCTTCCCTGGTATGGGGTTGTGCCATTATCCATAGTCACTGGTTGCATGAATACAAACTAGTTTGTAATGTTGATCATATTGTTTGCATGTGTCAGTAGAAACTGTTATGGGATATTTTGCAATGCAAATGCTCACCCTCCTCCTTTTGGTATAGTGCTGACAATACCTGGGAGCCTGAAGAGAACCTGGACTGTCCAGAGCTGATTTCAGGGTTTTTGGAAGCTCAGAAGAACGTTAAGGAGAAGCCAGCTCCTGTTAAAAGGAAGGCATCAACAGATGAGCCAGAGACTGAAGCCAAGAAGAAAGATGCTGTGAGTTTACAAATAGTTTTATGTGCCATATCCAAGTATATGCTTTTATTCAAATGCTACAGCTACTGAACCTGTCCTGTAATGAGCTTTGGATCTCAGCATCAATTAAAAAAAAAAAACTGTAACTGTTTGTCACAAAACTACATGCCACAAAGTTTCTTGCATAAGCTCACCATATCTGTCACTCATAGGCTGAGAAACCACGTGGCTTTGCAAGGAACCTCGAACCAGAACGGATCATTGGTGCAACAGACAGTAGCGGGGAGTTGATGTTCTTGATGAAATGGTTAGTATAAAAGGAAATCATTCTCTTTCTTTATGTCCAGATGTCTCAGTTGTGTTGTCATCTTTTTTTTTTCTTTTTTTTTTAAATGTTTTGCTCTTGAAACATTGAATATGAGTGCAATCCAAAAAAGCAAGTCCATTATTACTTGTGATGATACTCTGGCTTTGTTGTGTCCCTCAGAGATAAATAAAATGTACATGAAAATGAATTAATTTGTAATCAATTAGGGTCCAGTTTTGCTGTGATGTTTTATTTTTTTTCTTTGCTTTTATTGCCTTAAGGAAAGACTCGGATGAAGCTGACTTGGTCCCTGCCCGTGAGGCCAACACTCGCTGCCCTCAGGTTGTCATTTCCTTCTATGAGGAGAGGCTGACATGGCATTCCTGTCCAGAGGATGAAGTTCAGTAGTACTTCCCTGCAAGCCCTTGCACCACTTATGCCCTTTTTTCAGGACTGAATTCTCTCCTTTGTCTTGCCTTCCAGTTTGGTTAGCTTGGTTATTTTTTTTTAAGCCGTCACATTGGGTGGCAGTCAAGGAGAGCTGTGTTGTACATATTAGCTGAACTGATTGTGCAAGTGATGGTGTTTTGATGTTCAATGAAGTCTTCTGTTGTTAATATTTATTTGATGGCAGTTTTGAAACCATATTCTTAGAGAAAAGCCAACACCACCTGTATTCATACCTGATCAAATTTGGTGAAATATAAATACCTACTCTGATCAGTTAAGCTTATGTATCATCTCATGCCGGATTCTGATTTTTGTCTTTTTCCCACACTAGTGCTGATGTTTTGTTCTAAAAGTGCATTTTGTATACTTAGCCTGTAAATATTATTTGAAGTTCTAATAAAGGTTTTATGTGACCAATTTCCACTGTTGGGATTTATTTTGCTTGTTTTTGTTTTCTTAATGGTTCCAATCAATGTATTCAGAATTTGCAAAGGAAGAGACATATGCAGAGTTAACTGAATTCATTTAGATTAGATTTTTACAACTTGATTTAGTTTTCATTTTTTGATAAATTTGTAAATTACAGCATTTTGATAGTACTGTTTGAAACCTGGAACTTGGTTCATGATATGGATGCCTGATTGAATGTTTCCGTTAAGCTTCCTGGGCAAAGTTTTCAAAGCTGTCTGTTTTCCTAATTTTGGGTAATTCTAGCAGTAAATGGTGGTTTTGAACATGTCCACATCAAAATTCAAATAAGTGAAAACAAACACAACAAAGTTTAAAGTGATGACAAAATTCCCAAATTGACTGGTTATGACATGTTTCAGTGGTCCCTGAAGAGTTTGACTTAATGTTTGACCTTTACCACTGAGTATGTTATCCTGTCTTTGTCATTTTCTGCACATGACAAGTCGGGGGTCAAAGATCATAAAGGTTGCTGCTTCAGTATTGAAGAGCCAAGTCATGTTCATTAGGTTTCCCATGAACTGGAAGGCACTTGCTTCAAGCTCTGGCTGCATGTGTCCTTTGGAGAAATTCTGAAACCCAAATTACTCCTGATGGCTGTCCCAGTGGTGTGAGACTGTGTGAAGGGTTGAGCATATCTTGGAGTGTTGTAGATAGGAAGGGCTGTATTGCTTCTGATGAGTAGGTTGACACCTTGCGTGGCAGCCTCTGCCATCTGCGCGTGTGAATGTAGCAAGTGCTGTAAAGCACTTTGAGCAGTTGGTAGCCTAGAAAAGCACAATATGAATGCAAGCCTGTTTGTAGTCATTAAAGTGTTCCCTCATTGACCCAAGTATGAACACCGTTGATAAGCATTATCAACATTCAAGGGAACACAGTGGTTTAGCTCACCTGAATCTGTACTATTTTGAGGTGACAACCCTTAATGCTTTGATGCCACAACATTTATTGTTTAACTACCAGTTCATTTGTACCTAAAGAAAACAAGAAACTCAATAATTTCAATAGTAATAATAATATAAAGATAATAATAAAGATGCATTGCTATAGTTTAAATTACACGATTACTCAATAGTATAATTAAAAAGTCCATGTTCCTTTTAACTGAAATGATTTTAAATGTGGGATTTGTATTTTATCTTCCCATTGTGGCATTGCTACTTTTACCTGATTAAATCATTTTCGCCGCTGCCAACCTCTCTGAGGTCATGTCTCCAGACTGCATGGCTGCCTCTGCCAGAGTGAGTGTAACAATCTCATGACTGGCATTAGGGCACAAGAGTTAAACTTTGGACCATTGTGCATTAGTGCTGATGCAATTTCTCTTGCAACTCACAGTTTTCAGGTTTATAAAATAAATAAATAAATAAATCCCTCATGACACATCCATAGCCACAGTAACTACCCAAATTAATAGGCAAATTATACCAAAAAGGATTCTAAATGAATCTTTTTTTTATCTCTAGAACCAAAAATGCTGAGAGAAAGAAAAAAGATATTAAATGATTCAAACAATCAAGACCTGGTAAAAATGAATCCAACCATCACTATTCCCCACATTAACTACAAGTACTGTGGCATGCAGAACTCTTTTATAAAAGTTATTTTTATTCCTTTGTATTTATTTTCACATTTTATGGGACATCTTAAATCTGGAATGTCTTGATTAGATCAAACTTCTAATCAGGGAAGCACAGTCATCAATTGTGTGCTAATCTTCTCAGATTGTCTCACCACAAGCTTACAACAACCCACGATTTCTTTACATTGAAAACCCAATAGTCAACCCATGATCAAGTGCTTCTAATTACATAGTAACGTTTCTGAAAATATAGATGATTATAAGATCCTGGTAATACAAGAACAGATGACGTCCTGTATGCCATTCTTCAATACAATAACCACCAAGCTGAAAAGGCTGAAGAACTATGGTCACTATGGGATGTTAATGTATTGTTAAGTTCTTCTTACTGAATCTCAGCACAAGGGAAGAAAAGGACTTTGTGGATGTCTCCTGTTCCTGTATTACCAGGATCTTATCTGTGGCTTTGTGCGTATAGCACATGATTATTGTCTATAATCCAAATCATGGTGCAGTTTCCTAAGTCAGCATTTTCTTCAGCACTTTTTTGGATTGCACTCATTAGCTAAATAACCATACAATTAGATTATCTGGAGAGTTCAAGCCAGAAGAAAGCTTTTCTCCCCTAGCTAATAATAAAACTTTGAAAGTGAAAAGCAATCATCAAAAACTTGACTTTATGTGCAAATCAGCAGACTGCAGCCTCCTTCATTTCACTTGAAGGAGTAGGCTAGTTAACACCCATGTAACCTCCACTCCTGGGCTGGAAAGCATTTTGGTAGGAACCTCTGACAACTTTGGGAAGAACTCTTTGATTACAGTCTTAAATCTTAATTGTAATTGTGGGCAGTAAGTGCGCAAGTGGTGATTTTATTCCAGTGCAGGGTGGTCTGGAGTTTACAGGGTTTATTTTTTAACATTGCTGGTATCAGACTGTGTGAAAAGTAAAAGTGATTGATAACAAAACTGGATGACTTGAGAGCGTCACCGTGAAAGTTATGGGTGTAATGCAGTGATGACAAGCTTTGGGTCTCTTGCTGTTGCTGCATTGCACTTATCTTTTGTGTCTATAGGAAACAATACAATACAATAACCACCACTATGAAAAGCAAACAGCTGTAAAAATCAACGTGTCTTCTAAACCCAATCAGGTAAGAATCACAGTGTAAGTCTGCAGCAGGGTAATCAGTGGCTGTATTCTTTTACAGTGACTGTGGATGACCCGTGTATACTGTTTTGTTACACACTTACAGTTTTAGTCAGCAAAAATGTTAAATGTAAATGTTATCAGTTGGATATTGACCATTGTTTTCTATGCACACACACACACATAGAAGATTGAGTGAACAATACAGTGGAGACATTTTACCCCAAGATAGACGATGGTTCTTCTTCTTCTTCTTCTTTTTACTTTGTGCATTTGTTATTATTTGCATGTAAATAACTTCAACTCGTGCTGACTGACGAATGGACTGACTTCAAAATTCATTTTAAACATTTTTGTTGACAGGTTTGGCCATGGCACCTCGGTTAGCCACACAAACGGTACTAAAGGTTATTTGAATATCTTTGGTCCAATCAATAGCACTAAATAGACAAATAGTAAATGTTGCAATGTCTAAGGTTATCGTTCATCCGCCTCGTTACTACTCATTCCTTCACCATTAGATCGCCTCCTCCCACCAGGTGATACTATTTAAACAGACCCCTCCCAGTGAATTAGGGACAGGTGTTCGTTGGGGAGCGGCCGACGCGTTCCTCACGTTGTCTCTCCGTGCCTGGGCTTAGTTTAACAACTTGAGATTTATAATTATTATTTTTTTTACAACTCCTTTCTTTTTAATTTAAATTTTGTGGTAATTTTAGACGTCTGCGACCTTCCCGGGGGGAGAACAGACGTGAATAAGATCCGAGGCTGAGGCCACACGGAGTAGTTTCCAGTTTAGCAGCAGTTCAGTCCGGACAGGGCTGGACCTCAAGCCACAGCACCGAGCCGCTCCCTTGTTGATCACAATCACCGCATTACTGCTCGGGAAGTGAGGAAGGAAAAGGTAGGATCAAATTGGGATTAAAATTCAAATGAGAAGAGCATGTTTTGCTGTTTTGTTTCACACTTTCGTCTTTTTTCATCCCAAAGGCAGCAGAAACTTACGACTTAATTACTATCATCAGTAGGCTATGTGAACAATCTTCACGCTGTATTAAATAGTTGGCAATTAATGTGTGTGTGTATAGATATATATATATATATATATATATATATATTTACTTGTCTTTTAGTTTTACATAGACGACTATTTAGTTGTAATATATTGATAGTTAAATGTATTTAGAAATGTGAATACTTAAGTCTTTATCCAGGATGTGTGTGTATGTGTGTGTGTGTGTATGTATCGTGAGCTCTGCAGATATTAATGCCATATGATGGGTGGGTGATTGTTTGATTGTTATTATGTAACCCATAGTGGCTGAGACTGAGATTTCACTTGCATTGAACAAAGATTATGTGCAAGATGTTGATTTCTGTAAACAACAGTAGCATTTTTCCCCCTCCTTTTAAAGTCCAGGACTTACTGATAGTTTGTGCAGCACTGCTACCATAAACAATACATTCTCACATCAACATGCACATGCAGTCTGTATGACTTCTTATTACTGGGTATATCTAATTAGATCAGTCTTTAATGGCATGTGATTTCATGTGATGTTTCTCAGTGGTGTTTGGCGAATCTCACTGAGATAACCTCAGGATTTCATGAACACCGTATGCACTTATTGATTAGCTCTGCTTGGCTAAATGACATGTCTCATTAAGGTGTCAAGGGGCAAATGATCCAGAATGCTGCTGAAGTTAGATATGCTTGTCATGTGACACAACATTGTTGTAAAATCATAAGGCAAAGTTACATATCAGGTTTGCACATTGATTATCTAAGAAGGAAAATGCGTCTCTGCAGTTTGGCTTTGTATAATAATTCTTATGTGTATTTAATAAATAATTAAAGAGCTGGGCTGGCCTGTATTACTGCCAGAAAAGGCTATCTTGCTGTTGTGTACTGTTTTGGTGTGTTCGTTTATAGTCCATATTAAGTTGTTTATGGTCAAGATTTTCCCCTTTCAAGCTAAATCCTCCTTCTTGGCCTTTGTTCTCCTTTATGCCTCATCAGCTCCAAACATTTGCACTGCTGAATCCTTGAAGTATTAATTCACTAACCAGGCCTGTGCTCTACACAATGTTTCAAGCTTTGAAAACAATGGACTTTGGCTGCCATACTGCTTATTACTGTGTTTCTGCTGTTTTCATGAAAATGTAATGCAACAGTTGAACTGATTTGTTTATTTATTTTACATCAGTTGCATTTTTTTGCTAAAATAAGACTTTTGGTGTTGAATAGATCACTTTGAATTCTACAGGCTCTATTTGTCTCTCCTATCTCTGGCAGGTTTTTGTACACAATATGGACAGTATGCTAGACAGTCTCTCAAAAACTGTAAGTGATCAAGCATGCTCTTCCACACTTCCTATTGTCTTGTATTTGTGCAGTTGCATCTGGGTTGACGTTTTGATGATGTCCTAGAATCGAGGCCCATTGGAAAATAATTTTGCTCAAACGCATCTTTCTGTATTTTCATTTAAATCATAAATTAATTTTTATAAGCTATTCTAAACTAATGGAATCCTGCTTGTTGACTTCCTAGGAGTTCATCAGTGTTTGTGTGCGGGATCCGAGACTTGTTAAAGATGACCTCTGGCACACGCACATCGACTACCAGATATGTTTACATGTAAGTGTTGCGGGGGGGGCACAGCTCTAGATTTACCTTATGGCTCAATTTTGTTTTTAAGTTTATATGGACCGTCAACTGAAATGATATCTGTCTTTGTAGACCAACAGCATGTGTTTTCGGAAGAAGACCTCCTGTGTAAGACGACGTTACAGTGATTTTGTTTGGCTGCGTCATTGTCTGGAACAGAATGCTCTGGTTATGTATGCTCAACCCTGAGATTCATCGATATTTTTAATGTTTAATTTCAATTAAACAATTTCCATTGTATCTGACCTTTTTTATTGAGCATGAAATAAGTTTTCTCTAAGGGCACTTTCTTTTTTCTCTGTCCAGAGAATTACCCAAGTTGCCACCCTGGAATCCCTTCTTTAGTCTGAGGAACACAGAGCAGGTCTCACATAGGATGAAAGGCTTGCAGGAGTTTTTAGAAATGTGAGTTGCTTTGCAGCTAAAGCACTGGCTGATCAAATTAAAGCATTGCCACCTAGCGGTACCCTTTTACTCTGCCCACTCTTCACACCCTCAAAGACTGATGGATAACATGCTGGAAGCAAGTTAGACTTGCTGCTGATCTTGCCCCATGCTAACCCTACTTTAATGTCTAAGTTCACAGTTTGACACCGTCTCCTTTTGCTCTAGCATTCTTCAAGCACCTCTGTTGTTATCGGACAGTCGTCTTCATCTGTTCCTCCAGTCAAACCTCAGCATCACAAAGATTGAAAAGTGTGCCCTTGGCAAGACCAAGTACACGGTAGCAGAAGCCATACAACGCTCCAGCAGCAGTTACCTCAGTAGATTAGAAGATAAGGCCTCATGTGACTCTGACTGTGAAAGGTACGAGTTCGAACAGAATGGTTTGCATTTTAAATCGGACTTCTCACTATATAATACTGAATTTACACTTCCATCCTTTTGCCTCCCACAGCAGCTCTTCATCGTCGGGCTTGGGAGTAAGCATGGATGCTTCATTGCGAGGAAGCCCCCTGCTCTTCCTCGAGTCCCCTGACAGAGACCCAGAGCTGTTTGGCTGTCTTTCCGAGTCCTAAACACCGCCCATTGAGCCGTGATGCACAGCAGTTGTACCTTCTCATTTTGTTTGGTTGTCTCAGCCTGTTGGAGATTCTCCATGGAGCTCTCATTTTTCTTAGTTAACTTCCAGAGGACAAAAGGTTTTGTTTTATTTTTGTTAATGACATTGTTCTCATTTGACATTTGTTGTTTTTAATATTGAATGCTTTAGTTTTCTCTTAAAGTACCCTGGTCCTTTATTTCAGTGTGCACTTGGGGGGGAAAAAAAACAAACTCATGTTTAAAAAAAAAAAAAAAAAAAATGTATAGTACACCTACATTTATAATGTGTAACTCTTAAATATTTCCTATGTATATTTTTATCTGCACAGAAGCTGTACCAAAATTTGCAAGAGATATTTTGAATTGTAAAGGTCCCCCCCATACTTTTTTTTTTATTATTATTATTTAGAAAATGGAGAATACTTGATTTGTTAATGGATAAATAAATTGTCTTTTTTTAAAAAAAAAGAAATAAGAGTATAATATTGAATTTGGCTAGCTTCTATGACATGTAACACCACTGATGATGGTAACAGCAGTCTTGCACTGTTGTAACAGCCCAGTAGAGGGAGTGTAGACATCATAGGACCCTGAGCTGAGTGAATGCAGTAGTTGCATGTAGGTCTACAAAGTTGATTCAGACTTAATTTATACTGTAGGTGATAGTACTGGTCATTAATGTAAATTTAAAGTTCTTCTTTTTATCTCTTAAGGTATTGTTGATATAAGACCATCGCGTGCAATTGAGCTGTCAGTAACAATTCATTAAACTGCACCAGGTTTGAGATGTTTGGGATATATCTATTCTGTAGTCCTTCACTACTCTCTAAAAGCTGCCATCTCTCTTGCTATGGTAGGCAAGTATTAATATCTACTATCTACCAAGGGTGTGTGCATGTTAGATTGTAAGCATCTTCATTGTTGTGATGATGACGAGAAGAGGTCCAGTGCAGGTCGCATTTCGTCCCAGTGTCACCCCTTCCCTGGTGAAATGGTCTAATTAAAGGAAGGTGGAAAATTAATTAACCATTACAGACTACTCTTGGGAATCACCTCCAAGAAACAAGACAGCTTCTGAGTGTGTTGCAGATGTGTGTGGATGGGTGGGGGGGTGGATTGCTGGACAGCCCTGTAAATTGAAAGCTGATGAAAGAAGCAAAGGCTCATTAAAGGAGACAGCAGCTGTCCCCCTCTTCTCACCCCCCCCCCCCCCCCCCCCCCCGCCATCCACCGACCATCGAATTGATGTGGGTCGGCCCAACAGTAAACCTGGCCTGTCCCGCGTCTCTGTCCTCTTCTCTCCTTCCCCTGGATGGTGCTGTCTCCCTGTGCGCACAAGCCATAATGAAGCTGTCAGTGACTTCACACACCAGCCACTGAGCCGTATTCATACAGCAAACGTAGACCCAGATGCATACACACATAGGCGTGTCTGAAAACAAACTGACAGCTGTGAGTGCACACACACACACACATACGTAGTCCATGTATGATGGTGGGAAAGCTGTGGATGAATGAACATTTTCTCTTTTCCTCATCCACTGTCATTTCCCGAATCCCCCCTGGTTTGCGGTTGTGTTTGCTGTTAAAGTTGACCTTATCAACGTGCCCCGTGACAGGCATGCAGCACGGCACACACGTGCACTGTTTGGTTCAGAGCAAGTCAATTTTCTGACAAAATGAAATGCAGCTGCAAGCTGTGGCATCTGGTGTTTTTGTGTGTGTATATGAACTCATCTGCCTTTTTGCAGGGGACAACATATAGCATTTGGATATTGAGTATTCATGGTACATGTCTATTTCAGCTTGGTAATTTATAACTCAATTTCCAGTGTGCATTGATGCGCTTCATACCTCCAAAACACCAAACAAAGCCTAAACCCAATTGTATTTCAAAGCAATTAGGGTGTCCACTGAGTTGTGAACGGACCACGTTGCAGAGGCTCTGATCCTGTGTGAATTTTTTCATTGTTAATTTTCTGTCACATTAGTCAACTTCAGTGCCCCTGGACAGGTGACCGAGCTCCTGTAAGGCAACACGTAAAATGATATTCTGAGATTCTGGATGTAGAATAAAGTGGGTGGTATTTTTATGTGTGAGGGAGTGAAGGAAGGTTCTGCTCTATGTGATAAGTTAAATGACAAGATAGTATATCATATTTACAGCTGTTTTATGGTAGGTCTCTTCCTAATGCCTATCAATATATGTGGTGGCCTTCAATATTAGCATTAGTTTATGAGCCTAAATTATAAGCTCATTTCACCTGAAGCCACCACAGGGAAGGGCTTCACCTCTTTCACCCTACAAAAACCAGCAATGACAAATCCATATGAACAATTAATCAATCTCCGTGCACTTATTTCTGCCTATAGTTTCTTTCCCTGACTCTTCTCTCTTTATTTCCCTCTTTTCTCTCTCTCTCTCTCTCTCTCTCTCTCTCTCTCTCTCACCCCTCATCATCTCTCCGTAGGCTAGTAAGTTAATTAGCTCCTTTCTTTTATAGTTGGTGTTTTTTTTGTTTTTTTTTTTGTTTTTTTTGCTGACACTGCAGGCCCCTGGCTCACTGTACCAAAGCTGTCTCTGTTGAGACTTCCTCAACAGAGGAAGGAAGCCTGGCAGTCTCAAACTCCACAGCTCCCCTTCCACTCAGAAGGGTGTAGGGTCAAAGGTGACGACTTGCATTGTATTTGTGATTATTACCTGTAAAGTGCCATTGCACAGAGCATCATTAAAAGTCAATGCATCTCCCTCTCCCTGCCCAACCCCACCACCTCGCGCCTAAAACACACACACGCTCTTTTTGCGCGCACTTCGCACATCAGCAGCCATTTAACAGCTAAAATACGACCACTGCGCAGATAAATGTCACGGGGCCATCTATCTGCAAGTGTTAAAAGTCGGCTAATGGAGATGACATATTAGCGGCCCAAATGACTGCCATAAAAACTCCCGTACCTTGCAGTGCTGCCCAGGCCACTGTGACTTCAATATGGATACAGCGCTGGCACTGCAACAATCTGTCGGCAGAAAGACAGAGAGGGATGGAGGATGATGTCATATCTAGATGGAGTTCTTTTGACTCAATATAATGTGGGTTCAGGTCTCTGAAGCAGTGATTGGGGGGGGGGGGATAACGACTTTAAGATAGATATAACATATTTACTGAGCGCTGCATAACACTTCTGATGTAATGCTAGTGACCTTTGACCTCTGACCTTTCAGAAAATAGTTGGTCAGAGATTATGAGTCAGGTCAGCTTTAGTGTCTGTGTGTGTCAGTAACAAAGCTGCCTTTACAATCAATAATCCATTCCTGCTTGAAGCTCCTCCACAGGTATATGTTCACCTCCTCTCTTCCTCCTCCATCCCTCCTATCTCTTTATTAATTACCCTTCTCTATCCATGCGCGTCTTTCTCTCTCTGAGTGAATGGAGCAGTTGTAATTGCTTCTCTCTGGAGCAGTTAGAAGCGGCACAAAGGAACCGTATAGGAACCACATTTGCATTCAAGATGAGTTGAGATGGAGAGGAGGGAGGGAGCACTGCCCTCCTGCCCTATACTGAGCAGCACCACTTACGTACTCTCTCTTTTTTTTCCTCTCCTTCAATCCCCCCTTCTCTCATCTATTGTCTCCCTCTCTCCATCCCTCCCTCCACCTTATCTGCTCCCACCACCCCCACCTGCTCCCTTTCGCAGCATGGCTCTCCTTGCATTGTCTTTCCAGAGAGTTCCAAGGTCGACGGGAGCTTGCTCATCAGAGCAGGGTATTGTACACTTAGTGCTGGTATGGACGAGCTAATTTGTGTGTGTGTGTGTGTATATATATGTGTGCATGATCGTAGATGGGTGTGTTCGTGCGTGTCCTGAGGCCTGCATATGTGAGCATACATGTCTATAAATATGTGTGTGTGTGTGTGTGTGTGTGTGTGTGTGTGTGGCAGTATTTCTAATGGCTGGTAAAAAGGGGTGAAGGAGTGGAGGCTGTAATTAATAACTCATAAGCTCAGAATTGCATTTTCTTTACAACCACCAATATCTCACCACCTCTTAAACCTATGCCATCACTCTCACTCACTCCTGTGGAGCTCACACATGTATGCACACACACGCACACACTCACACACACACACACACACACACACACACACACACACACACACACACACCAGCTCCTGAGGGCTCTTCTTTTCCAGCTTAATAAGCATTTCTCATTTGTTTCAGCATTTTTTGATCAATACAGTTAAAACGCCAAACCAAGCATAATTAGGTCTGAGATGGCTCCCACTGTGACGGAATAGGTTTCACCTAGGGAGGTGCTCACCATTATCATCATCACTTTACGTGTGTGCACGTGTGTGTGTGTGTGTGCATGTGTTCATGCCACACACAGTGGGATCTAATAGAAATGACAAAGTAGTAGTTAAAGGAGATGTCTGAGTTACAGGTTGATGGAGTTGCCCATTCACTGTGCTTTCATTCACCTCCGTCTTCATTCCCATAATCATTTAGACAACCTTTACAATGCATCTCTGCCAGCAGGTTCATTTCAATATGTTATAGGCCACCTCAATCATTTTTTATTGGTTTATTTACTCAGAACGATACATAAATGGAGACTAGAGAGATCATAAATTGTCCACAATTACCATTATACACAGTGAAGTGAGTCTCCTTTGTGCTGTAATCCAGGGTGAAATCCTTTGTAAAATCCATCTTAGACAGTCAAAAAGGACAACTGCAGGTACTTGCTGCACATTTACTCTCATACTCACTGCATTTACCCCCACGTTAATATATGAATAAACCTTAGAGGAGCTCCCATATCTTTTTTGTGAACAAAATTTGTCATTTGATGCCCCCAAAATGTGAAAGTGCCTCTCTGCAGAAGCATTATCCTTTCATCAGCTTCAGCTTGTAGTTTCTGCATCATTTTGCAAGGGCAGGTGTACATTTCTTTTTCAAATGACAGATATATCATTCCCGTATAAAAGTCAGATCCACATTCCTCAAGCAGTTACATCACTGACAACAAGTACTGAAAGATTTTAAAGAGCTTTAAGTATCATGACTGCTCTTTCTTAGACTTAGACTTAGACTTTCTTTATTTGTCATTTGGATTTTCATCGTAAACAAAATTTCGGTACAGTGGCTCAAGCATAGCAGGAATTACCGACATATTCTTTTAAAAGAAAAAAAGTAAAAAATATAATATATACACAACCTGCCCCTGCACATTTGAATCAAATGTAATGAACTGCTACCAATTTCTCATTGACATTCCAGCCATCCTTTATCTCTTCATGCTATTCCAGGGTGAGAATGGAGAGAAGTTTGTCTCCAGCTTCAATGCAAACAGTAAGAGAGATGTGAGCAACAGCAGCGACAGGGTTACGTCAATGTAGACTGGAGTTTTAGCTGAATTGTCCCTTTATAGAAATAGTATGGGGAGAGGACATCTCAGTTCTAACCTATCACAGGAAAGAAACAACTTAATATGACATGTGTTGCAGAGTCTGTGTGTGTGTTTGGAGGGTTGCGCAGGTATCTGCCAGAGAGAGAGAGCGCGACCAAAGCTGCTGCTGTTTTTGGAGAATCATTTCAGAAACGTATGTTGTGCATGTGTATGTGTCTACAAGCTATGTGTGTCTCTGTGTGTACGTGTGTGTGCTGAGGAAGACGCAGGGCGGGAGGAGGATTTAGACCCATCATAAAGGAATTCTCCCCCCCAGCCCGTAGCTCATCCCGACACTTTTATGCCTTTTTATTTTCAGGCCCATTGCAGCCAAGCCCAGAGATGTGATTTATACTGCCTGGCAGCATGGGCACTGCAGCAAGAAAGACAGATGGAAGGAAGGAGGAGAGGAGAGGGAGGAGGAGAGGGGTTAGTGGGAGTTGCCGAGGGAAAGAGGGGAAAGGGTGTGTGTGTGTGTGTGTGTGTGAGAGAGAGAGAGAGTGAGGGGTGGGGGGTAATAAAAAAAGAGAGATGAGGAGGATGGGGTCAGAAGAAAAAGAGGAGAGACAGAAAGAAAGGGTTGAGAAAAGCAAAAGGGGAGAAAGGAACCAAAAAATCTCCTTGCTTTGATGGGGAGGAGCTCTTCTCTCATCTTCCTCTCTGCCACATCTTCACATCTTCACCTCTACATCTCTCTCTCTCTCTCTCTAATGAGTTATTGGCCCTGTCTGACTCAGGAAGAGAAGCCCCATCTCTCTACCAAACTGGCGCCCTGACAGCCTAAATCACCTTCCTCCTCCAACCCTCCCCCCATTCCTCTATTTCTCCTCCCCCCCAGGCGATCAGGAAGCTCCTCCCCCTTCTTCTCACCTCACGTGAAGTCTGGTGCTCCCATTGATTGGGATACGAGGTATTGGGAGGGGGTGAGCATTTGACAGGCTCAGGTCTGAGGCTACGAAGAAGTCGAGGAGGAGGCCGCCCCCCCACAAAGAGACAACTCACTTACAGAGAACATGGAGAGGGTGGACGGGGGGGTGAGGGGAGACAGGTAGACAGAGGTTGTGGACAGAGGTGGCGAAAGGAAAGAAACGGATCTGGATGTTGCATTCAGGTGCATGCTTTTGATCTGTGTGTATGTGTGTATGTGTGTGTGTGTGTGTGTGTGTGTGCGCACGCGTGTGTACGTGTGTATCTGACACCTGCCTGCAAGTGTGGCAGTTTGCTGTCTCTGTGCTGAAACATCTCTCTCTGTCACACAGCCGCCTGAGAGGAGATGAGCTGCCATGCCGACTGTCATTCATCCATCACACACAAAAGACAGCACGCACATTCAGGCACACACACACACACACACACCTTTTCTGGGATACAAGGCTAAACAAGCGTTTTTTTCTGCTTTCATCTAAGTTTCCACTTTGATAAAACAATTTTTTGGCTTCTGTCGATACATTTTTCTCTCCTGCTCTCTTTCTGTCAACCATTGAAGTCAATGAAGTATTTTAGAGAAGGCATTGCGTCCCAAATTCAACTCTAAATGAGAGCAGGGACTGCTGAACGCCTTTGGTTTATTACCCCATTAATCTGTAGTTATTTCGCCAAGAGACTTCAAATGTGATATTGAGCGCTCATATCTGTCTGATTCAAAGCATACTGATGTGTAATCTCAGAAACGAAATGCATTGGTATCAAAAGCACATTCGTATAATCTGCTCCACAGCTAAGGTCAGCTGTAACAGCGACTGGGGTTAATTGTAACAATCATAAAAAGTGATCATTTTCTAATTTAATGCTAATTACATTTGTCATTAATTTTAATGGGGTCATTTATAATGTCTCAACAACAGGGTCATGTATGCCTCTGTGTTTTGTTTAAGCAAATATGGATCTACGTCTGCATCTGTTTCTACAGCTTAAATGCAAACAGCATGACACCAAATTAAAGCCTCAGCCTTGGGTAGCTAGTGTTTATCCTGAAATGCAGCAGCAGAGCACAAGTCACTTTGTTTAATGTAAATGAAAATTTGAGACAAGCATGACATCAGGGATTTGTTTGTTGAAAACAACATTTGTTGAGATTAGCACATGGAATTACGCTCTGAAACAACTGACACAAACTGGCAAAACACCTTCTTGCATGCAAATAAATCAAGTATGTGCAATGTCAGAGTTTATCTTAATGGCTTTACTTAGAAAATACTTGGGTTTCCATGGAATGATTTACTTGTGGTTTTGAAAAATGTAAGTTTTTTTTAATGAAACTCTTGATTTTAAAGGATAAAGCTGGTGTTATTCTATATATTATTATCAACAAATCACAAGAAAAAGCCAAAAAAACAATGCCTTTCAATTCATGTGGACTTCAGTCCTATGCCTACTTATTCCCACTGATGCTTTAAAATCTATGCCACAAACATTAGTTTCTTATTTTAAAAAGGCTCAGTAATTTCCTAAAACAGCTGAGTACTGTTATTTTTTTGTATACTGTAAATTTGTTGGGGGCTTTTTTAGTTTTGTATTGATCCATGTTTGTTTTTATGGCAGTAGGGCAGTGTATGCAGGATTGCTTAAACTACATTGCCCATGTTTACCTTAATAAAGGGACGTGTCACAAGTGCCAAAATGCTCACTGATGTGTTTTTAATAGACACAAAGGAAATACCAGTCTTATCCTGTAACTTCACAGATATGAAGGGCTGAAGCATAGGTCATGGGCAGCCAAATAAATCTGTTAACTAACTAAAAATCATGTTATCGTGAGCATTTTTGAGCATTAGTAAACCATGATCAAGCATCAAGCAAGGCATGCCCCTCTGTCCTCTGTGGGAGGAGCACTTGTGATCTCAAAAGGTCAAGTCAGTCTCCTAACATTAGGGTAGTTTTAGGCAAAGGCTACCGTAGTGGACGATGACAAGGCAAAATTTTTGCTGCAGGTGAAGATGTTAAGGTTCATAGGGATGAAGGAACAGATTCTTTTTAAGATATCACCAGCGGTTGAGTGTAATGTACTTACCAAGTAGATGTTCCTGCTGAATACATTTTCTTTATTCAGCACATTCCTTTCACATTTCCTTGTGTTTTTAATTTACAAAGGACTGGTCCATGCACTCGGTTTTCTTTAACCTTAACAATCAGTTAGACCTGGAGTTGTTTTAGTTCATTACAGTTTATGATCATTCTAATTGCTTGCCCATTGCTTCAAGTGACGGGTATCTTTGAACGAATAAACACGTGCTGTGCTGTTTCTCCAACCACTCGCTGTAGTAGGCCTAAAAGCCCTTACTGGCATGATGAATTTGATAAATCTTCTTATCGCCCCGGGAGACAATTAAAGCGCATGTGACAGGGGTCCCTATCTCCGTTCTCCTCCTGTAGTGCTTCATTTAGAAGCCATTTGTCTCCGCTATGGATTTCCTATTTTTAATGGCGGGCGTATGCAGGGGTCGGGGCCGTGCTGAATAATAGATGCCTTTCGCTCCCTCTCTTTTCCCTTTCTTTCCCTCTCTCGCTCATTTCCTCATCACTGGGCCCCATGGGAGGGTGTCGGTGTCACTCTAGAATCCAAGGTGCAGCACTCCTGGTGCTCTCCAGATTCTGGCAGGAGGCTATTCAATCTAACGGACGAGGCTTTTGGTGAAAGCCAGCAGCAGACAGTGAACTGATATCAACGGGCACACGTTAACCCTCTGCTCCTCCACCCTCCCCACCCCTTCCCCGTATCCCCAGTAAAGGACGTTTATCACAGAAAGCGAGGCCGCTGCGCAGTGAGGTGATATATCGCCCTGGCCGAGCGCGAATGAATAGACTGGTAATTATCCCGTTAAAAGGGTGGCCAGACAAAGAGAGAGCCTCGCTATAATTTAAATTGTTTTGTTTCCCCCACAGTCAAAGCCTGGTCTGCTGACTGACATCACGAAATGGGAAAAGTGAGCCTATTTATAGCCTGAGACGTTCAGCTAATTGTAGAATTTAATAAGGTTTCTGGAAGAGTGGATTCTGTAAAAGCCATAGGCCTGCACGTCCTCTGTTCTTATATCTCCGTCACGTCTTTCTTTGCCTCTGCACCTCTGCTCTGCTGCCATATTTCTCTCTGTATCGTCCACATCAACCTATCCTCCCATCTTGCAGTCTTCTACCATCTTCACTTTTTGTGCATCCTGACCTCACGCCCACACCTCACCTCCCACCAGACCCCTCAGTTTTTCCACCTTCTCTCGCCCTGTTATCTCTTATCACATAAATTTTACCTTCGACTCTCAGTTTGCTTGTGTGACTCTGATTGTGTGATTCTCAACATGTCACAGCAGCTTAAGGTGTGCATGGATGTGTGTGTGTGTGTGTATATATGGTTACAAGTGAAGATGCACCTGTGTGTGTATGTGTGTGTGTGTGGTGTGTGTGTGTGTCTGTGGTTTTGTCTGGTGTGTGCGAGACAGGGGTAATTGAGCTCAGAGGGTTTTCTGTCTTTGGTGGCAGAGGGGAAATTGGAATCTTCAGAATCCATTAGAGAGATCCTCTCACAGTTTGTGTGTGTGTGTGTGTGTGTGTGTGTGTGTGTGTGTTTGTGTTATGTATGCATATTTGTATAGTGGCAGAGATAGAGACAAAGACGCATGGGGGTACAGGAGTGCCTGGAACAATGAGTCACTGCTGTGGATGGAGAGGATAAATATAAAACATACCGTCACAAATTAACGGGCTGCGTGCTTTGTACTTCATGTTTTTTGAGTTAAGGTGTTTTTGAGTTTATGTGTGTGTGTGTGTGTAGTCCCTGGTGTGTGTACGCCGGCTACCTGACACTAACTGACTGAGTACCTTCATAGAGTGCAGGGGAAAATGGGGAGAAAGAAGAGAAGGAAGGTGAGCTGAGAGAGAGGGGGAACAGCAGGTAGCCAGCAGCAGATGGTCTCAGGCTTCCTCCCTGCAGAGCTATCACTCTCCTCTCTCTTTCTCTCTGCAGTCCCCACTCATATTCTTTCCTGCATCACAATTCGCATAATGTATCACCTCGCCTCAGCGTCCTTGGTCATATATACAAGATTCACCTTACACTTAACAACACCCCTGTCTGTTGGCAGAGTTTTGGAGGGTTAACTTGATTCTTGTCACTAATGTGGTATTGATAGATGTTGAAAGACAAAACCATATTTTTCTTTCATCTTTAAACATTTGCACTGTAAATGTAAATGATTGAAAATGCTTTTGTTTAAAAGCCATATGCTCATGACATATGGCTCTTTCTCTTAAGTGGTTTGAATGCAGTTATGGTGGAGATTTTAGAATAAAAGTATGTGCCAAATTAATGTAGTAGTGTCTTAATCATGTCTTAATCCATTTCTAATGTATATACAGTACTTTGCTCATGTTTAAACAGAGACTGTGAACACTGTCTAGCTGTTTTAGCAAGCTATTTGGCCTGATTTAAAATGTAACTATATCTGTGACCCAATTTTAATCATTTCAGTAGCAATGAATGGGTCGAATGTTTTTTGTTGGTTTCATAACATTTGTAGTCAAATCCCAGACCTTTCCAGTCATCACATATCAACCAACGGAAAATCAGTGGGACATTTTTAGGGTGATGTGTGGCAACTAGTGCTCCACCACCATCCAACATCAAATGAGGAATATCTTTTTTAAACATGGTGTTCATCCCTACTGTAGAGTACCACAAACTTGCAATGCCAAGAAGCTGTTTTGGTGGCTCCATTACAATACACTGAGGAGGAAATCTTCAAGACAAATTTCTCAAAGCTGAGGAGAAACACAAACTTGTCTGCACAGTAATTTATTTATTTATTTTTTATTTTTTGTAATTTTGGTGAAGTGATGCTTAAAATGCAAATATTATACTTATATCTTTGTTTATGTACAAAAAATCTATTACATTTCATTTTCTCATCAGCATTATATTACATAAATAACAACATTGCATGTGCAATAATCCAAAGCAATTCATGTAATTCACTTTATTTCTTAGAGGATTTATGCTGAGTAACATTGAAGAATTTCTAAAATGTGACTTTCTTGTCAATTGAAGCGATAAGTGGAGTTTTGTTAAAGACCAAAGTGTGTGTTGTTGAGGGAAACAAGCTTGAATCAATACAGTCACGCTGTTAGCACTTTGGCCACAGCTTCTTTAACGTCCAGCATGTGTGGCTTAGTGTGTGTGTTTTAGTTTTTAGACATGTCACCATGTGTAGAAAGTCCTGTTTGTGTGTGTACTTAAATTGATATGAAACTGCATTCATGCAGTGCAGTAGGGACGTATGCATAATATGTGCTTCTGTGTGTGTTTGTGTGTGTGTGTGCAGCTGTGCTTGTTTGTGTGTGAGTGCATGGTGTGTGTAATGATTAGCCTTCTCTTAATGGGAAAATAACGTCAGAGCCACTGGGACATTTAATCCATCTGAGCTGATTCTGTTTCCATCACGGCTATTGATCAACTCCAGTGACAAATCAACAGAGGGTCCACTGGTGTGTGGACCTGGTGGTGTGTGTGTTGTGAGGGGAGAACCTTACGCAGCATTTTACTATATGCCACCAACAGAGCACCTGATGCAACAGTAGACTTCAATAAGATGCTTGTCTTTACTCTTTCTCCTCTTTCACGCTTTCTCTTCCTCCTTCCTTCATTTATTTCTTCCATCTCTCCTTTATCTCTTGCCTGTCTCTGTCTTCCTGCTCACAAATGTCTTTCCTCCATCCCTCTGTACCTTCTCTCCCTCCCTCCTCATCTCTCTCTCTCTCTCTCTCTCTCTCTCTCTCTCTCTCCAGTCGTTAAGTGGTATTGGCTTTAAAGGGGCAGCAAATCAGTTGCTGATTAATACTGAATTTTTGGGGCCATTTGTCTGCACCGTTGCCCCTGTCTGTGTCACCCTCCCCCACTTTTCTCTCCCTCCCTCTCCTCCTCTCTTCCTCTCTCTCTCCACCACTCCTCCCATTCTCCTTCCCTCTGTGGTGATGAATGACCAGCCGATTGCCGAGGGATTAGAGTCGTCACGGTTACCTGTGCCTTGACAAAGTGGTCCTGATTGGTGACCAAGGCACTTCAGGGGGGGTCACATCTCAGAGTGGACTAATGTGTGTTTGTGTGTGTGTAGTCAGTTTCAGCTGAAGTTGTTTGTGGTCTGTATGTGTACAGTCAGGGTTAGTGTGCACAGTTTATCATGTTTGTTGCTGTGATTAGGGGCATGGCACTGCTATATGTGTTTGTGTGTGTGTGTCTGTGTGTTTGAATGGGGCTAGGGTGAGCTCCTACCCTCTCAGACGTTTATTCTGCGTGACAGAGATTGGCGAGGTCCCGGCAGCGATGTGACCACACTGACACCCGAGAACCGGTTAAACGGGTGCTGGTGGACACTGATGAATTGGCACTCGGAGGAATCGAACACAAGCCTAATCAGCGCATGGATCCCCTTGCAGCAACATTTTTCAGTTTTGTCCTGCCTTATCAGGTGCATACCGTCAGCTATGTCAGATCCCATTGGTACTGCCCTTCTGTCACTTACACCCACTGGTGATTAGGTGCATTACATACGTGTTCATAGGTAAGTGTGCATTCAGGTCAACACTCACCTGGATGACATGACTATGATCACATTTAAAACAAATGTTTTTTTAACATCTAGGTTGTTCAGGTCATCAGCTGGGAGAGTAGATGGGTTGTCACAAAAGTCACTTCCATTCTGACTTTAAACATGGTTATATGATACAAACAACAGCTCAGAGAGCCACCAGGAAGCTGGTGAAATATATGGGGGGAAACTGGCTGATGGCGAATATGCTGCCACAAAGGGCCAATGAATGATTTGGTGTGTATGAATGATATGAATCTTGACCTTCACAATCACCAGATCTCAACCCAACTAAACACCTACAGAAGATCTGGGACTGATGCATTAGACTCATCTCATCTCAATCACAATTCTAAAACACCAAATGATGGAATATGTTTTGGAAGATGCTATTCAGCAGTCAAGTAGAAATTTTCATTTGTGGAATCTAAGAACCACTGAGGTTGTTTTGCTGGCTCATGGTGGCCCAGCATTTTACCAAAAGCCATATTTTGGCTTCAGATAGTATCTACAGGCAAATGTTCAGAAACCGGTCAGCCCACTCTTCTGGATAATCTCTCCTCACAGGAATTCATAAAAGAGCTAAAAGCTGATTTTGAGGTCTCAACCAGTCATCCCAGGACACTGCTTCACTTCTAACCAACAGTGTCCTGTTCATAAACCTAAGAATGACTTCAACATTAAAAAGACATGTCTTTACTTCATCAACTACATTGGCACAAATAATCACACAGTCTATCTAGCTGTCTTGTCTAGGCCCAGTGTTCTTTATGTAAAAACCCAGTTTGATTTAGAGGTTGTGGAGTAACTAAGTGATCTAACTGCAGGTAATTTGTTTGGTTAAGTTCATGCAACTCTACAAGGACCATTAGGAAGTTGTGGCATCCCAGAATCCCAGCCATTCTAAGCCAAAGACATCTGTAGTCACCAACACCACCCTGTTTCTATCCAGACAATTAGAGCGTGCTCGTGCTCATTTTGTTCCTGCTTTGAACTTGCTCGGATCTCAACTTCAACAAGCTAACAGGTGACAGAACCTGCTACCTTGAAGTTGAAACTTGCCTTGAAAATGCCAGGATGAACAGGATTTCCTAATGTGACATGCAGAAGGAGGGGGGAGAAGACTTCAGGGCCTTTCACTAGTAGGTTTCTCTGAGAAGCTGTCAGAAAGGAGGACCCTGGGAGGAGAAGAAGAAGATCCCTCCTGTCCCTTCAGGCTACAGAGGAATGAAGGATGGAGAGACGCAGGGGTGTGTAGTTTGGTTTGAAGAAGATTATGTCAGGGCAGTAGAGTCTGAGGAAGAGCCTTGACTAATTATAGTCATCTATTACAGACACAATTAAAACCTGGCTAATTTACTGCAGCCTGACGCTCTCACACCCAGCTGATTTATACCAGAGCTCAATGACACCCGGAGGACATACTCTCTCTCTCTCTCTCTCTTTCTTTGTCTCACACACACGCGGATATGTTTCCTGTTTCATTCTTTCGTATTTTAAAATATTACATTGGTCTAGTATATTAACACTGTGTACAAGGGTTAGAAAACTTAAAGGACTATACAGGACAAAAACATGTTTTCATCAGAGATATTCTGATTTGTCTCCAAGCCAGCAAAAATTCATGGAGAAATAATTTCATTTTGATGGAATTGTTGCAATTAGTGGATTTGCTGATGGGGCAAAGTAAATCTTTTCACACAGTAAGCATCACAGTGCAGAAAAGAATAATAAGTATCTACTTTGACTGACTAATACTAGCAGAATGTCCCAGCCGGCAGACATATAATCTGTTAGCTTTCGGCATATAGTAGTTCACCAGCTGGGATCTTATCATCAGGCTCCTAAAACCACTTTGAGAAGGCATGAAAATGACTGTTCCTGCATGACTTTCTGATGTGGACAAACTTTTAGCAGGAACAGCACATAGGTAACTAATAATGACCGTAGTATGCACAAAGCCAAGACCTTTGAACTGGCTCACATTAATGGAATGCAGCCATTGCTATAATCACACCTGTGCTTTTCCTGATATATGTGAAAATATTTCTCTTAGCAATAGAACCATACAGACATGTGCAAACAAGAACACTTTTACAAGCGGTGAAAAGTCCAGTGAGCATTCATTTCTTTCACCCTGTCTCACTATTATTTCCCTGATTCTATTCGCTTTTCTCAAACTCTTCCAATTGTTAGGTTGACACCATACCCTCCATTCTGTGTTTGTGCAGTGTACAAGTAGGACTTCATATGTTGACCCTAACAGTGTGATCTACGTGACATTGCTGTCACTTTGTGTCAACCAGTCCTCATACATGTACAGGACAGATCAAAACACAGTGGGAGGGGAGGCAAAAAGAGATATTGAGAAAGGAATTATCGATGTAGGGCAGAAAAGAAAGAATGGAAGAGAGAGAGAGAGCAATATGTCAGCAGTTTTCTTGGTTGTCCAATAGGTTGTCAAGGTTTAGGGTTGCTGCAGCAACCAGACTCCGCCTCCTGCCGGGATAGGTTACGTCTGTCTACATATGCTCCTCCCTCAAATTTATCAATCAAGGCAAAATTCTGGCATGAGGCCCGCCCATCTCGGTGGCTCTGCCAATAGAAATCTCTCTTCCCCTCTCACTCTCTCTCTCTCTCTCTCTCTCTCTCTCTCTCTCTCTCTCTCTCTCGCTCTCTCTCTTCCTCTCTCTCGCTCTCTCTCTCTCTCTCTCTCTCTCTCTCTCTCTCTCTCTCAGCCCTCAGGTGATGCAGCGCTTTAAGGGTTAAATCGGTAGCATGCTGGATCTCTGCAGAGGTGACAGATGCTTCCTATCCCACCCAGCACCACAGGGGAACCGGAGACACTCAGCATACCAATGAGCCACCGTATGACACACACACACACACACACACACACACACACACAAGAGTGCATACACAGGCATAAATATGCATATGTGAAAACAGAAATCACGTACCCAAGCACGCTTACATCCACACACACACACACTCCCAATACATGCATATGCTCAGATGCATAAACTTTGTACCTGCTGGGATATATTAAAGATGTCATATTTATGATAATCATCTGCATGCACATCATCTGAACATCTTCCTGCTTTGTACGACCGGCGCTAAAACAAATAGACGTGCATGGCTTCCCTTCCAGCGGGAGTCAGGCAGATGTGATCCTTTGTCTCGACACATGACCTGCTATAGAGGGCCGCTGCACACAGGAATACAGTGGCAGGAACACACACACACAAATGCACACATGCATGCAGACAAATTCAAACATATGGTGCAAACACAGTATATGCACACAAGCAGACGCATACACGCGCTATAAAAGTGACAGCTGTCGGTATGATGGAGCACTAGGAAAAGGGGAAGTGAAGGCTTAGCCACCGCTCAACATGGTGTCGAGAAGACCTGCTATTCATTTTCAGCTTAATATGTTCCAGCCCATTGGAAAAACATTGCAGCATATAATGTAAGCAATTTCATATGCGCACACCACATCTCACAGCTTTCTCTCTGAAGCGCCCGGCAAAATGAAGAGACCAGATTTAGCTGATGGTTGACTGACTTCAAAAATAACACACAGCCTGGGAGTGTGTGTGGGTAGATGTCTGCATGCTTCTGTGTGTCTGCGTAAAAGTATTTGCATTTGAGTCTATATGGCCATGTGCACGTGTGTACGCATATTGGGATGTGTGTGTTAATTAAACTGGAGCCATCCGCGTCTCTGTTATGCATCTCTGCACATTTACTCGTCTTTGCGGCATCACTTGATTGTGGTGTTTATCCACCAAAGCAGCGAGCGAAGATGGTGATCAGCAGAGTGACACTGGATGAATGTCTCTACCATCACAGATGCAAATAAGATATAAGCATACAACACAAGCAAACACTTTTGCACAGACACACATTACCAGCGATGCCATTTGAGACAGCAAAGTACTCTCTCTCACTCTCTCTGTCTCTCTCCCTCTCTCTGAAAACAAAACATTAGTTTACATGTGCACGTACACATATGCCATATGATGAATAAAATCTTTTTCGCTGACAAAAATACTTATACACACATACACATGCACACACACATACACAAACAAGCACAGCGAGCCACAGACGGTCCCCTAGCATCTTTATATGGGTAAATAAATGGTGTGCTTGGCAGTGGGTAAATGCATGTGCTCTCTGCCTGCGGGCCCAGATGGCAGCCCAGTCGTTTGCTTTACCTTGTTTTGTTTAATTACTACAATCAACTCTCTATTTCTTCAATTAATCACCACCAACCTGTTCCATTGCTCTCTCTCTTTCTATCTGTCTCTCTCTCTCTCCCCCCTCCCCCCCCCACACGTGCACACAAATCACTTAAGTTACACAGCTACATGCACACATCAAATATAGAACTATGGCAAATACACAAAAGCATGTTAATCTTAACAGAAACCACAAGGAGTTCATTAATGTAAATGTAAAATACCACACACACACACACACACACGCACACACACACGCACGCACAGAGCTGTGCCCCCTGTCAAGTTATTAGCATTTTAAACGAATCAACTTTACATGGACTTTATGAAGAAAAAAAATATAAATAACAAACAAGCAGCCGCCTGTAGGCACAGTGATGGGATGGAGAGATTGGGGGGGGGGGGGGGGTTGGGAGGAGGAGGAGGAGTGGAGCATCAAGGCTGTGTGGAGGTGGATGACAGCAGCCGGGCACACGAGAATAACGGGGCGGAAAGCACTTCATTACGTCCTTTTATTCCGTTATAATCACCGCGCGGCCATCACTCCTCGGCGACACCGGGGCCCAGGCACTGACACGAGGATTGATGCACCGGAAACGCGAGGCTCCTGCAACACAATAAACAACACCATTAACCAACGTGGCCCCGTCATCGCCGTAAACAGTTCATATTAATTACAGTCCGCCCGAAGCGCCTGCACGTTGCATTTAACCCGCCCTAATACGACGACAGCCGAGAAGATGATAGTTTTGTATGTAGATGATCGTGGATGCAGGTTCAGCAGCTTGTAATAGAATTAAATGGAATATCAAATTGAAAACACAACGCCAGACAGAGATGAACTGATATACAAGCATGCCCAAGTCGTTTTACCATCGACGAAGGAGGTACATTTACTCCAAGTAGACACTTTATAGGCCCACACGTTTTAAAAATTGGGCTGACTGGAGCACGTTTGTGACTTTTACGTCCTTTGTATTGTTGTTGTTGTTGTTGTTGTTGGTGTTGTTTCTCGTGATGAGGTATATGGGAAGTCACCGATGCATCCCTGTTAAACAGCCCTAATGACAGTTGCAGTGGAATCTTTCTAAATGGCTTTGTTAAGGTTTGACTAACCAAAACGTAACATTATGACATAATTAATGCGTAGCGCGAACTTCATCCCGACACACACACACACACACACACACATACCATCATCCTGTCAGGTGGATGAGTGAAGGAGAGCTACTGTTGGTCCTCTGCTGCCATCTATAGGTCGACGTGTGGCACATCCTCCACTTATAAATAGTGAGAAATCCATTTCATCTTCTTCACTTTGTTATACTTTATTGTACCACGCACACCCTCTCTGTGGCTTTTTTAAACAAGATATTTTTAACTATGACCCTATGAATTTGCATCTACATTTTCTTAACTCATATTTTCACTGATCCTCTGCTGACTTGCCAGCCTTTTTGTAAAACGTTAATTGATTTTATTTCTTTTTTAGATTGTTATGTTTTATACGGATCTATTGCTTCATTACTCTGTACTTTGTATATGCCTCCTTTGGTCGCTCAATGTCATGACTTGCTGGGACACTTAAATAGAAGGGAGACATAGCTGACACCTCAGACACAAATCAAGATTTCTATTGTGGAAAAGGGCTATCATAAAAGACTCCCTCTTTGTACTAAATAATTGAATAAAAACACTAAGAAAAAAGGAATAAAAAGAAAGCACTGCTTCATCATCACAGTGGTCACCATAATCTCTGTTACTGGTTGCTTGTAAAGGGAACTTGGGGTACTCATCTTATGTAAATGTCATACTTATTGCTTTGGTTAAGAGCATAATTATAGTTTACGTGTTAATGTGAGGGGGAAATAAATACACTGATGTACGCATGTGACTTAAAATCAATCAGACAGAAAGTTTGTGAGCAGTAGATGTAATCAAATTCATGTGAAAGAAATCATACAGAATTCAGCTACCCTTCATATGCCCCCACCCATCCTCAGAACAACAAAGAGAAGAGATTCTTGCAGTTTGTTGATGTTGATGAAATTTCAGTTATAAGGGTTTGGACACAGCAAAGTTTACTCTGCATGTAAACTATCCACAGTTTCTCAATTTCTGCATGGAGAGGAAGGAGTTTCTGTAAACATGGATCATCAGAGTGCATCTATCAAACCCAACATTGTTTTCTGTCAAAAACGCCTCTAACCGAAGAGTTCCTGCTGTCCGCCCGCATGATAAGGGCTAAAAAGCTAAAATAAAATCAGGCTTTTTGTCTGTAATGATTTACAAACCTACCTCCGCAACAGGCTGTGGGCAAAGGTATTTTCTGTGTGCACTTTGATCACACTGAAGCAGAAATATTCAGAGAAGAAACAGGCAAAGACTTGCCTTCTCAAACCCCAATGTGATCAAACCCAGAAAGAGATTGAAATCTGTTAAAATGAAATGTGAAAAAAGACACATGACCATGAAAGAGCATTAGCTTGTGTTTACTCAGGACTCCTCAAAGCACAAAGTTGCAGCACTCCTTTCTAGCATAACTTTCACACCGTGCAGTGATAGAAGGATGATACATTGTAATGATTTTATGCCACACTATCTTCAAAGTGATAGCGTCCATTCTCAGATGGATTGAATAACAGAGTGGATGTTTTTTTTTCTGCTTATGCTATAAACAAACTGTAAAATGATCCGGCACAAAGATGCATCTCAGGCCATCTGGGAAAACACTACCGCTCACACTAATAACAAGATCTGTAAATATTGTGATGTTGGAAATGGTAAAAAAAAAAAAAGCTAATGTCAAACATTTTCTGAGCAGAATGCAATGGGGATGACAGTTTACACAATGAGCTGTTATTTATTTCCTTCCTTGTTATATACTCCCCATGAAATCATCTTATTTTCATTAATTTAACATTTGAAGAGTGGGAACAGGGATTACTGTTCATTTTTATATATATAAGGTTCAACATTACCTTTGATATAAGAGGATAACTATCACAAAATAAACTGTCACTGCCCACCTCTTATCACATTTGATCAACATTACAGTCACTTTAATACTCAGTCCAACATAATGTGGCCTTGGCCTACATGTGCAACCTCCAGTAAGAGAACCCCCACCTTCTTTGCTTCCTTCTCTGCCTTACACACACACACACACACGCACTTAAAACCTTTTGCCTTTAGCCCTGTTAAACTCAGGATATGAGTCCTGAGTGAGAGCAATAAAACCAGGTCAATAAAATGTCCTTGTTTCTCCTACTCCTGCAGCTCATTCTGCTCTCTGTACATCTATCTATCTATCTATCTATCTATCTATCTATCTATCTACAAATCAAATGGGACACTTTTCGGTCTCATCCATAGAGACAATGAATCAGCAGGTCCAGGCTTTTCGTGATCAGGCTTGGACCTCATATTTTACAGGAACAGGACATTCTCTAAATACTGCAAATTTTTAGACACAAAATGAATTTCTCTAAAATAGCACACTGGACTCCAAATAGCAGCATGAACATTGTGCGTGCATTTTAAAGAGAGAATTCATAGGAGATATAAATAAATAAGCTACACACTCAACATTAACTGCTGCACAGGTACAACAGATACTTGATTTAATCATTTTATGATGAAACTGGGAATGAAAAATAGCATTCGGTATTACAGATAATTATAAACCAACTACTCAGTCCTTGTAAGACAGGATTTTATAAAGGAATACAAAATCTCAGCTCTCACATCCTGCGATGTCGTTGCTTTTTTCTGTCGGTAGATGGCAGACTTGAATGAATAATTCTTGCAGGAACACTGAAGGAGCGCGCCTGGAGCTCCAGGGAGCGCGCCGCCGCTGCCTTCCTTCCTGCCTGCCTGCCTGCTTGGATATTCCGTCTCCGTGCGTCGTGTCGCCGCCGTGCCGTGGCCGGGTGAAGAGTTCATGGTGCGGGCTCGTCGGCGGATGATGCGGGGCCCATGTCAGAGTCTAATCACATTTCGCAGCGCGGTGAGAGCGACATGTTATATTACTGGAATCAGTGAAGGGACCTAAAGAAAGCATGCCAATAAACAAAAGTAACGGGCAGCCTCTCATTTATAACTATTAGGAACACTTAACCTTATGGTCAGGTTATGGTTCTAGATAAATCCACCAGCCATTTACTGCAACGTTTTATTGAGAGGCTACATACTGAATCATCGGTATTAGATTTGGAAAAATAACAGATATTTTATTGAACCTATTTGCATCTTTTACTGTCCACCGCAACTTATGATGAAATAGACGTACTCAGCCGTTGTGACTACACACACACACACACACATAACTCTCACACACAGTCAGATGTTAAATTGTTATTGTACTGTAATGTTAATGTACTGTTGATCAGACTTCTTGAAATTTCACCCTGCAATGCTCAGCGCACCTGGTTCTTTCCTCCCAGTAAAAAACAGTGTTTCCATTACACACACAAGCACACACACACAAAGCCACAAATTGTACCATAGTGTCAGAGCCAAACGCAGTTTGCTGTGTCCTTCAGTGTAAAGATGCACTTGAATGATAATGGCCAGTAGGGAGCTCTCTGTGTAATCATAATGACCTGTGAGTTATATAGGGATTTGTCTGTATGAATCATGTTTCTGCATTATATACATACATTTAGGATGATAAAGTCCACTTTTTGTCAGGCATCATAGGTGTTTTGTGGTATGTGCTGTGCACTGGAAAGACACCAAACTGCTTCAGATACGAGGGCAGCAGTGGTCACTGTGCGTTGTTACCATGCACGTCCTGTAGTCAGATAGATGTCTCTGATTTTGATGCAAAACCATTTGGCAGAGAATGATCAAACCATTTCACAACACACTGAAGGATTAGAGTGAAGCAGCGCTTAGTGACATTTTAAAAAATGAACACCACTATCAACAGAAGGCTCTTGCTGAACTTTCCCACAGAGTCAAAAGAAAATATTTTCATTCTTTTAAAAATATGTAGAGTAAAATCCAAAAGACCGGATGGAGTTTCAAAGAGCTGGACGTTGCTGCACTTACAGAAATAGTTTAAGTTTTCAGAATATTAATCTCTATCAAAATAAAAAATATATATTTTTAAAAAAGCTGATAAATGTTTGACACTGCTTTATGAATTCAGAGGAAAGCGTCCCTGATTCATTTCTTTTAAATCCTTGATAATTCCCTCCACTATCAAATCTGAGTCCTTGACTCCATGTGTAAATCCTTCTCCAATTTCAAACATTTTGAAACCCTCACATTTCAAAGATGAAATCCTCAACCTGTCTCTTATTATGACCTCATCATATATTTATTTTGTATTCACAATGTCTGAGGCGTTACAAGGTGCGAAGGCCAGGATCTTGCTATTCAGTGCAAGACCCTGCTGTTCCAAAGTTCTACCAGTAGTTGGTAGCAGAGAACCGAAGGTGTGTGTCATGACTTCATCCCAGTACTCAATCACACCTCCTGGTGCTCACATCGCCTGCATGTATTCATTTATGTATCTTATTTATTTTAGAGTAAGAATAACATTTTATTGTTAGTGAACTGATTGTAATGTTACCACTGTAAAGATGACCACTCTGTGATATATTTTCTTAAACCAACACCACACTGCTTGAATACGAACCTCTACTCACACACAATCCATCTCTCTCTCTCTCTCTCTCTCACACACACACACACAGCCTGAGAATAGAAGAATGAGACAGACACTACAGGCTGTGCTGCATGTGTCACCAGTCTGACCCAGACTGCACTTCCTGCTCACCAGACAACTATCGTGCTCTAGTGGCGCACACCCACACCCACACCCACACACACACACACACACACACACACACACATAGGCAAGAGAGCTGACACCAGATGGAGGTGCTGACATAGACTGAGCTGATAACGGGGGTTACCCTTATCATTCCCACTTACACCCTGACGACTGTGGGCCTCACATACACACATAGACACACTTGCACACACTCGCACACACACTCACACACACACACTCACACACACACACAGAAGGAAGCGTGTTATCTGTGGTCATGGGTGCCTGCTCGCGTCACACTCCTGTCCCCTTATCAGCACCTCTTTGCCCTGAGCTGTATTGCTCATCCTCCTGAGAGAGACACAGACACAGTGAGACAGGTTGTGTGTGTGTGCATAAAGTATGTGTGTTTGTGGAGAAACCGGTAGATGTGGGGATGCCTGGCAAAGTGATGGAGGGAGGAAGTGTGAAAAGCACGGGTGCAGAGGGCACCGGACAGACGCCCAGCCTGGCACAAGAGACACTGTGAGAGAGGACAGCGAGTGAAAGTGCAGAGGATGTGTGGTCTGATTGCTGAGGCAAAAGAGTTGGCAGCCAGATGTGCTACGCCTCTGTATCTCTCCCTCAGTTCTCTTGGAATTTTGCTCCAATTCTGTCTTTCTCCAGCAGTCTGTGCTTGGTCTTTTCAAATTAAGTTTGACTCGTGGCCCATTGCTCAGCTCCATATCCTTCCTGCTGCTTATTTCCTGTTGTGTGCTCATCCCTTTTTCTGTTACCATCTCAGACGTAAAGAAAAAACATGCAAAGCAAGACATCAGAGAATAAAGCATCTGACTGTTAAAAGGGGAGTTATAAGTTACATGGGCATGTTCTGTGTAAATCTCTTTCTTTTTTCCACTCCTTCCACCTCTGAGATCTCTCTCTACCTCCCACCTCTCTCTGACCATTTAGCTCTAACAAGTGCTCTCATAGTTAATGAAATTTCCCTGTCTCTGCTCAAATTTCTGCGATTAATCTTATCTGCGATTAATCTTACCATGCCTACTCCCACTTCTCATCCTCTCACCTCTTAATAACATCGCCTCCCCTCCTCTCCTCATGAGCAACAAGAATTTCAGCCTTCCTCTCACACTCCCCCCCCCCATCCACCCTATTTTAATTTGCGAGTGTGTAATCATATGCACAGGAGAAGAGGATGAGGAGAAGGAGGAGGGCTTGGCCAACATTTGCCTAAGGCTTTGCAGCCTGGATCGATAAGTGGTCTTAAGTTTATCTGATTTTTATCAGCAGAGCCGACAGGGGGGCAGGTCGATGGGCTGTGCCCGCGTCAAGTTGACCTTTTCAGGGACGACGGCGAGAGAGCTCCCCCTGGGACCCCCACGGTCCCTTGTCACCGTCTGACTGGCACAAGTCTGTTGCACTCAACGACAAAGTCTGCAGAGACGTCTATATCAGCGCTCAGCGTGGCTGACAGGGCCTGGCTGTTGTATTTATAAACTGTCCTTTGGCCGTGACACTTTGCCAATGATCGGGCCCTAATTTATGCAGGCAAATCTCCTCGGTGCAAAAATGAAAGCTAATAGAGTCATTAGCCGCTAATTCGAGTCGGGATACCTTGTATAAATTGGCTTACTTTGTAAAGCCCTCCCCCGATAATATCCCCCCTTTCCTCGCTCCACCAGCCTCCCCTTGTCTCTCTCTTTCATCTCTCACCCAGACCACAACATAACATCATACACACTCTGAGCACACACATTATTTTAGTGCCTAAATGGTTGATGGTGTGTATTTGTTTAATGGTGTGTGAGGCAAGATATCTAATGTGTGTGTACTTGTGTGTTTCCACCTTTATAACTGTGTTACATAAAATATACATACTCAGTGTACCGGAGATGCTACATTAAACAAGTGTGCCAGCTCATGCCTTTGTGCATGGGCATGTGTGTCTGTGCATACATGTGTGTTGCCATCCTGCCATCAAAAGCTGTTAGTGCTGATGTGTTATTGTGCCGCCTGATGGCTGATTATGACATTAAATGTTTATGAGCATTGATCAGCAATAGCCCCAAAGAGAGAGCCATTTCAAATCCTTGCTGGCCACTGCTTAACGGCATACTGATGGATGCACAATCATCTCCAATAGGACACAGGGAGATCTGCACATGCTGCATATAAACACATGCACACGCAAGCACATATTCCAGCACACACACACACACACAGGCTCATGGATGCAAAGACTCGTGTGCATGCTCATAAAGTTACACAAACATTAGAGGATAAATTTGAACCATTAGATTTTTAGTGTAAACACTTGTAATAATTGTTATTTGTGTAGTCGCTATGGGGATAAAATCAGGGCAGGAAAATTATAGGGCCAAGTTGGCAGAAGTCTTGAAGAATGAAATTCAGCCTGGTGATATGAAAGTGTTGGTTATGCGTGCTTCTGCAAGTGTGTCTAAAACAGTGCATGACTGCACGAGCTGCTCTTTCCTTTGCTTGCTCTTGTCTACGTCTCTACATCTCGTGCTCAGCTCTTTAAAAGCACAAATTTGGAACCTGGTCTACATCGTCAATGCACAATGAATGCACATCACCAACCACACAGGAAGACACCAGTTTGTACAGTTTTCTTGGAGGTAACAGTTACCTCATTAGTTTGTAATCACACAGGAAACTTTCTGTTGCATGTGTCTAGTGCCCAGACCAGACCACCAATTGGTGTGAACTTTCATCAGGGGTTTGCTTTCTATTCTCTTGAACCTTTTTATTTACAGTAATTAAAATCTTTCTCTAACATTAACCATGCTGCTTTAGTTGGCTAAACCTAATTATTCCATAACCATAGCTTATTTGCCAGAACCACAACCTTCCCCTGATATTAACCATACTGTAAATTGCCTTGTAAAAATATTACAGAAAGTAAGAACAAATTTTGGCTTTGGACCTAAATAACATAATTTTGTTTGTTTTTCTCACAATAATGTGTATCTTCCAGGATGCACTACATTTTGAAGTGTATGTTCAAAGTTGAAAAGGTTTGAATTTTAGTTACAAAGACATATGGACCTGGACTGGGGAGTAACAGCCTCCTGAGTTACCAGACTATCATTTTAACACCAGCATACTGTATACAGAAATTCAAGAAACAGCATTCGGTTTTATGTTTTTCCTGGTGGTGATAGTTGAATACTGCGGCAGTAGTTGAATACTGCGGCAGCAGCGGGTAGCTCCCAGATGTACTCAGCAAAGTCCTGGGATACAAGAAGAAGATGTTAAAAACTTATTTTGTGAGACTGTTTCAGTAGAGGCAGAGAAGGTGATGAAAAGATATAACAGCATGAATGGGATTTGCAGACGTACAGTCATGGGTGCTGTACATTATTATCAGACTGAACTGCTGTGGCATCCAGCAGCTGTAAATTTAAAGTTGCTACCAAGCTGGCCCAGACAACCACTGTATCAGCCAACTTATGGTGTGAGTTATGTAAAACCTGAACAGGCTTTCTGTTTGAGTTAGTTTGAAGTTAAATCTCTAATGCCAGACGTGACATATGTAGAAACTCACAAAGAAAGACCGCTCCAGATTTTTAAGAGAAGATCCAAAATTACTGTATGTTTTCCCTGGAAAAGCTTGCAGTCCTGACAGCAGGTCCAGGAAATATCCCACACACCCCGTAACAGCAGGCAGCAGATGGAAAAGACTACGTGGAATCACAAAATCTATTTCCAGACATACTGGGAGTTGCATATGGGAATAAGATCACAGACTTAACTCTTCATTAAGATAGTTAATCATCTATATTATTAACAATTTGAAAAACTGAAACAATTGTGTTTGGCTCACAATGGAGAGCTCATGAGACAGACTGCCCAGATGTTCATTAATTTGATCATCTAAATAACAAATCATCCCAAAACAGCCACTTTCACTTTATCATGTGAAAGAATCTGCTTTCTATTAGTGGAAAACTTAACTGAAATATGCTGAAAACAAGTTAAAAAAAACCCTTTATTTTCTTTCTTATTTGGCTAAGCCTTCCCTGATAGATACTTTCTCCTTTGTACTTGATGCCTTTGATCTGTATACACGAGCAACATGACTGAGAATCAAAAGCAGAACACAGCTCCCCTCTTCACAGTCGCCTAATTTGAATATGTAATCAAACTTTTCTCTGACTTCAAGGATTGAGAAATAAATAATTAAGTCAATCCAATTACTTAATTAATTATTTAATTAATCATGTGCTCACACATTTCCTTCCCCTCCATTTGTCACGCGGCTCAATGGCTTCATTACGGATCAATGTGGAGCCGTCCCCATCAAGAGTCGCACTGTCATCGTCAAGATTAATCAAGATGTTGCCTGCATGCAGAATGGGCCTCGGAGTCATTGCTGTGGTAAGCAGCATGTAACACTGCAAGCAATCTGAAAGTGTTGAGAGAGTGATTGAATGTTTGAATGAACTAAACTGAGAAAATGCAATTTTCTTTCTATTTTCTCAGTATGGGTAAATGGAATTTTTAAAATTAGATTAGAAATAAAACTGAGAAACCTTTCACCTTTCTAACAGGTGGTTAGTAGTCATAAGCTGTGCAGCACAGGTAATGCACACTGAGCTCGCTGTTCATTTAATGTGTTCAGTTGATACACTTGTCAGGGCAACTGTCCAGAGCTAACAGAATAGAAGTTCTACGTTTTAAGGTGTATGCCGTTACCAAATTGGGAGCAACTTACACCTGCAAGTCAACATAAAGAAAAGCCCAGAAAAAAAGAGAGAAAAACATGTTCGGTTTTGTAGTCCCTGGAAAGCTAACATCACCCAGTACAGAGAGGAAATCTGCGGGAAGGTGCACTGGCTGCTGCAAATGTTTGCCACTAAAACTTGGATGGCACTCTCCATTCCTGACTGTGGTGGGAAAATTGGTCCAAGATTGAAGAATGAGAGACTGTACTGGATGATGATGGAAGAAGAGAAAAAAAATCAGATGCCATGCCTATGATATCATAGACAGAAGGACAGAAGACAGAAGGAAGGGCTTGTACTTCAGTCCAAGAAGAGCCGTAAACTGTTTTCTCAATGCATTTCTCTATATGCATTGAGAAAACAGCATAAAATGTTTAGATATTCTGAAAAAAATGTTTCTAAAATCCATTCCTATCCTAATCACACAGTTTATGAGACAATACTCTGGTAAAGAATTTAATCACAGAAGGATTTTTTGCCATTTAGAGCAAGGATAGATTTGATGCTCGTGTCACAACTCCAGCCAGATCTTAGAATTCTGTCCACATACTGACTACTCGTTGCACATTACTGCATTCTGCCACATGGCTAGTCACATAAGAATAGCAGAGAAAGCATTAGAAAGCATTAGAAAAATTTCTAATATGCTAGCTTAATAGCTGTGAGCACTATCACTATCCATTTACATTCTTTATGATTATGTTTGGTGTTTTCGTACATGTGACAGAAGAAGATAAAAAACTGATCAAAAAGCTTGGATTAGACCCTTCTGTTCTCTCTAATTTTAGGCCAATTTCTAAACTTCCCTTCCTGTTGAAGATTTTGAAGAAAATTGTTTTGCACTGTTGAGGGTTTTTAGTGACATTCTTTTAGCCACAGACTCTGGTCATTGTGTTGCTTTGGTTCTGTTGGACCTGACAACAGTTTTTTATCTTCTTCTGTCTCTTTCTATCTTCCTTTGTCTCTTTTATTGCCTTTTAATTTGTTTATTTCTGTCATGTTTTTTTACTGTTTTTTGAACGTGTGTACAGCACTTTGGCCAGCGGCATTGTTTTAAAAGTGCTTTATAAATAAATCTGAATTGAATTCAGTTGAATGTGATGACAACACTGCATTGCCCTTCTTTTAGGAGAGCAACTGTGGAGGAAGGCTTCAGGTGGCTCTAAGCAAGATGTTTTCACATCATGACTTGCAACTGATGTGAAAGGCAAAACGAAAGGTTTAATCTCTTCATATGACTAGTGGGTTGGTTTCACACAGTAAATGTGTTAGCTTGGTAAAGAGCTACAGTTTGGGTGAACTTTAAACTAAGACAAATTAAAGTAAACTAACTATTGTCCACCTGTTAGCTGCCACCACAGCCCCATATTGAGAGAGTGAAAGTATTTCAAGGTAAAACTCTGATGCTTTTGATAGAACAGATATGTGCCGTCATCTTCAGAATATTCACAAGTCAGAAGCCTATAAAGCTGTGATGAACTTTGCATTAATGATAAAAACATGCAGCAGAATGCAACATGAACAGAGAGTCCATTAGTGACGCTACAGTTGTCATGTCTTTTAGCATTTCAGAGTTATGGGGCTTGCTATTTTACAACCTGTTGACAGAGTAGGCACCGAAATGTGTCATGTTTGATAGGACTGATAGGAAATATGTTGCTTGACTAAAATTTGGAGATAAATTTCTATGGTTTAGTACTGCTTTTGGGTACGCATGAATGTGAGTGGCAATAGCCATCTGGTCAACAGCAAAACATGGCCTTACAGTGAGGAAACTAAAGCTGTGACACAAAATACAGAATGTCAGATAAATGTCAAACAGTTCTGCATGAAGCTGCTTTGGAGGCTACTTCACCCGAGACTGCACAGGTAGCTGTTGTTTATGCTTTAATCTGCGTGTGCATGCATGTCTGCAGGTTTTGATGCTCAAGTCCCAGTGTGTCTCAGAATATGGACCAGAACAAACACAGGAGCTGCAAGACGAGAGGAGGGGAGGGAGGGAGGGTGAGATCTTCCCTGTTTAAGTCTAAATTCCTCGTTTATTTGTTTGATTAATTTGCGCGATGGCGTGCTGTAACCCCGTTCTGTCACACGCCTCCTTCACTGGGGTTTATTTTAGCAGGGCGGTAAGTGGCCCCATAATGTCACCGTAATACTGGGTCAGGCTTTTCCAACTGGAGGGATGGGAGTGGGAGGGAAAGAGAGAACAAGGGATGAGAATGCCTGAGACAGGAGGAGGACGAGGAAAACGTCCCTCGTTCATCTTCTGAAAGTGAGTGTTAAAATAACACCTGGCCTGACTGGATTCACTGTGGGTGTGCTGGAAGGATCTGTGAAGCTGCCTAAGAGTGACTGTCAGTCGAAATGCACACTCACTGAGAAAGAAGCTAAGGCTAGGCCCTAAAATTGAGAATTTGTATTGGTGACACACATGTGCGGGACCTATATCTGCAAGTCTTCACCTGGCAATATGTTGTCAGGTCCAAACTTCTTGGTGAGGTTTAAAATGTACCATTTCACAGGGTTATATATGTCTGGGCATGCATACATTTTTGCGAACATATGCGTGTGTTTCTCTGAGGTAACCATGGTAGTGCTCACAGGCGAGGTAGATGGTAGGGTTTAGAGGGATCGGGGAGAGACATCTTGCATATTCAACGCTCTGTCGCATGGCTGTCATCGGCCAACTGAGCAGTGAGGAGATAGGGAACTAGTCAAATTACCGGCCGTGCTCGATTCTGTCTCCTGCGCTGACAAGACTGTCAGAGATGGGATTTAATCTCTTAATAACAAACAGGGCTGGGGAATGGTTCTTCTTTTCATCTCCCCCTCCTCCTCTCACTCCTTTTTTTCCCAGATCGTCCTCTGATCACATCTGGTCATGCCGACAAATCACACGCAGCTCCGAAAAGAGAAATATCCATGTCTGAATATCTTATATTCACCACTCTCTTCCCTCTGTATCTCTCCATCCCTCCATCCCTCCATCTCTAATACAAGCTGTCGTGCTAGATCATGATTGATCAGGGCTTCAGTGGCCAACGCCAGCTCTCGCTCTCCTGCTGCGGAAATGAATGGGGATCAGATGCGCTCCAGCTATGAGGTTGGATGCTGAGTTATTGGTGACACGAGTGAGAGGGAGGAAGAGAGGGAGAGATGGAAATGAGGAGGAGGCTGATGAAACAAGATGAACTGTGGGATGTATCCGCTCATAGAAGTTTTGTGATTTCTGATAGGACTTACAAAACACTTGAATTAATATTAAGTCTTCCGACCTGTGATATGAAAACAGCACTTGCTCCTGTTTTTCTGTAATTTTGTTTCTGCTTACCCTTAAACACAGACAGTGACTACTTTGCTGGATGTCCTTTTGATAATGGTCAGTCAGTTTAGGCAGTGTATATATCAAGTAAGGCAAATTTAGTATGCATAAAATGTTAATCTATACTTATTATATCTTTCATGTGATGGACAACTGATATACCATGGACTGCTATTATTTTCTGACAGCACGGTGAGCTGGGCTTTGACCTTAATCACTGATAAGAATCGTAATTTCTCACTTCGCCTTAAATGAACTGCTTGTTAGATCATCCAACAAGATTTAAAACTCTTTTTCTGATGGAACGACTGTGTCCATCAATTTTTCAGAAGCAAACAACCTAGTCAGTCAGTTTAGTCATTTACGCCCAGAAATCGAAGAAGGAAGGGTTTGCATGCTTATGATGTGTTTTGCTTGTTTTGTTCGCTCATGCAACCAACTGCAAAATCGTGAGTGTGTTTGAGGAGAGACTGTCCAAAACTGTGCCTATACTCACCATTCACCATTTGTAGGCCATCACGTCTTTTCAACACAGCATCAGATCTTCAGGGTGCAATTTGCAGTTTGCTTTTGTAGTTATAGCTGCCGGTTCTGTCCATCATAATAGGAGGCCAAATGATTAGACAGGTCATAAACAGTTTTGCAAAATTATCCAAACCAGCACACCTTTTATATTGCTAATGATCCTTCATCGCAAAGACAAATTGGGAGTTTGTAATGATTATGGCAAGCAGTCCAAAGTTGAACCACTAAGTTCAGTTCTCAAAATGTTTTCATCATGTTTACAGCCCCTCCTACTCCTACCTACCAACATGTTTGGTCCCTTTGTCCCAGAGGTTAATCATGAATGGTCCACACCTCTCACCCTGCAGGTTGCAGCTGCCCCCCACCCTTCCCGCACAATGCCGACAGTTGTAACTCTGGTGATTAATGCCCCAGGAAATGAAAGCATTGCCAGGGACGATGTGAGAACATTGTACTTCCTGTGTTGTGAGGGGCTGGAATGCTTTGGTGTCCAACATTGAGCCTTTAGCTAATTAGCTAAATCAGCTCGCTGGGGCTTAATTAGAAGCAGCTCGCAGACACACCAGTGTCCAGGGGCTCTTTAATTACCCTCAGGTTCGTTATGAGAGAAGGGCCTCAAGCTCTAATTAACTGGCTCTGTGCATTTATAGGTGAGAGTAAGTGTGCATTTGTTATGTGTGTATGAAAGCATGCATGTTGCCCATATGAAAACTAAAATCTAAAGACCCACAGGGTATGCTAATACCTTGTTAAACTGTGCTGAAAATATGGTAAACAGATCACAACTTTTCATTTGGACTCTGGGGGCAGAGGAGTGAAAATGTGGATGAGAGAGAGAGAGAGAGAGAGAGATAGAGAGAGAGAGAGAAAGAAGTGAAAGACAGGGTGGATAACTGGATAAGGGACTGTGATAGAGATTTCTGCAACTAGTGAGTGACAGCGTTGTAGATTAGTAGAAAGGGGATGGAGAGGCAGAGTGAAGGAGTGTAACAGAGTGTGTGAGAGGAAGTGATGAAGATGGAAGGAGAGAGATGGTGCCAGTCTAGTGTAAAGGAGGAGTGTGTTATCTGTCCTTTCATGGTGCTTGTCAGCCAGAGAGGCCAAATGCCTTCATGTTGTCTCACCATGGACAAACAGCAGTAATTAGAGAGACAGGGTGATGGAGCGAAGACACATTCACATTACAGTGCTGTAGAACATTACACACACAGAGAGCTGCAAAAGCATTTGTACATGTCCTGGTGCTCTGTTTCTGATTCTGAAATGTTCACTCAAATATATATATATATATATATATATATATATATATATATATATATGCCTGAAAGGCTTGGAATTGTTTGTCTTACAAGAAAGAAGGTGTCTGAATTTCCTCATTGAAAATAGTTCCTTTTCACAGCAGACATTTAGTCTTTTTATTGTAAAAAATCAAAAAAACAAAAAGCAGTGTTAGTGACAACCTTTACAATGTCTTGCTTCTATTCAGTTGTCCCTAGTTGAAACAAACGTGCAATATGGAATACAAAAACATGTTGCAAATACCACAACACAACACAGACACACACTGCAAATACAGAAAACGACAACGGGAGTGTTTCCAGAGGACACCACTGCTGAACACAGCTTGTTGCTACAGTTTGTCCTAAGTAAAGTAAAAGTAAAATTTTGAATGCAGGACTTGCAGCACAATATCTCTACTCTGTGGCAATGCTATTATATATTATTGGTATTGTATGTGTTAAAGTAAATGGTCCGAGTTGTTCTTCCGCCACTGATTCTCTGGTATGAAAAATGCAGGCTTAATGTGGACGGAGAGCAGAGAAAGCAGAGAAAAAGGAGGCATTTTCACATTTAGCTGGCTTAGTGTGGAAATGGTCATTAACAGAAAAGTCTTTTTGTTCACTGTTTCCCAACTTAATGTGCCTGAGCTGTAAAAACACATTATGGATATTAAATCTATTTTCATACTGCTTTAATAACCACATTGAGAAACTAATGGTACTTGCACATCTAGCTGAGACCAACTTTTGGTGTGAAAATTATTCTTGTCAAATATTTACAGTGCATGAGCAATGGTGATTTAGCTAACATGGCTCCCCTTTGCATTGAGGGAAAAAAACAACCAGCTACAGCTAGTGATGTTAAAGTTGGAGGGAGGAAGGACGTTGGTCTATTCTTGATACATACTGAAGCAAGTATTTCATGCTGAAAAAAGATTATCAGTGAAGCATCTTGTTAACCACAATTTGCAGTGCTGTTTGTTTCAGTGTTGCAGAACTTAATCAAACTTCCTGCATTAGTGTTGCCACCATGTTGTATGAAGTATTCATGTCTTTTTTGTGCTCTTCAAAAAGTGCTGCGCCATACTGTGTCAGGCCCTGGTGAGACGAGCTTCGTATGGATTCATTGATTGACAAGATGACTGGAAGCTGCCAGGCTTGAAGCATTGAGTTGGCTCAGTCGATTTGTCCTTGGCTGACAGAGAGGACTGTGATGACACACAGAAAGAGTGTTCTATCAAAACACAGAGTCAGTGTAATGGAGTAACACAGAGAGTAATGGGAATGCATACCCGGTGTGGAGAGGGTGATGTTGGTGAAGTTTGTTGTTAGTAATGATGATGATGACAGCGAAGATAACAGAACTAGAATCCACATGGTCTTAGCAAAGAGTGATAATTTTATATTTGATAGTAACATTACATATTGTACCCTTGGAATGCTAGTGATATCTCTCTCTCTCTCTCTCTCTCTCTCTCACACACACACACACACTGTCGCAGCCTGACAGTCCTCCCTCTCCTTCCAACTGTAGAGAACACACCTTCAGCCATTCATCAGTGTCACCATGTCGCCATCGGTTACAGCCCGGGGCCCGTCGCGTCTTCATTACGGTCCGAATAAATCTGAAATAAAACCACAGATGATTTATTAGCTTCCGATGGCGTCGCGCTGGTTAGCATGGTCTGCCGCCACTCGGGCCTAGAGAGGCAGTCCTCAGACATGAACAGCAGAAATCCAATGTGACAGGGAGACGTTTGTGTGATGATATCAGTCTGTGATCACAAGTTGTGCCTGATGAGAGGAGGAGGGCATCCGGGAAACTGTCACACACCAGCAGCGCTTACTTGCTGCATGTATGTGTGATACTTTGTCAGTAATGTTCATGCCACAAGGTGCCTTTCAAATGGATGTTTTTTCTTGTGGACATCTTCTTGGAATTTTGTTTGGGTTTATTTCCCCGAGTGTACAGCACCTTGACAAAAGATCATGTGATGATGTTTCACACTTTCACATATCGTCACTCATCAATCTAATCAATCAAACCTCAAATGGGCAACAGATGTAAAAACCTTAAAAAACAAGATGACACAGTGTAGGTTGGTTTTAACAACTGCTAAATCACACAAAGCCAGCAGTGATCCCCAAACTGCAGTTGAAATTGAACTGAAATTTGAATACAAATTCACTTCTCACGTAGGTAACTCTCATATCCATTGAGCACAACCTGGATCAGATAAGTAACCCTTCACTGATCCCCTTAGGGAAATTCGGTCTCTGCGTTTAACCCATCGTAAGCATTAGGAGTAGTGAGCAGTCACAGCACAGCACCCGGGGACCAACTCCAGTTCAAAGCCAAGTCCTTGGTCAAGGACATGTTTTTGATAGTATGTATATCAGGGTAGGGTATTTTTTCCCCCACACAGAAATAGTGGATTGAATGTTGAATACAATGTGATTGCTGCACAGTCTATGCCAAGTGTGTTAGACAATCTCTTCTTGATGCTCCACTTTATTATTTAAATATGTGAGTTTGTTCTTACTGCTCTCAGATGGATCTCACATAATATCCCTCTCTCCTCTTTATTGTTGCTTCCGTCCAACTAAAAGATAAGAAGTTAGTATTCAGACTGATATTTTCATTGTGCCCAGTGGAGCCTCTAACCCTGGATCAGTCCCAGATTGGTCATTTCAGCTGAGGCCAGTCCAGATGACAGAGCTCCAGCTGACTCTGGGCCAGTTCAGCAGGGAGAGGCACAGCTGAGACCTGCAGGTGTCACATTGTCCTGGTTGTCACTAACCCAATTACACCTGGATCACCGGGGACACACTCGCTCCAGTGTGCAACATGAGTGCACAGACACACATAACCACACACATACATAATGAACCAGGTAATACATACACATGCAGATGTGGGAAAAAAGCATTCAGATAAGAGATAAGATAGTCTTTATTGTCATTGCACAGTCACCTATACAATGAAAGTAAATGCAGTGTGGGTGAAGGATGAGGTAACCCTGTGCAAAAAAAAAAAAAAAAAAAAAGTAATCCTGATATCCAGGAAATTAATTTCTTACTTGTCGTTAATTAATTATGCATTCAAAATGGCAAATAGAGTAGATGATGGTGAGAGAAGCGAGACATTAAAGGAAAGTGGATTTTTAATGCCCTTCCACCCTTATCTGTATATCTTCCATCCCTCCTTTTCTTTATTGTTCTTTCTCTACTATTGCTCTTTTACCTTCAGCTTCCACCAATTCTTCTAGCAGTCACTCTCTTCCACTCTCTAGTCTTCTGTTGTGTGTGTGTGTGTGTGTGTGTGTGTGTGCTCTAATGGTGTTTAATGCCCAGACTAATGGTTTCAGCAGGGAATCCTTGTGCAGAGCTTGAGTCCAGGCCTGGGCTGATCGCTGGCAGGACCATTCCTCATCCTGATACCGCATGGAGGTGGGTGCCAGGGGAACACACACACACACACACACACACACACATTCACACACACACGTGCACACACACACACACACACACACACACACACACACACAAACTGTCTCTGCTTCTTACTAGCTTGCTTGCTCACAGATTCTCCCTTTGTTTCCCATTGACTATTTCCTGCATCTTCGCTTTCTCACACTTTTCCTCCTTTTCCTGTCACTGTAAAATCTGTCCTGTGTTTACAGGATATGATTTGATTTTATTAATGTTTTGTCTGTTTGTCAAATCGATCCTACTAAGTATTGTCTTTGTAGCTAAAGCCCCATTCATCTGCCACATGTAGAGCTCCACTGTTGTTAAAAAACTATCAAAACCTCATCAGAGAGCAATACAGTTGCACAGGGTGACAGGCTGCTTCATTATGACAAACATATTTTGAATCAATCACCACCATACACAAGCTAGGACACCAAATATGAAACAATTCCACCACTCAAAATAGTCCCTGGAAAATACTTTATTAACTCCCCTTTGAGTAACATTTGCTAAAAACTACAATCCCTAGCTGTTTTAGGAAATTATTTAATTTAACCAAATGACTGGGGGTTGAGATTCATGTTCAGCCTCATGAAGATGGAAAGCATTAGAGAAGGACAAAAAAAACTGTCAATGCTGGTCTTCTCATGGCACTTGATGACAAAATGAAAATATATCAAATGGCAACATTTGATATATATATATAAAAAAAAATGTAAGCGTTGATTTGCACAAACGACCCTCATTTCAAAAAATTACAATTACAGTTGGCTCAAGCTGCAATTTCCAGATGTTTTAGTTGACAGTACCATACAAGAGGCACAAAAGGGCAGTTGTTTGGCCTCAGTGTTGCTTGTAGGATTAAGGGCTGCTTTGGGCCTCAGGGACCTGAATCACATGACCTTAACTGGCAGGTGGAGAGGGGTTAACATCCTTTTAGATGCTGAGATAGAGAAGAGGATTTTGGCTTTGCAGCGATATGAGTGTGTGTGCGGTGTTTGTACAAGGATGAATATATTTTATGTGTGACTGCTTGTGTGTGCATGAAATAGATACATTTTCAGGGGAGCAGAATCAGATTAAAGAAAAGGCCTAGAGTGGCTGGTATATATAAAAGAAGGAAAGGAGGGGTCATAGCTTGTGGGAAAGGGTAAAAACAGCAAGGCTAAAGGCGATAAGATCAAAGCAGCAAGAGTAATACAAAGCTGTGGGTTGCAAAAAATGCCTCGAAAAAGAAAGGTTAGGGAAGAGAAGCAAGATGACGGAGCGCAGAGGTGGGGAGCAAAGTGGTAAAGACAAGATATACGGTTGTGCTGGACGTGGGGGAGAGGGGGAATAGAGTAGGAGGGCTGGGCTAAGATAAAACAGGAGTCAGAGGAGTACAAAAGAAGCAGGGCCGGTGAGACAGAAAAGAAAGAGGTAAGGTGTGTGTTTTCAGAGGGGAGAGAAGGGCAAAAGGTAATGGAGTGCTGGGGAGGAAGTGAGGGGAAGGTAGGGGGTATTTGGGTGTGTGTGAGTGTGTGTGTAGGGGTGCGGGCGGTATAGAGGTACGCTGGAGCAGGGCAGTGGGGCTAAGGGGGTGTGTCAGTACAGATGCTCTGTGACCGGGTGTCACAACTCGGGCCAGGAAGCTGAATCCAACGATTAATCACCGGGCCCCTCCGCTTGTAATCAAACGGGCTCTGGCCATGATGTATGAGCCATGTCACAATTACTGACTCACACTTGCACACTTGCGCACACACACTGCACTCAGAGTTGATCATGCGCACACGTGCATTCACACATGTATGAAGATGAATACACACACATACACAGCACACTGAACAACCTCTGGCGTGCTAGGATTATGGCTGTCTTCCAAGAGGCCACTGGGGCAGACTTCAAAGACACAAACATAAACAGCCTACAAAGCCGACACATTATAATCTTAGTCAGCAGCACGGGGGTAGCAGAGGAGAGAATGTCAACATGGAGAAAGACAGGAAGAGAAAAAAAGAGAGAGAAAGAAATAGAAAGTGATTTAGTGGGAGTTCAGGACTAATGAGGAAGACAGATATACTGAATAATGGGAGTAGAGGAAAGACTGATGAAAAGATTGGGGACGTAAGGAAGACTGAAAGTAGGAGTGAGAGTGAGAGAGTTGGCAAATGAACGAATCAGGGAGGAGATAATGAGGGAAAGAGAGAGAAGGAAGTGAGGGCCGAGGAGGGGATGAAGAGGTGAATCCGTAGGGATGGAGGTAAAGCTCTTGGTCAGCGGTTTCCACTGCAATGGTGGACAGGCCAGTTGACAGGATGAATAATTTAGGGTGAGGTGTGGACATCGATCCCACAATGCACTTCTGCCTGACCACACTGTCCCAAGCGCGTACACACAAACAGACACACACACACACACACACACACAGAGACAGACATCATCCTCAGCAGTTGGTCCAGTCAGACCTCTATCAAGCCTACATCCAGACTAGTGATAAGTATCTTACACACCTCGCAGTAGTTCCAAATTCAGTGTCTGACAGTTTAGATAAATTAAAAAAAAATTTTCCCCACATTTGATGAAAAATGTTCAGGTCATTTTGAAATGAAAGTAAAAATAGGATTCATTCAAGAAGAACAAGAAGACAAAGACAAAGACAAAATATTTTGTATATAAATTTGACTAAACTAACTAACACACAAAAATGCACATCCATTTTTCATCCCCAGCTGACAGACACTAATGGTTGCTGGCTTTCAGTAGCCTCCTCTGCGTAAAGTCCTTCCTGTTTGGTCCACTGACTTCCGGTCTACTGCAACTTGATACTTCCTGGTTGAGTCAGATGTCTCTGACCCCACCAGCCTGCTGTCCAACCCAAACGCAGGCACTTCCCCCTCATTTCTCCTGTAGGAAAGAAGAGACGAACATAGAGGGAGAGGGAGCAAATTTTGAATACTTCGATTACTTGCAAAATCTCACTGAGCAAATCTGCACAATCAAATGACTGATATTAATATTTTATTAGTTTATTACATTGCCAAGGTTGATATTAAACATGGAATATGATGAACATCCACTTAAGCTGAAGTCTTACATTTTTTTTTTAGAAACATTCCCCCAGCCTCTGGCACAACACAAGACCATTTTTTAGCCCCGTAGAACAATGTTTCTCCCAAATCTCTCCGGCTTTGCAGGCACCTCTCCTCTTCATTCATCACACAGCCTGAACGAGTGACCGGGGAATGACCTCGCTTGCACGGAGACACACACAGACACACACACACATTGTAAACACACACACAAATCCGCAAACACAGTATCAACTCACACAAAAGCACGATTCATTTATCACAAACGATGGATACCTTGGAACACATGCTCGAACACGCGTGTGCCTACACGCACACACATACACACACACACCTAAATGCGTGCACACTCACACATAGCGGTTCCTATCACATCCGTTACAGATGGGTTCTCCTCCTCCTCAGCCCTAAATGAATATAAATATGTCTGTTTGACATCATTCATCTGCCAGAGAGGAGCACATTTACCACATCCAGCCAAAAGAGGCAGTGTTACTCTCTGCTCTGCTGGGGAGGAATACACATGGGAAGGGGAAAATGAGGAGAAAAGGGAAAGCAGAACGGGAGAAGGGATGATGAACACTTGATGAGATAAGGATGATCCAAGGGCATCTAATGAGATTGGTGCAAAACACTAAATTTGACTGAATATATTTTATGAAGTTTCTTCCACATGCTGCACATGGACATGCAGAAAAACAAACTCCTTCAATTTTTGAATATGTTTTATTCTGCTGCTCTCGCCCCCTAATCAAATCTGATCCTATCTCTTCCCTCTTGACAGGTTGCATTCACAATAAAGCATTTGAAAGCCCATTAGCTCCACTTTCCAGCGCTGTAAAGCCAACAGCAATCCGATATCATCAGTAACAGTCCATGAGAAGATGACGGCCAGACGACAAGCAAGATGTGGACAGACTGAAGGAGCCGAGAGGAGGAAGAGATATCGGCGTTGTGAACAAATTGAAACAAAATGGCGGGCGATATGCCGCCAGGAAATGCTTAGGGAGATGTCATACAGGCCAGAGCTTGTCAGAGATTGAAAAAGAAAGCACTACATCTTTTGAGAGCTGTTTACAATCACACATAAAGATGTCTGAAGTCAAGAAAAGATCCTTTCAGTTAGGATTTGATAACCATTAAAGTTCACCATATTTGACCTGTGTTTTTAGTCACCGCATCTTCATAATGTAGTGTTTGCAAAGCCCTGAGGGAGGCGACAGCGGTTTCAGAGAGAGCTGGCTCCTGCTGCAATCTGTGCTCCATATGTCATTAGGGCCATTAGGGAAACACTAGGTTAACATTAGGGAGAGCACCAGCCGACATAAAAGCGGCGTCTCACTTTGTCTCCCTTCCTCTTTTTTCTGGCTGCCTGTATTAACAAGCCATTGTCTTTTTCTCACCACTACGCTTTCTGAACTGCATCCTCCATTTCCTTGCTTTGAGTCATTTCTCCTTCACCCAGGGCTTTTCATTCTCCCTGTTTCACCTTCACTGGTCCTACAACCAGCCACTGGGGGCAGTAGAAGAAAAGATGTCGGTTTTTGGGAAAGCACTCAGGCAGCACTGTCTGTCAGTATGGAGGAATGACAGCTCATGTAAATGTCCTTCCTCTTGCTGTCCTAGAACATTTGGTCTCTCTACTGTGTAAATGTGTATGATATTTTTGAACAGAAACATTGTAAGTGTCTGTGAGACTGTGTCAAACTTAAGGAGAGAGAAGTTTAGACAAATCTTGTCAAAAATGACCAATCACAGTGTTCCCTCCAGGAAAGCAGGAAACCAATATGGCATGTTCACCTAGAGGTCAGGTGGAGGTCAGTGTGGACTGTCATGCCTCCACTCAGCTCCCCCCTGCTCCTCGCCTGCCTCCTCCTCCTTCCCCATTCCTGTGACAAAGAGAGCCAGTTTGGTTGCCAGGGAAACAGGCTTTTTCCATGGCGATGTTGAAACACGTGGGGAGGGCAGGGCGGCTTTGTTTCGCCCCATGATGAAGGATTCACCCCATGCATGTTTAATCGCCAGACTTATGGTCCCAAACCCAACAGCCGAGCCCATCTACCACAGCCTGATTATGTTCAATGGAGCTTCTGACAACGTCATTTTGCCAGTTTTATCACGCTGTGCAATTCCCACCACGGGCACCTTAGCTATTGTTGCACAGGCTTGCTGATGAGTACAGCTGAGACCACAGATAGTCAGACCAAACAAATAAGGCACACGTGTCTCTCTAGCAGTAACCGAAACACCGCTGGCCAAATAAACACACTTGCTCTACATATGCACTCTCTGAAACATATATAAGATCGGGCACACAATCCCTTTTGTCTTTTCTCATATCTCGACACCCACCCACCACTGTTTGGCTTAGCACGGCGGGGGGAAAAAATGGCAGATCGCCATAGTAACGGTGTGTGCTGTTCTGCTACAGCTGTGATGTATGTGGTGACGCTTTTGACCCTCTGGTGAACTCTATAATGCAGGAGCTGTGCAGAGTCCGGATAGTCCCTGGCTGCCCTGCCTATCCTCCCACTATAGTGAACCATATAGGCATACAATCAGCTTAATATGACCAGAGCAACCTGACAGTACATTCTCTTGCACAGACGCAAGCAGACAAGATCAGAGCTGCATACCTTTGTCATGGAAACAAAATAAAACCTCAACAAAGTCTTCATCAACACCAGTCCCCTGTGACAACAGGAATATATGGTGTTACAGAGACTATGTGCTTTGTGATGAGTGTACATGCTGTACTTGAATTTTAATCACCTTTAGCTACATAATGCATCAAATTGCTTATCAATGAACAATTCTGTCCACCTATACAGAATTAAGAATTTAGAATCGCTTTATTGGCAGCGATTCTAAACATACTGAATTTAATTTCTGCATTTGACCCATCCTTAGTTGAACACACATGCAACACCCAGCAAATTACATGCAGTGAAACACACACACGAGCAGTGGGCTGCATCAAGCGCCCGGGGAGCATACTGGTGGGTTAAGTGCCTTGCTCAAGGGCACATCAGCCAGCTAATGGAGGGGGGGAGCATCTTTCACATTAATCACTCCACCACAAACATGTGTGCCCATCCACTGAGGGAATCGAACCAGTGACCCTCCGATCACAAGCCGCTTCTCCAACCTCTAGGCCACAGCTGCCCCCATACAGATAAAGATAAAGGCCTGCCACATTGACTGCCTCCATATTCATCTGAAAAGCAAAGACAGTCTGCACTGGAACTCAAGAGGACTCAAAGTTTGTTTAGCCCAAACATGTTTGTTTCCGACTTGCCTCTCAGTTATGTATGTCCATTATTGTCACACAACACAACACTTCTTCAGAACCTCTGTTGGCATGCCATTTCCACTGACATTTACAAATCAGAAACACTGTCTCACACATAGAAGGGGTCAAATGAACACAGCATGGGCCTGGATGAGCAAATGAACACACAGTGCCAGCGATTTTTGATGCACATACACAATACGTAGCACACGTACTGTTGTGGGATGAGACAGAAGTCACGCATGTTCCACCCACTGCCACCATCAGCCACACACACAAACACGTGTCACTGCCACTGCAAAAACACAACACACAAAAACCAGGCAATGCAATACAAAGCAATACTAAGGCACACAAGCTCTCTCAATCAGCATGTGTCTCCTACCGTCTGGTTGATTTTGCAGACATGTAGCACCATGTTCCACCACTAGGAGTGCTGCAGCTTTGCACAAAACCAGCACTCCCAAATCTGCCACAGCTGCTGCTGCCCCACACTGAGCCGCTGTGGAACAGAAGAAGGGGAGCTGACACCCAGTAAATGCTGACAAGTAGACACCATCTAAATCATTCACATTGGCTTTTTTTTTTTTTTTATTAAAAAACAATTGGTTCCACATGGCAACAGACGCACAACGATAACATATATAATGTGGGACGTACAGATAATGCAGACAAGTGGCTGCGCTAACACCAAAAATATGTTCACAAAGAAAAAGTGCCGTTCTTAAAATAAATCACAATTTCAGTGGCTTAGAAGATGAAAATCACAAAGAGAAAAGAAAGAGTAATGAGTCCTTAGTTACACACAACGGACTGTCTGAGCTTTTCTAATTTTTTGTTACACTCACATAATGTTCCTTAAGTAAACTGCCTCATTCCTTGCCAAGAAAATGTTTTCTTTCGCTCCTGCAAGTGTCTTTTCAACAAAAAAGTGAAACAAAACAAAAGCAACAGGGACATTCCATTTTCTTTCACAGCTCTTCAGACCTGTTTGTTCAGGTCACAGTCTGGGTGGGTCATGACCCTCTAGGATACACTCACGTCACCACTGAGAAGTCAACCTGCAGATCGAGAGAGAGAGAAATAGAAACAGAGAGAAAGAGAATTAAAATTGTCAGTGCAGTATAGTATACAAGGTGACTGCAGTGACGTTTATGTTTATGCTCTTACTTAATAATGTTCCCATGTGTCAGCATGGTCTGAATTCATACAAAAATGTTCATACTATCATAAATACTTGTATTTATCCATTTGTTAACAACGCTGTTTCCTTACAACTTGGATCTTACTAGATTGCCCATGAGTTCTATAGGTTATGATAACACAGGACTCACCAAGTTAATTGTTAAGATCAAGGAAAAATGGTAGAATTGTGAAGAAGCTTTCTACTCATAGTTTTTACTGATCCAAAAGTGTATAAGGGTCGAGAGTGCAGAATGTTTTATCGATTGTAATTTAATGTCTTTGGGCTTTTAAAGTAAAACTAACATGACTTGATGAGTTGTCAGACACTTACACATTTGAGTAAATATGAAAATTGTTGTGGAATTACACAAAGCATTGTTTTTTTTTTTTTTAAATAAGGGGGATCAAAGTCGAGGTAGCAGAACCAGAGATGTTTTTTATTTATGAATTTTTATTTAATAATAATGTCTGCTGCCTATAATATGCACAATGTAACTCAACTGGTGTCATTTTGCTATGGGATGCAGATGGGTTATGTCGGTAGCAGCTATGCAGTTACTCCTCAAGACCTGTAAACAGACTCTGATGTGTAAAATTGGCAGTTTTCCTTTAAACAGCTCCTGCCAAGTTACATACTATATTACCCAAACTGACCTCTTGCTTTAACTTAGCAGGTACATTTACTGCTCTGTGGACACAGTTTTCCTGTGCAGAGGGAGAATTTTGTTTACATTGTGGGTGAGCTCACTTCTCTCTGATCGTCGTTATAAACCACTGACTTGTTTACAACCTGTGTGAACATTCACGCTTCTTGCCCTGTCATATTTTCAATGTCACTGTTTTCCCACATAACATCAGTGTTATATGAACCAGTAACAGTGACGCTCAAAACTACAAAAATAAGATCCTCACTGTAGTAAAATGGAATTGTCCTTTAAGCCATATGTCACTCAGATTCTGTCTGTGTGTACCTATCTACACGTGTCCCTTCCAGTCATGTGGGTCCTGCCACTGATGTTGAGCGGGTGACCTTTTCTCTCAGCTAATCCACACCAAAAAGCCCTAATTACTGCTGCCGCTCCACCAACCTCCCCTGGCCCAATAATCAATATAGCCGATTGGCCGGCGGATCACCCCGTCAGACACCAGCGCTTTACATATGACTCAGTGTATGTGTGTGTGAGTGTGAGTCTTAGAGGGATGTAGCGATAGTGATTTTATAGGAAGTTGGAATACGGGCACAAGAAAGCAGAGCCAGAAACAGAGTGAATAAGAAAAAGAAACACTGCAACAACAACAACAACAACAACAACAACAACAGAAAGCTGAAGCTGAAGCTGCAAAGTACATACACACACTTAAACACACACACAAACTCACACACATGCCTCCCTCCAGCTTGAATGTTGTGACACCAGTTGACCTTATTGAGCGGTTGTTCTGTAAAGAGTCCCTGATTAGAATATCTTCCCTTTAACCTTTAGCAGAGTGACGCGCCTCCCGAAAGCAAAGAAATAAGCCATCGGTTTATGCAGAGAGGTAAATGTATCCTGTCACTATTTCATTAAGCTGTGGCATTTCACTAAACGGCCTGATTACATTGGTGAAAATGTCGCTTTTCAACAATGATACTTGCCTTTTAATTTTTTTGGAACATGCAGGTGTGTGCTTCTGGAGACATACCATATGATGAGCTGACAGCATAGAAAGCATGCTGCTCAGAGCACTTCCATCACTTTGTGTGTGTGTGATGCATCTGCGTTCGCAAAACGCCCGAGGACATTTCAGCAACGACAAAAGGCCAGACACAATATTATCAGACAGAGAAAGGAAGTTTAATTTGCGATGCAGCTGCAGGAACAGTCATATGTGTGAAAAGAAGGAAGGCAATCTCTCTTTCTCCTCCTTTTCCTCCCTTTCTCTCTCCTTCTGTCACTCTTGCTGACAGTCTTTGATTGTATTAGACAGGTTAATGAAAAGAAACACAGAAGAAACGACTGGCAGCCCTTCATGCAGCCTGCACCTGCTAAAGTGTATGTCTATGTGTGCATACCTGCCAGTGCCTATATCTGGCTGTCTCATGTCCTCAGGCACGCCAGCCAGTCAACACGATGATGAGACAGTAAGAGCGATGAGAAGCTTGTCCCTACCTTCAGGGTGAGGTCCATTCTGCAGGAGTGAAATGGTTAGAGATATAAAATATTCCCACACTACACACAGAAAGACAACTAGGGGAGAAAATATGTTGTATTTCGAGACTAATCGTGAGTTCTAGTAAAAGGAGTGACAATATATACTGTACTGTTTATACGACTTGAAACTTGCTGAATTAGATTGACAGTGCAGTTTGTCAAAATTGTCCACATCAATCCATCAGAAATGTTAAGCTATTTGAGCCACAGGGAAAATCACCTTTCTTTAGCTAATAATAAGCTAATTAGCTTATTCACTACCTTAACAATTCCTAAGTTTATTTTCCATATTGAGGGTATTGAAGACTTTCCTGAGAGGGTTTCAGGGCATCACCTGTTTCACTATAGTTTTGGGACCAAAATGGTGCACAGGAAAATTAATAGTGGGTTACGACATTTTGAGGAAGTAGGAAAACAGTTAAATTTCTGATTTTGGTTCCAAGTTTAACAGCTGAACCGATGAGAGGTTATTCCCTGTGACTTCAGCAAAAACACAAATACATGTCACAAAGACAGCCATCCACAATCACAACACTTCCACTACTCAGACAAATCTATACTTCAGGAAGAAAATGTATTTAACAATAATTGCAGTTTTTGTTGCTTTTGTGGTCCATCACAAGGTAAGGATTCTATTAAGTAGCATTTTTCCACAAGTGATCTCTAAAGATGTTTTTTACAGTGCAGAGCAAACAATAGGCATCACAGCTACTGTCGCAATAACTAATAGCTACATTTTGTTCATCCATCACAGTGGTTGATGAGGTGAAACAATCTCCTTAACCTGCGGTCAGTTGTGGTTAATCTATCAGCTCTGGCTGGCGACCAGGTCAGATTGAATCAATAACTTATGAGTTTCCACTGTAATGACATTGCATGGTGACATGTAAACATAGTTTCTCTAATATGCAATTTTAATTCTTTGTAATGCTATGTGCTGTAATAGGAATAGGAAATAATCATTGACGATGAAATGGACAGCTCAGTACCCACCAGTTTAACAGCAGATATAATGTCCGTAATGCCATTCACCCCCAACAATAGGTGTTTGATATTAATTTAATGGATGCACCAAAAGACGGAAATGAGCACCCGATGTGTGATAAGGCTGCAAAAAATAAATGTTTTACTGTCCCACAGCACAAAATTACCACAATAAGTCCATGGAGGTTAATAGAATCCGTAGCAGTGACAGCATTTCTTCTCTGGATACTATTTTCAGTTTTTCAAAGCTTATTGTCCAAACTAACATAACATGTCAATCACAGTGTTGTTGGGCAGGAGGTTCCTTTGATTTATAAAATTTGACAGCAGGAGCAGAGAACTTGAGCTTTATACAGGTTTAAACCAGTCCACGTCTTAAAGAAAGAGGTGTGTTAAGCCTGGAACTTGAGATGACAAAGAAGCTCTGTAACAGAACAGACCATTCTACTGTTCGATATTAAAACTTCTGTCAAATTCCTGGTCATATGCTTAAAGTCTGGTGGTGTCCACATGAGCAAGTCTGTGAACAGTGTTTTCATAACCAAGAGGCATGATAGCAACAACTAGAAAAATACAATCCAGGATGTAAAACCTGGAAAATCCTTTTAAACTAAAATATTTAGAATCTTCCTGCAGGATTGTCAGTGCAGTACAGTCCACATGCCAACAAACTGTGTTCATAAATGTTCACCATGTGCATGTGTATGTTTCTAAGTGTGAATGGAAGCTGTGTGAACAGATGATGGTGGACTGAAGACATGCAGCCCCACGGAGAGCTGCCCCAGTCAGCCTGGCCTGCTGAGTGAAACCCTGTGGTAATGTTTAGCTTAAGAGGTGAAAAAGAAGGTGAGTAGGGGGAAAGGAAGGAGGGAAGGATGAGAGGATGACAGTGTTGGGGTTCTGTGGGTAGAGAGAGAACGAAGAGCATGAAGAGGGTAGTGGTTGAAGGAAGGGATGGGTCACGGAGGAGTGATGGGGAGAGAGAGAGGCAAGGGAAGATGAAAGGTCCAAGCGGGACAGAGCGTAGGAGAAGTCCCGCTTGGTCTTGTCAGTCAGTCGTCTCTCCCTGACACCTGAACCTGCGCTGACCCGGTCGTGACTGCCTCTCTGGCTCTGGAGATATCACTAGGGGGCCCGACCTTTGACCGCTCACCTCCCCATCACCACCACAGTCCTCGCCCCACCCTCTCTAACACCCCCTTACTCGCTTCCTAGCCAAAATTTCAGCTCTTTCTTCTCCACCCCTTCACCAGCAGTTTAGTTATTGAGAGCTTTAAGAACGATACTTGGATAATTCATGATTGACTGTAAAGTAATGTCAATAATTTGTTTCTACTGTTCAGTTTGATTCTTACAAAACTGATTACAGAAAAACCTTTCCCATAAAATATTTTATAAACATTTATATATCTGATATCAAAAATAAAAAATAAATCACTGTAACAAGTCCTCATAAGGGAAGCTGAAGAGATCAGCAATGCATGAGAGCCTCATGTTCATGTCAGTTAGGCCACTGTGTTGATACAGCTGGGAATCCAAACCTAATTCACAACTTCACAAATTTTATCAAGTGAAATTACTGAAAAGATACAACATAAAGACCCACATTTAGACACCTCAAACACATACATGAATTACACTGCCTCCACTGAATGGTTCCTATGTGCAACGAGGTACTGGGACCCACACTATTAGGACAACACACACACACACACACCCCTGGAGAGTCAAGCCTAATCCTGGGTTTACATTGTTAGGACAACAGGGATAATCCTGCTAACAGGGTGTTTATCTAGAAACTGCAACCACTGAATCCCCAGCACACATTGTATTGACCCAGAGAGAAAAATAGCAAAGGAGTGAGAAAGCAAAGACTGAGAGAAAACCAAACACGACAACCAAAAAACTTGAAAGAAGACAAAAGAAAAGTCGGTGGGAAATAAGAAGAAATGACAGTAAAAGGTTGCACTGGAGGAAGTGCACAGATATGGAGGGAAAGGGGGTTGGAAGAAAGAAGAAGAAGGTCTGTGCTGTCATGTATGCAAATGAGAGTGTGAAGGCATCAATGCAGGAGTGGACATAGCCAGTCCCTCAGGAATACACACACAAGCCAAAACAGACACACACCAAGCGGCAAACCAAGGAGCATATAAGCCTACATTAGAGACAAAAAACACGGATGCATAAACAGAACGTACATCAATACAATAAGCTAATACAGGTCAATATAGAGACTGAAAGGTATGTAGTGTTTGTTTATGTGTAGTCCAGAGTCTGTTGACAGTGGCTCCAATCTCACATGACCCTGAACAAGATAAGAAGGTATAGAAAATTAATGGACTAATGTATGGACGTTCCTGCTGTAAATCAAGTAGTGTGGCCAGTCCTGCAACATTGCGTGTTCGGTTTTTCTGTTGATTAAATTTGTGTGTGTCACCTCACCTGTCATCTGACTGAACTCATCGCTCACCACTTATTTTGCTCCAGTCTGCTGTTGTCCCTCGTTCTGTCTGTAATGTTATGTTCAAGTAAAAGTAAAGTACATTTCCCTTCCAGTCAGCAGTCAACAAGAACCATAGCAGACGTATTACAGTAGCCTACACCACTGCTCAAAGCAGCAAACAGGTTGAGAAACAAGAATGAAGATATAGTTCACTTTTTAGTCCCAAATATTTAAAAGACTAAATTCTTAGCTTTACTCCTCCAGAGCTTCCTGGGTCCCAGCAGCTGAGCAGCAGCTGTGCCCCTCCATTCCAATCAGTCCTCACCACATAACACTCTGCAAAGTCCTCTGACAAGCATAACCTTCTCATCCAACTGGCCCAAATATGCTTTGCATTGATTTTGTACATAACTGTGCAACTTATGTTCCACTGAGCAGAGAGATTTGATGGAACCTCTGCTACAGATTTACCAAATTTGGATTAAAAAAGTCTGATTGCTCAGCATAGGCTGCTTATGTTGTTTCCTACAAGTTTCTGATGCTGGTAGAGTTTGATGAGAGTGAAAACACAAGTGTAAAAGGCTCAGTAATCTTCTCTCTTTAACAACACACATCTAACAACGCTAATTCCACTGCAACCCCCCACTGCTCACCATTATTCCCTCTCTATATCACAGTTAATGACACACGTAAACACGACAGCACAGAATAGTCTTGTTCAATAATGAAAGAAAGCAGACATTTCCACCGTCACTCTTATCGCCAATTAAATGAAAGAATTTAAACACAGATTACTGTGGATAAAATAATTTAAAGCATGACATGTCCTGATCGGATGCAATTAATCCACCAAGTGGTGTGGTGGTGCTATCAGAGAGAAAAATCAGAAGCTTTACTATAAATATAAACCTATGCTGTAGGCTTCCTTGTCAGTACACCTGTTAAACCCTTAATGCCTTGATCATAAATCCAGCTTTTAATGACAATAGACGCCTATCCTAGCTTTTCTATGCTATGCGTGCTAATTTTTTATTTATTTTGGTATATCTTTGAGTGTTTAAATATTGGCTATTGTGGGAAGAGATGAAAAGAAAAGAATTTGATAAGCAGACATAATGACATTGCCTGGGCAAATAATGGGAGTAGGCTACTTTCAAACATTTGCATGGATATATATACCATTCAACAAACCATGAAAATGAAACGGTTCATTAATAATGCGTAATACCCAAATGTACCAACATGAGTTCATTCAAATACTACTGCACACGAACAGAAGACACTGCACCAAACATTCATGCATACACACAAACAATCCATACTTTTCCATTGAGAGGCTTAAAGTTCAATGGCCAACTGCCACTCCAGTATCTAATGCTGCCTGTCGGAATATTGCGCTAGCTGGCGTTAACTTCCTGTTGGAAGAGGAAAGGTGGTGGGGAAACGGGGGGTGGGGGTGGTTATATCGGCAGAACAGCAGAAAGCTTTAGCATGCATGTCAGGGTTGGGGGACGCTCCCTGAGCCAAATGCCAGTCTATAGATCGCAGAGGGGACTAAAGATCACATCATCGTCCACCCGGACACAAGTGACACCGGACAGCAGACGTGGGAGAGAGGGAGGACCGAATGATCCCTGCCAGGACGAGCCATTATAGACAGCCACTGTCATTACAGGGCAAGCACGCACTCGTACAAGTGCACAGACACACACACACATAGAGTAACACACACACACACCCACGAGCCGTGATGGCGATGGTATAGACAAGCGCTGTCATTAGAAGAGTCTCTGTGGAGCTCAAATGATAACGAGCAAGGGGGAGTAAGAGGAGGGAGCTGTTGACGAGTGTGACTGTCCAGATGTCTGCAGGTGAGCATGTGGTGTTGGAGAGGTCAGTTCGCTTTAACACACACAAAGTACCCTTATACAATAGACACAAAGTACACACTCAAAGCACATGTGTCCGCTTTGCTATTCATTGTTTTTCACTTGGTGATGCCAAAAGAATGTTTTGGATTCTGGAGCGTTTCACAGTCCTTCTCCAGTACCAGAGACAGACAGTCTTATGATTATATCTTTACCTGCACAATGAAGGTATGTTTAAGCTTATTCTGGATCGCTTTCATTTAATTTATTGCTATTTACAGCACACAAGTTACAACTTTATGGACAAAGGTGTTTGCAGGTAATATGCTTTCTTTAAGTCACTAACTAACAAGGGACTGGTAAATCAGAGCAAACCGCAATTAACCTATTTCCAAAGTTGTAACAGTGAAAGTTAGTTACTCAGCAGCATTTAAAACACATTCAGTGATGCTTCATAGACAGTCTTCTTGTAAACAATGTAGTGAAGTACCTTAAGCAGTGCATATCAACATTTTCCTGGACTGCCCAGTCACCTTCCTAGCTGCCAAAGCATATTCTGCTCAGTCTTAGCAACCCCTGCACCTAGTAGAAACCAAATCTTTAAATCTTTCAGGCAGATGGATGACTATTCCCCCGAACACCATCCAGGCTTGATCAGGGAGATGTCCCACAGCCTGAGACCTGGGGTGCTGATGGTAGCTAGCTCACCTATGTTTCCTCTGCCTCATCTGGATGTCAAACAGGAAGGAAGATCAAACCTAGTTGGTGTCTGTCTAAACCTCAACCAGGCTAGCCTCAGCCTCTTGGCTAAATTTCACCTGAACCTGTTCTGTCTCACCATCTCACCACTGCTCTTTCCTGTGTTAGATAACATTAATTTCTTTCACAAAAACTATGTAAACTGTTTAAATTAACTGCACAGTGAGCTGCATTATTTGTCTGTTAGTCACTGCATCTGAAAATACAAGTTAAGGCTTTTACCATGCAAAGTGAAAGCCATATATCAACAGCATCGGCAAATGCCAAGCACATCTGAGATGGACTGACAAAGGTGGAAAAGTGTGCTGTGGTTTGACAAGTCCACATTTCAAATTGTTTTTGGAAATCATGGACATTGTGTCCTCCAGACTAAAGAGGAAAAAGACCATCAAGATTGTCATTGCTCAAAAGTTCAAAAGCCAGTATCTGTGATGGTATGGGGCATTTGTGCACATGGCAAGGGTATCCTGCACATCTGTGAAGGCACCTGTAATGCCGAAAGTACATATGCATGTGTTACATATGCTGCTATCCATACAACGGTTTTTTCAAGAATGTCCCTGTTCATTCCAGCAAGACATTGCCAAGACACATACTGCAAGTGTTACAACAGCGTGGGCTCATAGTAGAAGACGGACAACACTGGCCTACCAGCAGTCCAGACCTGTTTCAGGTGTAGATGTGAGGCACTTTATGAAGTGCAAAATATGACAACAAAGACTACGGACTGCTGAGCAACTTAAGTTGTATATCAAGCAAGAATGAGGAAGAATTTCACTCTCAAAGGTTGTGCCTTCAGCTCCCAACTTACTGTTATGTATGCGTATTGTTAAAAGAAAAGATGATGCAACACAGTGGCAAACATGCTCGTGTCTGCACTTTTCTGGAACATCTTGAAGAAATGTAACAACACTTTTAACACACACCAAGTAAAATAAAACAGCCAGAGCTTCTAGTATCCTGCATTTTCTATAGTACTTTGATCCGTTTCAATTCTAGATGAAACGCTTCAGCATTAAGTACAAAGCAAAAATTGGCCTAGGATCCAACGGTGGCAGTTCACATGTTTTTTTGTGCAGGTGTTGCCTCACTCTTATATATTATATGTGTCCCTCTGTCAATGATGAGAAGTTCTTAAACACAAACATGTGACAAAATATATTCACAAAATAATCTGCCGCAAAGGAACTGTAAGTAACTGGTGAGCCACATGTCTCCTGTGGAGTCATCACTGTAATTCGAATGAATCATAACATCACACAGTTGACCAGTTATCAAGAGGAGGATGAAGAGGAGAGGGATGGTAAGAGATGTGTACATGTAGGCGATCCAGTGGATGCACAATACTTGGTTAGTTTAACAGCATTATCACAAGTTGTAAAAACATTTCTTCCAAAAGGAATGCATGGGGTTGAGACAAGATACTTTGTGCATCTTTGTTAGTTTGCTTGTATTTGATGGATACTGGGATTTTATGATGTAAAATTCATTTCCCATCTTTCACTAAACATTCACATTCACCAGTTTAACACTATGTACGCTACACGGCATAGCACTGGTAAATGAGAAATACTGTAAGTGAAACAAAACAGAAATGAGTTGCAGCATAGCAGAAAAAGTGTTTTTGGGAGACAGAAACTTTATCGCACTCTAGTACTGAGGACTGGTAGCTATAGTAACAGTATAAAAAATATCAAATAGATCTGATCGTTTGTTAGAGCATGTCAATTTGTTTTCCAAAGGTAAGAAGAAGAAAAGGGGTGTATAAGATGAGTTTTATGATCATCAAAGCTTTAAGAGGCTTTTGGGCAATAACACTGTAGTCACCCCTCAGTGAAAACGATGCAGAAATATTACTGGAAGTTGAAAATAAAACAAAAGGAAGACTTCCACTTTCATAATTTCATGGTTTACGTGAGATGATTTTCTGATGGCCCCTGCTGCTCTGTCAGCATCTCAGCTTCAACAGTGTGATAAGAAGCTTTTATCTAGTATGTTTAAACAGCCATAAACATACAGTATCTCACAAATTTTTCTTAGAATCAATTTGTCTTGCTAAGACTACGAGTGCTGAAGATTCAAATCTAGATTGCTCTTTGCCTGAAGGGGACAGGCAGGCTATCAGTGCATAGTTTCACTCTGCCTCTCAGACTCCCACAGTATGATGTGCCTTAGGCCGTGTACAAACGAGAGGCTTAGAGTTACACTAAGCCTTACATCTGTCACTGAAACATCTCCTTCATTCTTTTACAATAACAAGCTGCTGTATGAACACTGCCAGCCTTAATGTCTCTGTGTGTGTGTGTGAGTGAGTGCGTGTATGTGATTTCTGACATCAAAACAGTCAAAGTGCACTGAAGTACTCAAGCAATTGATGATCAGGAAACTTGACTTTGCTTCTGATGGGCAGTGCATATCTAATGGTCCCAAGATGTCAAAATGTGTTGATTTGAATTAGCTGTACCAACATCAGAAATGTTCTAACATAGTCAAAAGACTCGATGAAGAAGAAGTCTACACAAAAGCTGTGTAAAACTTTGCTGAATTTTTCACTGAATTTCTTGAATTTTGTTACCTGGACCAATAACTCTTGTCACCAACCATCAAAGGGGTTGAACACTCCATTTTGTGTCAGTTAACTCACAAATTGTTCCCTAATCCCCCCCATATTCTGTTTCCAGTGGTCTTCTGTCACAACGCACGCGAGCACCATTGCTCTTCTTATGTGGAGGACTGACAGGTGGTTCTCAGGTAAAATGGTGTCAGGTGAGTTCAAACATCCTGACAATCACTGCACATTGCCCTGAGCAAAGCCAAAGACTCATCTCCAGACCCTCCCTGACACGGAGACGATTAATCTGAGGTGCTGAAACCTCTCTGCTGCCCTGGAGTTGTGTGCGTCTGTGTGTGAAAGTAGTGATGTGGTTCTGTGTTCCTCTCTGTGATATGTTAGCAATTATCTCCTTGAGGCCATTTTAACATGTGTTGCTTCACCTGTTATTCATGAGACCGAAGGCTCAGGCCCTTAATATCAAAGGCTCAGCCTGTATTCACTTATTGACAAGCACTCAGGGAAGGCTGTTGGGTGTGTTGTTGGCTGTGCAGGTTCAGGGTTTGGGATTATGTTTTTGCTTTGTGTGCTCATTTCATATCTTTGGCTCAATAAGAAAATTACAACAAGCGTAACTAAAGCCATAACTGTGTATGACAAAACCACAGTATGTATACAATACAAAATGGGAGCCTTTTCATCTTGACAAGGAAACGTTATGTTATTTTTAATTCAATTTATGCTTATATATAGATAGATAGAACTATAGAAAGACGTGTATTATTTTTTGTATTTACCGGTTAAAATTACTGTACTGTCAATAATTCAACTTGGGACTTTCAGTGTTTTGAGCAGGACATGTACATGATTGTACAATACTGATTGATACAATACTGATTGATACAATACTGACTGAAACACAAGATGTCAATTGTAGAATACAAGAGGACCACAATAAGCTCCCAAGAATACAAATAGAGTTGAATGTCCATTGAATAACAGATTCCAGTTTAAGTCTGGAAAGCAAAGCTTGAGACATTAGTTTGTCCGTTGGTAGGCGGAGGAGTATAATGAGTTTTGTGGTTTTGTATCATTTCTGATTGGTGTGGTTTGAGATACCACAAATGCCTTTTTCAGATGTGAAAAAATTTAAATGCCTTCAACCAGGTTTTGAGTTTCAGCACTAGGCTACTGTTACAAACTAAAAACAAAAGTAGAATAATGTTTTGATTTTCAGCCAGTACAGCGGCATTTAAAGTTAAGACAACTTGTGGTTTGAATCTGAACTTTTGAATAGACAATGAAAATTTTGAAAGTAGGAGAAATGGTCACCTAGTGGAATTGAACCCAGGTCCACAGATTGAGAAGGAAAATGTTTCAACACTGTACTATGCAACAGCATATGCTGCAAATTAGAAGCAAATATAAGACACATTTCTTAAATTATTGGGAGAAAAAATCTGCTATTTCAATGTTGTTACTAAGCCGGACACCATTTTGATGGCCTTTCCATTAGGTTCAGCTGTACCAGCTAAGTTATTGTGATGGTTAGAAACAACAAGATATCAAATATTAGTCACAGAATGGTCATCAAAATTTTTACAAAACATTTCTACAAACATTTTTAAACATTTACATTCCTAGACCTTAAAGTTATACACAGCATGAGGAAAATACTGTAAATGAAAAAATGACTTTCATACCTCAAAAAAAAAAATTGGCAGAAAAAATTGGACAAGTATGAGACATTAGTTTGTCCTTGGCGCGCAGAGAGGGGTCATCACAGACCATCTGCATAATGACTTTCATGGTTCTGTCTTGTTTCTGATTGGTGCAATTTCAGATGTTTCAGCTGCCACTGGTCTCCTCCGCGTTGAGGAGCCAGAACCCTGTGTTTGTGATTAATTATGAATATAGACATTTATTTGCAAATTGTATTTTAGAAGTGTGATTTGTATTAAATATTTTCGGATTATTTAGGTATTTTAAACCTTGATTGTGCCCACGTATAAAGAGGAAAAACTGACCTGGAAATGGTTGTGAAAGAGGAATACTTTCACATTTTTAAAATAACAGACCTCATTCCTTAAAAGAGCCCTCACGCCCTCAAATAAAAACCCAGAATAAAATTATTTCTTTTTTGATCAATTTGAATGTATTCTGGCCTTCGCAGCAGTTAAGCCAGGATGCTCCTAAGTGGATATTCCTGTCTGAGAGGTGTATGTGTGTGTGTGTGTGTGAGAGAGAGAGAGAGAGAGAGAGAGAGACACAGGAGAGAGAGACACAGGATGAACAGCATGTCTGTCAGGTGTTGGTACTCACATTAGTCATGTAAAAAACAAAGGCTTCTTGGAAGCAACAAAGGCCAACACAAAGAGCATCCACACTCCTCTCAGTGTCACCCGATCTGTGTGTGTGTGTGTGTGTGTGAGAGAGAGAGAGAGAGAGAGAGAGAGCGAGAGAGTAGATAAGCGTGTGAGGGTGTCTATGTGTGTATGGTGGCGGGGGGCTTTCTTTAGGGGGCGAGGGCGCCTCATTGGCTGCCATGCTGGGGTCAAGCTGAGGTCAGGACATGTGTGATGGATGGACCTCTGTCTCTAGACCACAGCATTTCTCCCTGTCTTCTCTCCTCTGGGCCTCAGACCTGCTAAGGCTCCCTGGCTGTGCTCTCGTCTGTTCACATGTCTTTTATATGGCTCCATTTAGCCAAGTAGGATCGCTTCAACAGAGAGAAGGAGCTCAAAGAACACTGCGAACAACTCTTTGAGGTGAGTTCTGCTGTGGATGTACAGTTGGCCTCTAACCTATACCGCCTAATCTCTGCCTTTCCTCACTCTTAACACCACAACTCACTTTACTGTTTCAGTCACTGTTTCAACACATACATACACACAGCAAACCGCCACTGACCACATGATGTCATCTCTCCCCTCTTTCCCCTCCTGCTCTTCCTCCATCATTATGTCAATCCTTCTATTGGCTCTGTCCCTTTATCGGCACATGGTGATGCACATCTATCAATGGAGGAATTCATTTTGGCTGCCAATCACAACAGGGGAGTGGTCAATGAGTGCAGACGTGCCAATACGTCGACTACCCTGACAAGCCGTGGTGCAGGAAGTATTCAGAACTGTCGCCAAAGTAAAAGTACGGATACCATACTGTAAAATTACTCTGTTACAAGTACAAGTCCTGTAAGGCATTTAATGAGTAAAAAGTACAGTATTCAAAGTATTCAAGGGGAGAAGAAAGTATAAAATTACACTATTATATATTATATCTTTAGATTATGATTACATGTGAATTCGTGTAAAAGCAGGATCTTTCTGTTGGCTGAAGTGGTGCTCATTTTAAAGTATTCAGGTTAGGATGGAAACTAATGATTATTTTCATTATGGCGATTATTTTCTCCATCAATCGATTGATTGTTTGGTTTGCAAAAACTGGGAAAATGCCAGCACATTGGAGCCTAAAGTGATGCCCTCACAATGTTTGTTTTGTCCAGCCAACATTCCAAACTTCAAAATTATTACAAATATAATCAAATTATTACAATTTCTAAAGGGAAAAACAGCAAATCTTCCCATTTGAGAGGCCTGGAGCTGTAATACCATTTTATATGAAAATGGCTTAAATGATTATTTTCTGCTAAATAATTTTCTTTCAGTGGACAAATTGATTAATTGATTCATCTCAGCTGTACTTTGTTGGGCAGTTTGATTAACAGCAAAATATTAGATTTTATAAACTCTTCATATGTTTTGTGTGTAAAAATCTGAATTTGCATACAGTAGCTAACACTGTCAGATGTAGTAGAAAGTACAGCATTTAGATCTGCAGTACATGTAGTGGAGTAGCAATAGAATGTGACATGATAAGAAAAGTAAAGTGCAAGTACTTCAAATGTACATGACACGATACTTCAGTAAATGAACTTAGCGACTGTCCACCATTGCTGATGAGCACCTTCTGTCTGTCTGCCTGTGTCTGTCTCTCTGGGCCTTAAGCACTTTCTGTCTGAACAGAAAATGAACAGAAAATGTTCAAACTATGTGTGTTTGCCCAGAACAGACAGCTGACCATAAAGAAACCACAACAAGGCTACATGTGTCAAAGCACAGACTGATCAGTGCATGTGACAGACGCTTCATGGACACACTGCCTATATTTTTGTTCATATCCTTGCACCTCTTGTCCCATAAGACATTTAGGATTTCTCTATTACAACGGAGAAATGAGGCTGAACCGCAAAAGCTTTGGTCAGTAAGTCTTGATGGTAATGCTAAATGGATACTTTCCAGAGGTGGTACAGTGACCTGTCTGAACTCCTTTATGCAAAACATTCTCATTTGCTTTCATCTTTTATTCTCATCTCAGAACTTTACGGTCCTGTCCATCGTGTTATGCAAACACACACACATGTCTGAAATTAAAAAGGTGGTATTCCAGAGAGGCAGAGAAATCAGTTTGAAGATCCAGTGTGACATTGTTTAAATGTATTCCCACTCTGTTTGTGTGTGTGTGTGTGTGTGTGTGTGTGTTCACACCAGTTCATGCATGCACTAACTCGTCCCTGATCTTCATATTCTCAAAAGCCTCTATTTGCATTTGTTTAGGACCAATGTCAGCGCAACGATCTTATGTATGTCACTGCCTTTCTGTGTGTGTTTCAAGGGTGTGTGTGGTTTTGCAGTAAATACCTGTACACTTTCAGGTGGTGGAGTCTGAGTCTTGTTGTCAGCTCTACAGCTTTCCATGTCCACTGAAAGCTGTTGGGGGGAAAAGGAACACATCGGCTATACTGTGTAAAGCACTGAAATCATTTTTGGCCCAGACTGTAAACTTAAGCTTTAACCATCTGCAGCACCCTGTGAAAGTGTTTCCTTCACAGACTAATTTCAAGTTGAGGAGGTCAAATGGTTCCTGACAAAATATATAAACAACAATATAATTATATATTTTTAATTATGTTGTAGTATAATTCAGTTATAAAATAGAAGCTTTTCAAAACATGTGGAAAGACAAATGTAAATTTAGAAAATGTCGTGAGCTTAGGCGTAAATGCTCTTTCAAATATTGGGGAATCGTTTTCTTTGAAATAATGGGACACTTTTTAAATGTTTGTTGGCACAAAAATATTGAAGAACGTGTGTGAATATGTGAGGAAATCAAAATTATAAGCAAAGCTTGCTAACATCTAAAATTTTCTTTCGTCGCAAAAATGCATGTTGATATTTAAAAGTGGATATTTCTGGAAGAAGCTTATTTCCCGTAGGCCCAATTGTATATCTGAAATCATTTTAGAATATATTGATGTTTTGCCTCGAAATAATTCATTATTTAACTAATTTACTTTTAACCGCTCAACGCTAAAAATATATATTTTAAAAAATAACATGTGTGTTAATATATTTGAATCATTGATTCACTGTGTACTTTTCTATTGCCATAGCTGCCGTAGCTCAGACAATAAGTTCATTTGACCTTACAAAGTTAAAACGTCATTTTTCTCACATGCTGAATTCCGATCATCTCCATGGCACAAAACGTCTGGTTGGCACAAGGCGCACATCTATGTTGAGCCTCACCAAGGACGCGCAAATGAATTCTGCATCTAATTTCTGTGTTACCTCCTTAAAGTCAAGAGCTTTAAACATCTTTTCCTCCTTCACAAAGCCTTAATGGTTTCCGTCAAACATCTGTCATCGTCCATGTGTTTATCTGAAGGCCCTAATGGGAACCATCAGCCGCGCGGGGCCAGACTGTGGAGGTCGGGCCAGTGAAAAAGTCCCGATAAGGCTGCGCTCCTTTTTAGCATTTAGGAACGAGTCTGAAGGTGTTTTGGTCAAACAGGCCATCGGAGCTGGACTGTGACTGCGTTGTTGAGGTGCTTGTTTGCCCAGTTTGGTCTGCAAACCGTTGTTTATCTGTGGGTGGTGCTGTGACAACAAACTCAAACTGTGACCGAGGGTTGACCCCAAAGTCTCTTTTGAGGATCAGCTGCGTTTCTAATCCGCTCTGTGTGGCGCCTCTGGATGGAGAAACGTTCCCAAAAATGGGGTTTGGGGACACCCAAGGCTCGTTGAGGAGGTTTAAAGAGATCTCCAAAAACATAGTGATAGGCTTTCATTTTATAGTCAAGAATTTCGACTTATTAGAACTACAAATTAGCTAATAATTGTTTAAATGTGTAAAAAGAAGATTAACTTTTTCGTGGTGTGCCAATTTCTATATTTAAATATCTTTAAAATAATTTGACATCTAAAACTTTATCAGATTTGGACACACACTGAAACAAATTAAATTGGAATCTGGGGCCAAATGAGTAGACTAATTGTGTGCCAAAATACTGTCAGTCTCTGTTGCACAAAGGTTAGTTTGTAATTGCGAGCAAAATGAAGGAACACCGGATGTATAAATTTAGAAGAATCACAGCGAAAATGTGATGTAAGTTAGGTTGAAGATTACTGTGTCATCCAGGATCATAAATAAAATCAAAATGACTTTTTAAAATCTCGTTGATGCCAAAATGCATATTAGGCAGTAAAATAAATGTTTATCACTACCATTAATATAAAGTATTTGTGCTTCGCTTCCATAATATTATAGTGACTTTTGATGAGAATTAATTTATGAAAAACATTTTACGAGTTCTTGCCGTGAAATAAGTTATTAAAATTATTTTTAAAAAAAAGTTTATTTTGTTATTTAGACCCTTTTCTCTGACCTTTAAATCAGTCTAATTGCAGCATTTTAAATCTTAGATTGCTTTGCTCAAAGTAACGAGGGACCCTAACGGTTCAAAAGAATTAAATTCTTTTGACGCCGTCTGTCAAATCCAATCCATGTGGTTTCATGGGCCAATCAATCGAAACATTCTCACCAGCCTTGTTGTTTAATCATTTCAAAATATGTTCAACAATAAGGAAGAAATACTGATATAAAAGACGGAGTATGTTTCTTTTTGTCTTAATAACTCAGAACCATTAAATTCTCATTAAAATAATAAATTTATATGATTATTTGAATTATCCTACTACCGACCTCTTGTTGAAAAATCAGGATCAAGTAAATTCTTTGCTCAGACAAATAGTTTGTCAGAGCACATGAACATTCTTTTGGTTTTTCTCCCACCTCATTCCCTCTCGCGTTGGCCTGACAAACACAAACAGGCCCTTCAGCACCAAGTCTGTGTACATAATTCAGTATTTATACCGAAACAAGCTCTTTGACAACAAAATGAGGGCGTCTGCAGTTACCAAACTAACCCAGTCACAGCTTTCATACAGAGTATCCACTGATCTGAATGTGGAAAAACGCCTCATACAAGAATATATCGATATCGATTAAGAATATATCAATTTAGAGGTGAGGTGAATAAAGTACAGGTTGGCTACGTAACTTACTCTTCTTTTCCATGTTTGCTGGCGCTGAATCAGACTGAGAAGCCTGCGCTGCAGTCTCTCCACGGCTCCAACAGAGCAGCTCCTGCAGGTGGATCCAAGGTAAAGGTGAACGTCGCTCATTAATCATGGCTCTTTTGGCGTTTTTTTTCTCCTTTTATGGTAAGATGGACTCGCAGGCTGCACACCAGGAATTAAAACATCAAAGGAAGCAGGAAACCCTTTGCTCGTCATTGGAAATGGAACAAAAGATATAAACTACCGAGAATTTGCATGAAGAGTCAAACTTTACAAAACTTCCAGTTTAGACACACACTTGTTTGATCGGTGGATCAGCTGAAGTCAAGTTGATTTTAAAGGCAGTGTGGTCCTTATTCACTTAAAATTGGATATCCTGGAAAAGCAGGTTTACAAAACGGGCCTAAATTTAACAAACGTGAAAAATCTCGTGGTGGAATCAAACCGTTTGGCTGACTGTGTAACATGCAGTGCTGCAAGTTTTCACTGCTCACCGTGTCATCAGGTGGGGATGATGACACCCCCCGTGTGACTCGGGGAGCTGAGGAGTTAACGCTGACAGGGCCAGTGGGGGCCCCATCCTTGTCGATAGTCTAACCTCGATGTTTTAATCAATAGAGTTTCTTTTTTGTCCCCTCAATAAGCCTGGAGCTCGATAAGGTTGTCATCACAAATGACGCTGACGTCCGCGCTCTCATCTCCTCCGTGGATAAACATGCCTTTATTATGCCAATAAGTCTTTACCCCGGGGACGGGAGCGCGCACGGCCGCATACATTGAGAGACTCTGCTAAAAGAAACACGTGCGGTTTCTTTGACGCTGGGGAAATGGACCGAGATTTTCTTTCCTGTCTGTGGGGCTTAAAGAAAAGGCCTGATGGGCGAGTTTGGGTGGAAGATTTGCTTAAAAATCAGAGAAATCTGATTGTGTCTCTTCCCTCTCACCAACGACACAGAGCATAGCTTAGAGGTAAACGCAATTTAATACACATGATTGACCCGTAAACGTCTCTCTGGACAAAACATGTATATTGTTTATGCTCCAATGGATTAAATAGCTAACACATAAATGCCTGGAACATACATTGGCCATACACGACCGGTTGCCCAACTGATAAAACTCAGCTAATAATACATGAAAGCATTACGCATCATGCAAATCTCACACATATCACACAATAGACATTCAGACAGTCGCGACACACAAACACACAGGCCTCAAACACAGAGGTGACAGTGATTATACAAGTACGATAACAATGCACTTTATGATGATCAATAAACGAGGTCGTCTCGTTGATTGTGTGATGCCTGATTGACGACATCAAGTGCAATCAGCATGGCCGTGGCCATGACGCACATCTTTGGCACATTTGAGGTATTTGTTAGTGTGTGCCGCTTTTTGACTTTACATTGGCACATTCAGCAGCAGTGGTCAGGAGTAGGTTGAAGGAAGTAATTGGATACCTTTTGCACCATCACAGTCGTGACGCATGGCCCATTTAACTTCAGATTTCAAAAGAGAGCGTACATATTCTAAATAATGGCCTAAGTTTCTTGGAGCGGCGATGTCATCGTTCTCATGAACACGATACACAATATAAAACAAATCTATAACTTAGAAACGGTCCGTGTTATCGTCCAAAGTTTCAAATAGTGCATTAACTCATCCTAAATGTCCACATATGTCAGTCATCAACCACGACTTTGGCTTTGATACACTGGGTATGAGCTTTGATATATACAGGCCGCCTATGGCCCAAAGAGGTACAGAGGCAGTGAATTCTTAGTTAGAGGGGTAAGGATCAGCCCCTGTGGAAGACACCGTGGAGGATGGGGGAGACGGGGTAGATGGAGCTGAGATGGACTTCTCTGATTCTGCATCATCCAGTTTTTCTTGAATCCTCTCTCCAGGATCTGAGGATGGAGCTTTGGTCGGCAGCAGCCCTTCTTTCTCCCTCTTCTTCTGTTTCATCCTCCGGTTCTGGAACCAGATTTTCACTTGAGTCTCATTCAGCTGCAGCGCTGCCGCGATCTCAACGCGCCGAGCACGAGTCAGGTACTTGTTGAAATGGAACTCCTTTTCCAGCTCTGTCAGCTGCTTGGTGGTGAAGTTGGTCCGGACCGTGTTCGGCTGACCCCCATAGCCATACTCTCCAGATCTGCCTGCAGACAGAGGAAGAAATCACCTTGAGCTTTCTGAACACAGTTAACCCACATGTTCTCTGCTCAAAACACACGAGTTATTAAACTACTGCTTGTGCTTGAAAGCGACTTTTACGCAACGAGCAGCAATTTTTACGCAGCAGTCAATTTCTCGCATCTTCTCAGAAACATGATATAATGTGCCACGTGTTAAATATAACACTAAAAGATAACATTTACTACTGCATACAGTATAATAAATGTACAATAGGAGACATTCCCAGCCTGTCTTTTCTTTAAAAACAACATGACATTTTAAGAAAATTGCACAAGAAAGCAAGAAATGTCTATTTTCAAGCGGCGTAAAAGCAGAACACAGCAACTTAGTTTTAAATGTGTTTACGTTCCTGTGTGTGCCACAGAGAAAACACCTGTCATCAATGTCTAACATCACTTCAGTTTAGAAAGTTTGGGTGGCTTACAGGCCCGTGTAGTTTGCAGACACTTCTTGCCTTTGCTAGAGGCACAACTTGTCACTCACCTGTTTTTGGTGGGTTCCTCTTGACTTTCATCCAGTCGAAAGTCTGTGCGGAAGATGTGCTCTCTGACAGAGGTGAACAACAAGCCTCCAGATGAGCTGCATGCAGAGGTGAGAGCGGGTTTGGACACCCGGGGAAAGAAGTTACTCGCTCGTGCCCGCCGCCATAGGCAGAGTGGGCGTACTGGAGTTGACCAAGGGGGGCGGCGCTGTAACCTTGGCGATGCTGAGAGACCATGGATGAGGAAATGTTACCCGAGTACATCAGCGGGCCACACTGTGGGAATCCCGCTGTGGAGTCTACTTCCTGGTTGAGCGCGTAATGGTTATACGTAGTACAGAAACTCTGGGGTCCATAACTGGAGCTGCAGGCCGGATGGGCCCCATAGGCGAGTCCCAGTGAGCTCGAACTAGATTGGTATGACCCCGGTTGGTGAGGGAGGCCATCGGGGGAAGCCCTGCTCGCCATGAAGCGGTCATCCGCCCCGCAGTTGTTGACAGTAACCGCACAAGACTGGAAAGTTGTAATCCCGTGGTCCGAGTGAAAAGCCCTGACAGAGCATGAGCCACCCTCACCGCTCATCACAGAGTAGTCTAAGAAGCTGCTCATTGTAGCATTGTTCAACCGGGTCCGAGGGACGGTCCGCTTCTACAGACACCCTCTGATCTGGTCCTCTGCCCTGTTACCCTGAGTGACCGTGCCAACCTTCACCTATACTCTGTTCTTATCAGAGGAGGGATGGGGGCGCACCGGCCGATATCAATGAACGGGTGCTGTCACGTGGGCCTGGGTCAGCCAGTGAGGTACTTGTCCTTATCCCTTTAGCCAGTGATAGATTGGCGTTTGAGTGGCTATTTAAATTCCAGGCGCTCGTCGATCAAGGTGACGCGCGTCGCCACTAATGTATTGGCCGAGCAAACAATGAGCTGGGAGGCAGACGGCGGTGGACAGCTCCGGGGTCGCATGATGAGAGGGATACGGCAAACACGGCGTCTTCTAACCCCCTGCTGTGCCTTCTCCTGCTCCGGGAAAGATTAACGTTTTACCCTCTGTAACCTCTCCACGGGGACGACCTGTCACTCTGACCTCAGGTACGGTATTTTTGGAATAGAGAGGTGTGCGTACGTGTATGTGCTGGTGCGTATGTGCGCGCACGCGGTTGTGCGTGTCTGTCCTCGCCTGCGCATATCACCCGTGATGTCATATACATATAATGGTGTCATTCTCTTCTGGATGGATGGATAGCTCTGTGTGTGTGTGCGCGCGTGTGCGTGTGTCACCGCCACGGGCTATGGTGGGCTATCAGTGTCTCATTCCGATGCGAAGTGTTTCACGGTTTAACACTGCGAGGGATTTGCTTAGCAAATATTATCACAGTGTGACCGTGACTTAGAAGCAGGAAGGTTTCACTCCTGGCACCAGCAGAAAGCACTCCAGTTCAGTCACAGCGAGCTTTTAATGTAACTTTGTTTCTCATCAAGGTCGCATTAGAGAATGTTGGGCTGTCTTTCAGTACTTGTTGGGAGGTCACAGGTGATGTAACGACAAGGCAACATATTAAACACTGAGATGACGCGGTATTAATTTTTATTCTCCCAGGGTCATAGGGTCCGCTATCTACTCTGATTTCTCTCCCACATGAATTCATTATGCATGTATAGTGATCAAATGATCTGATAACGCGAGGCCCATCGTGGAGCTAATGCGCCCATATAGCCCGAGGTGCGAGTGTGGGCTGATTATCCTGTTAAGCTCATCAAATAAAGCTGTTGGAGAAATTAATGGCCAAGGAATGCTGTAGCAAAGCCAGAGAAAGGAGGAGAGTGTGCGTGGGAGAGCTGCGGCGTAGCGATAGCAGATTGCAGGGCCAGCCTCTCACTGAGGAAGGAAAAGAAAGGGGAGGGGAGGAGGGAAGGAAGGAGGAAGAGAGGGTCACATGGAGGGATGAGCGCCCCTGTTGGCTGTGTGAGGTCAAACACCCATGATGCTTTTCAGTGTGTTTATAAATATGTGATGACAGTATTCCGATAGATAAATTTAGGGTTTCAAATAACCTTTCAGGCGGTGGTGGAAAGTAACTAAGTACCGTAGGGGCCATTTATGTGCAATTTTGATGTACTTGTACTCTATATTAGCTATGCTTTGCTCTGTTTAACTTCACTGTGTTTCAAAGAGAAATATTCTAGTTTTTACGCCTCTTAACTTATACTTTTCAGATTAAGATTTTACCCAGACAACATACAATGTAATGATCCACTGTAATAAATTAAAGTATCAAACAGTTTATAAAGAATTTAGCACCAGCTCGATGTTTGAATAAAATGCTGCTTATTTTTATTACCAATCTGATAAAGTCATCTGATAGGGCCGAGTAACACTGACAGGAGACATTCTGCTGTATGATGATACGTGTTATTATCACTCATGCACTTCTACTTAAGCAAGGTTTTGAGTAATCCTTGTAATGGAGTGTGTTACTGTTACTTTTACTTAAGTAAAGGATCTGATTACTTTTGTCATTATTTTTAGGTTTAGATATATGACACAGCCTATAGAAATAGACATGAAAGCCACTTTAAAGTTTTCATCTCTTATGCATACTACCCATAAGTAAAATAAATAAATAAAGCGCAGTGGGGTCAGTACTACCCCCCAGCACCTTCTCTCTCCCCTCTGTCTTCCCAGCCGCCTGTGCAGCAGCACTGAGTGGGCGCAGTGGATCATTGCCTTGCCTGCCGGTGGAAACTTCGCTTTTCTTGCCTCTTTGTGTGAACACATGTGCGCAAAATGGGCGCGCTGTCTCGGAATGATTTGGTTATACTGGCACTGTGGTTAGTCAGTGGGTGCTGGAGTGTTGGAGTCTGAAAGACACTCCTTCCCCGCCCTCCTCCCTTTACCCGGCATAGCCCCCCTTCTTAAGCACACACACACTCCAGTTAACCAGTAGGCTAATGTTCATCTAGTCGATGGGCTGCTTATGGCTTCCAGATTATTCGATAAACCGCCGCTGAACTCTCGAGCTTGTGTTGCGCACGTGGAGATGCGTTTCTGCATCGATCCACGCAGGCCGGCACCGCAACTGGTGGTAGTTGTTTTTGCTGCTCTCACACACAAAAGCTGTTGCAGTGGAACAAACTATCGAGTCAAACTGTGGAAAAGCTAATAAGTCAACTCAAGTGCAATACAATAGAGCAAGACCCTTCATAATCTCTATATTGACCTCCAAATCTTTATACTGCCGCAATAATGTTGTAAAATCCCCTCAAATCGCACAAACCCTCTCGATAAAGTAAGCCAGATATTGCATAATGATCCCTTCTCCACGGCTATTCTTAGTAAATGTATGTTTGATAAATGACATCTAGTCCACGAGTCGTCTGTTTTGAGTTTGGGACTGCTTTTAACACACGAGGAAGAAAGTGCAGCTTCATAACATGAGCAGGCAGCTGCTGCGCGCTGCTGCTGTCGCCGAGCCAGAGTCGTGTTAAAACAAGCTATAAAAATGAATTATTACCAAACGCATGCGGAGACTCAGCCCCCTTTTAGCACAGGAATTGGGGAGTCCCGTATGAAAATGTAAGTGGGGTTTTATTTGTGCACATTACGCCACAATTGGTCTCCTTAATGTCCGTCTCATTCATGCCACGGAGTGATTTATGAGCTCCTGAAGGCAAACATGGCTCGGGCATTTGCCTGCAACATACACAAAATGTTAAGAGCCCTGTCATGCTAAGATCTGTGCGGGCGTATTTGCTTTTACTCAGCAAAGTATGAAATTTGAAGGTGAAAATAAAAATAATCTTCGTCAGGGTGTTTGCAGACAGCATAAAACTGTGCTAGCATTTCTGTGCAACTCTAAAAACTAAGTATTATCAGTAAAACAAATGCTGTTTTTTGGCATTCAGTAATTAGTTCATTTTCGGATATTTACATATTGGTCATTTTACTATGTTTAAAACGTTTAACCACCAGAATCTATACAGAAATTAAAATTGAAATTAAAATCCACAAGAAAGTAAAATTCCTCCGTGTGTGTGTATGTGTGTGTGTGTGTGTGTGTAGGCCTATTTTCAATTCAACTCAAAGCGAACCTGAGCATTTGTATTCATTTCCAACCTGTTGTGAAATTTACATAACGTCTCTATCTCTCTATGCCCTACTTATTTTATTTTGCATATTTTCCACATGAATAATTCAAGCAAAAAAATATTCAGTCTGCAGATAGAAAAAGAAACGACTCAAACCACCAGAGGAAAACAAAAAGGATTGTAGCAAGTTAATTGTATTCTAACAAAAATATCCAAGACATTGAAAGCTATACAAAAATAAAAATGACCAGGTTCCATAGGCCTAATATTGTATAATTATTCACATACACTCATAATTTCCATTCCAAGAGATCAATTTGTTATGGTAATTACAAGTCACGTTTGAGTAGAGCTATTTCAGTGATTTAATTTCATCCTTACCTTGTATTAATCGTCAAGTCAAATATCAACAGAATAAATGTGCCGAATATACAAACAACATCAGAGTTAATACCCTCGTACGCTGATATTTATTGTCCCAAAAAAAGGGGGAAAAAGTAATTGTGATTGATTTCAGCTAACCTAATAGTTCAGATGCTGCAAGTCGATTGTAGTTAGGGACTCCGAGAAAAAATAGAAACTGTCCGTAGAAATGTCCACGGGGCTGTCCAGAGACTCTGACAAACTCGGCGAGGCAGCGTCGGAGAGCTGTAGGCAGGAATCCGAGGAGAAAGGTTGAAAATCGTGTATAGAAACATCCAGGGCCGGGGGACTGTCGCCATTGTCCGGGCCAGATGCCGAGCCCGGGCCCATTGTTGACATGCAGCCCGGAACAGTGGGTGACGGGTTGGGAAAATGTTTCAGATTTTTGTCATTGCTGTTCAGCGGCGCAGCAGCAAAGCCCATGGACTCGCCATTGTGGAGCTGCTGTGTGGAGCTAAGAGAGTTGTTCTGAAAGGAGCAGGTATCTCTCTCCAGCAGGGCCCCGCTCCGCTCATACAGGGGGGCCTCGTCCTCCTCCTCGCTGTGAATCCCGTCCTCGGCGCCGGGCCCTTTCCCCTCCCCGTTGTGGTTCTCTTTGCTCTGGGTCTGCCGCTTGTGCTTCATGCGCCGGTTCTGGAACCAGACTTTAACCTGCCTCTCGGTCAGATCCAGCAGGGCCGCTATTTCCACCCTCCTCGGCCGGCATAGATACTTGTTGAAGTGGAACTCCTTCTCCAGCTCCAGCAGCTGTGTGTTGGTGTACGCAGTCCTCAGCCGACGGGAGCCCCCTCCTCCCCCAGCGCTCTCCACAATCTCAGGCGAGCCTGGAAAATAAACGCCACGGTAGCGTGGGATTAAAACGCAGGACACAACAGTTGCATAACCCCACCGCCACTGAATGTCAGGATATGGCTATCACAAATCACCAGAGAGTGGCTCACAACACGCTGCAGCAAAATGGCCGCTGGAGCCACTGATTCAAACTTACAGCTTGTAAATCTTTTATCCGTAAAGTCATTACAGCGGAAAGATACTCATCAGATTGTTTTACACACAAAAATCACGTCTAGCATAGGCGTGAAGCAAATATAGTGCAGTATAAAAGCAGCGAGGTCCAGGCTGGTGGGATACTAATGAATGCTCCAGCTGCCCTCCTCGGCAACGGCACTCCATCACTCTTCATTACTGTCACACATCAAAACTCTGCTACAGCTAGGGGAATAAATCATCTTACATCACCAAACTTTACTCAAACTTTTTTTTTCCTCCCTTGCCTCATACACAATCACAGAAAAGCAATAACCATAAATCTGTCTGAATAAAACCTATCCAGACTAATTTTTTTTGCTGTTGTTGTAAGGAAAGGCCTCAGCACTGAGCTCTTATTTTAGCAGCAGATAGTAAACACTTTTGCAGCAAGTGTTTTGAAATCACCCACCTTTCGGGGAGAAGCACACAGGTCCATTGGAGATGGTGGTAGCGGTGGAGGTCGGCAGGTGGTTCCTCTTAGAGGCTTTCTTCTCCCGCATCCAGGGGTACTCCGGGGGTAAGGAGGCTGTGGGCAGCGGGCTGCATCCGTCGGGGCTGTGCCTGGGCCGGCCGTGCCGCGGATGGCTGCCCGGATTCAGGCTGGGAATGGTCTGCTCAAAGGGAGGAGGAATCAGTGTCGGGCGTGAAAGCGTCGAGCTCTTGATTGATGAACTTTGAAATGAATCAGCGACAGGGGGGAAAGATGTCAGGCACTCAGCAAGCGACGGCTGACTATTGATAAAACCGCTCTCTCGCTCGAATTCGTAATTCATCTCCGCTCCCTGAGAGCCGAGGAAAGTTTGCACGCGTGTTTTTATAAATGTTGCGGCTCAGCGAGGACGAGAAAGAAAAAATCATTAAAAAAAATCTCCTGGTGGTGTTTTTTCTATTTCACTGATTACGGCCGTGTGGGGACCGAGCTACTATTAAACTATTGAATTCATGGAGACAAGGTTGAAATTGGACCGAATTGCCTGTCACATGATTACCTCTGCCCAATGACAATTTGGGGTTTAATCAAAAGAAGCCACTGTCTGCCTGATTGATCCAAAAACTCAGATGAAGAACGCCTCGTTCAGCTGGGGGGGACGACTGTTTTTATTTACATCTTTGTCCGCTCAGTTTATCCTCCTCTTGCCCCTCCAGTGCAGTCCACTAAGCTACAAAATGTGTTTTTTAAGAATGGCTGACGCTCACTATTACAGGGAAGGAGCCCAGCCTAGGGTGCGCGGATTCGTGCACTCCTCTTTCTCGTATTGTTTGAGGATGTCAGTCGAGAACGCCCCCACCACACACACACACACACATACACACACTTCACGCCAGTAGCTATTCATATAGGCAAGAGTCTGGCTTCAGAGTTGCACAAAAAAAACATACCCCCCCACCAAAAAAAAAAAACTGATATTGAGACTTCTGGACAGCAACCAGCCCTAACAATCCGGTCTGTTCAGTAAATGTGGACTCCAGAATAGATGTGATACTTCAAAGACGCATAATAATGAAATATGCAGTGCATCCATCGACATGTGTTGCAATAAAAAGCCCATCCATTAACTTAATACTGACGGATATGACATGTTCAGACCATTTCATCCCATAACAGCTGTTTGCCAGTAACAGATAAGGTCCAGAAACTTGTAAACAGGTTTGCACTTAGGTATGCATGCGCGCCCACAAACGTTGTTTTATTACAGGCTATTTGTGCAGCCTCGGTCATATTAAAGCTGATATTAAAGGCGTTTAGTTTATTCCACAAAAGGTCGATTTTTTTGTGCATGAATATACCCCACTGAAAACACACAGCTGTCATAATTGTCACCTTATTTTAAATATTATTCTGTTATTTAGAACAATTTCGTCTTTATGTTCATCATGGAAAACCACAAAGCTGAACTAGAGTTTACTGGGAGGACAGTAGCTACAATGCTGAAAAAGGCATCTGTCGCCAGTATCAATTCTACATGAAATAGCGATGAAGCAAACACCACCATGTTCACAATCGAGCATTTACAACGAATCCATTTGCACAGCTATTATGTAGATGGAAGTGTTATTGAATGGCTCTTCCCCGCAGTGTTGCAGTGGTTTTACAGCCCTTCCAGAATAATCTGTGAAAGCCACATTTGGGATGTTTTTCGTCAAGCATTACATGTTGTATTTTCATTCCAAAAAATGACTTATTGAGCAAGAGAGAGGAAAGAAGAGAAGTGGAAGGCCTCTCTCAGTTTGTTGCTTATATACCAAACAAAGAGTCCTGGAAGCCTGTGCGCGATCAATCTTACTCGCCAAAAGGTCTGACAGCTCGGTGCCCTCACAACACATTTAAGGCTTCTAACTCTCCCCCGGATCAAATGCAGCCAGGAAGCGGCGAGAAACACTGGCCACTCAGATTAGAACCAGTTTCTGCTCACAGTCATAGTCAGGCTGTCGCTGGAGGGATGTTTTAAAAGATAAATAAGAAGCCAGCTGCACAAGATGCGACCATTTCCTTTTTTGAGGAGGAGGTAATGCGCCAGCGGTGAGTAGGGCGAAGCAGCTTCTCCACCTGGCTTTTATCTTTGAATTGTGCCATGCAATTCACACAGCGATATGTATTTGACGTTTTAGTAGACATGCAGGTTTTGCGAGGGGAGCAGACCTTGTGGTGAAGGACAGAGTTGCTAGGGGAAGAGATGGATGGCTTTTTTGGAATTACGCACAGGCTTTGTGTGCAAGGAAAGGAGTGGGTGGCGGCATTTAGTGGAGCTCAGTCTGTCCTACACACTTGTCTTTACAGCAGGATTGATTTAGGACCACTTTCCCACGGATGGAAATGCGATGAGGGAAATACAAATCTTCTTTTAAAGTTAAAACGTTATTTATGTGCTACCTGTGTATGACGCGTATGGCTCAAATCAGTGTCTTGTGGTGATTGTGTATGCGTGTGTGTGTGTGTGTGTGTGTTGGACGCGGAAATACTCAGAGCATCAGTTTTTTTTTTCTTTTTCTGTGACACACCATGGTTCAATTGTTCTAGGTTTCCCTGCTAACCATATGTCAGGGCTACTAATGTTCATGCCCTCTTACATCAATCAGATTAGGCTGAAAATTATTTCTTGGTGTAAAATCAGTGAGAAGAAATAATACTGCACATGCATAAACAAAACATAGTAGTTAACATAACAAAAAAGGTTTTGGTGTAATTTCAGGAGGAAAAAGTAGAAAAATCGTCTAACATCCCAAAAAAATGATCCATTTTCTTCTGAAGGAAACGAGAGATTTACAAAATAATATAATCATTTTAGGGCCACGTGTGCATGTACTGTTATTTTGAAAGAAATTAATGCAAACAAGAAAAAGAATATAGACATTTTAAAAAATGTAGGTTCGAATAATTCCTCTGCAGATCCTTCATTTTAACAACACACACACTCACACACACGAAGACACTCCTGTTTTTTCGGTTTTGCACTCATAACCATCCACATAACCGAGACATTTGGTGTCGAAATGGAATTTGCAAATCTGTATAATGATGAGACAAATAAGCAACGTTACGATTCTGGCGCAGCCTCTGAACACAGTAGACTGACTGAACATATCGGGGAATTATTTTTCAAACGATTTCTCATTTAGCCTCTTGTCTTCTTGCAGAATCTCCAGGAAGGGCCCGGGTGACATTTTTATTATTATGGATGTGCCCACGCATGATGAGAGGAGGGGAGAAGGCCACCCGAGAGCTTTCTTCACGTCGGATCAAGAAGAAGGGGCGAAAAAAAAATCAGATATTGTTTATCTGACTTTTATCTGCGGCCATTCCCCTTTATTTTATTAAATATTAAATATGGCCACTGGTTTAACATTATTTTTGATTTGCATTACTACAGACATTTACCAGTGTTCATCCATTTATTGTTTAACACCTAACATTTTATATTAGACTTAAAGATTTTGCCAATTGTCTAAAAATGTATTTTTCATATTGTCACCTCTACGATTCTGCACCGTCAGGAAATATATGACGTCAATATATCAATAATAAAACGTCAAAAATTCGAAATATATTTTGACATTTTTATTCAAGTAACTGTCTTGAAATGCATCTGATGTGTCCAAATTAAAACTACGGGGTTTGCTACAATTATATTTCAATTATTTTTTTATTTATTTCTTCGACCTGGAGCAGCATGGAATGTGTGACATCGAAAAAAAAAATGATGGCGTCTGTTTCTGTTTTCTTCAATAAAGAAACTGCTTAACGCGTGTCCTTCTTTCCACCCTTATTGCATGACTGATTGATTTTTACATTCGCTGAGAAAACACCTCCTCCGAGAAGGAAAAAAAAAGGAAACATTGCCTGTGATAGCAACATGGTGTGTGCTGCTGCTGAGGAGCTTCTGCAGACTACATATAGTCTGGCTGGAAAAGGGTCGAGACGCTAATTTTCCACCAAACCTTCTCCCCATACAAAGATCGCAGAGGTGTCAGGTAATACTAAAGGACTCTTTTAACTTCACACCGAACAAAATAAATAACATTAGGAAGTCCGATAGAACAACACAAGCAAGGGAGGTTGCGTGTAAGCTCATGACCCTTGTTTCTGAAAATGTGTTTCCCTCATAAATCCCAGCTCGTGGCTTCTGAAGGATCCTTTCACAAGTGCAATAAAATGCAAAAAAACAAACAAACAAAAAACAACAAAAAAAAAAACACATTTCTTCAACTGCGGATAAATAAAACACGGACAAATTCACATTAAAATGAATAACATATGTTCATAATACCCTGTTTGAGTTTCAATTTTAAAACAAGATTAAAAATAAAAAAAAGATTAAATATGCCTATACATATACTGTGCCCCCCTCCCTCCCGCTCTAGACTCCTACAGCCCAGATAAAGGTCTTTGTGAGACAATGACACTAGCAAATAGAGGAAAAATTCAAGCAAGTCGTGATTATTTATCCTACGCTACTTCACACATCAAACTATAAAAAAACATAAACAAAGGCCGAGAGAAGGTGGAAGCCGTGAGGAGGCGCGGAAACAAAGCAGTAATGTGTCTGGAGGTGGATAAGACAATGGGCGGAGTGATCCAGGCTACGCCACCGCTACAGATGCGTCAGTTTGGGCGCTTCCTGGATTCTTCCCTGAGAGTAGTGCGGCGTAAGGTCTGTGTACGTCGGTGTGGGATCACACACTCCGTGATGCTGACTGTTGCCCATTGTGATTGCTCCATTGTAGTCCATATTTGTGGTCGGCGGGTGCGGGAGGTGGGTCAGACCGAAAACGGAGGTCCCAGAATTTGGCATTGAGTCGATGTAACCTCCGCCGACATAAACAGGGCTGCCCTGCATGTGCGTCCCGTAGTTGCCATTGCCTTGGAGCGGATGCGCGTCATACTCGGGCGTGGCCGAGTCGGTCCCGGGATACCTCTTCTGGGAGGGCGGGCAGTTGTTAAGGGAGCTGTTCAAGGGAGGGGGATATGACGTAGCCATACCGTATGTGTTTTGATGAGGTTTATTGTAAGACGTCGGCGACTGGGAGTCATAAGGTACACTGTTTACAAGAGAATGCATAGAGTTGAGGTATCCTCCGCCTCCTCCACCACCGGAGGCAGGGCCCACGGGACTCCGAGGGGACTGTCCGCCAGGGGAAGGCAGCATTCCGACGCCTTTCTGATCCTTCTTGTATTTCATCCTGCGATTCTGGAACCAGATTTTGATCTGTCTCTCTGTGAGGTTGAGCAGGTTGGCCATCTCCACCCTCCGAGGTCTGCAGAGGTACCGGTTAAAGTGGAACTCCTTCTCCAGCTCCACTAGCTGGGCGCTGGTGTAAGCTGTCCGGGCCCTCTTAGATGCTGCTGACCCCGGAGGACTCTTGTCTCCGGGGCAACTCTCCACTGTCAGAGAGGAGAAGAGGATGATGTCAATCAGTAATCCATGACAGACGGAGGGAGAGGGAGAGAGAGACAGAGAGAGAGAGAGAGAGAGTTAGACAGGAGAGTGAGAGTGAAAGCATGACAACACGCACACAGCTGATAACAGAACTTTCAACCATCAAGAGGGGGTGGGGGTGATGAGCAAACAGTTTACTATATAAATATGCTTTGCTTCACTATTTAAATAAGGGTTTTATCATCGACTCTTTCGTTCTCTCTTTCTCCCTCGTAATGTGCGAGCATGGGTGTTTCAAACATCACAACATTTTGATAAATCTGCTCCCAACTGCAAAGCACAAAGGTTATCATGAGGGCTCCGCAAGACAATTAACAATCAATGTATGGACACTGGGCCTGTGTGCGCGCTACACGAACCGCAAAGGAAAGAAATGTAACTGTAGAATAGTGGGTCAGTATCCGATATGGAACCAGGTGACCTCAGATTTCCTACTAAAATATTCTGACCCTCATCCTTCCCCCGTAGTCACAGGGTAGCACGCTATGCAAACACGAGCATTATGTATTCCTCAGGGTGTATAAAGCAGCTCGCCTTGCCCTCACTGATAAGTGCCCTCTTCTAAGAGGCTGGAGCTTGGCTGCAGAATAGCAAGGTTTTGGTCTGCTTACTGCTGTGGCAGGCGGCCAACACTTAATAAATTTCACTACCTGTCGCCCAAACCTGGAGCAAAAGGAATGCAGCATGACATAATCTGACCTATTAGGTTATTACACACATGAAAGAGAAGTTAATACGAGGAATAGGAGGAAAGTCCATGTAGGTAGGACAGTCACTTGTGATAACGATGGTAATTGCATGACTATAAATAAATTCATTAAAAAAGACCAGTTAGATTTAAAAAAGAGACTGTTTTGGGAAACGTATATTGGCTGCAGGCTTATTGTCTTGCGTAAGTAGGCTACGTAAAATGTGCGCAAGTCTTTTCATACGCGTTGTGTGTTGTTAAAGCTGATGAAAACACCTTCCCAAACATAAATCATGATGAAGGGCGACACGCTTCTTTGCATTTTAAACTCTTTCTGTTGAAGAGTACATATAACTTCATTAGAAAATTAGCCACAGATTACAAAATGAGGGTCATGAGAAGGTGAGCGTCTCTGAATTTTTAGTGTTCATTTGCATGGTTCCAAACACAAACTCCCATCCTGAACCCCTCAGTTTTCCTCTGATCAAAAAACAGGATATGTCTTGAATATGTGCGAAAATCGTGAGTAGAAAGAGCAGACGACATCCTGATTTGCATTTTAGCTCTCACTGTAGACGACTAACAGAACTAGAAAATTATACATTTAATTTACGATATATAGAGGTCTTGGGAGGATGATCATCAGATTTAGGATAGTTCTGTGTCATTAAACACCCACAAACCACATGCCCCTCCCTGACCTACCAAAGTTTTCTTCCCGTTAAACATCAGGGTCTGGATTGTGTACGTGCGTAAAACGTGCGTAAAAGGGTTCCCATACATTTTAGCACATCGCACGTTACTAAAATCTAATTCAAAACATTCCTTAAACATAAATCATAATTGATTTTTAGAAATGAAATGAAATGAAAGGTGCCACCTTGTTTGGCGTGTTTGGCTTGTTTTAACTTTATTTACGAGAATACCTACTATTTAAAAACAAACCAAAAAGGCCAAGATGACGATGAACATTTTCAGTTGTTTTAATTGTTTATGTAGGGGGTCCGTGCAAATAAAGATCCATCAGGTTATGTTTCTCTCATCAAAACAGTCGACTTTGGCTGTGCGTAAAAGGTGCCAAAAGGTTATAACACTTTTACGGGGTTGAAAAAAAACTTTCCCAAACCCAAGTCAAACTGAAACCACACAATGTTGCGTTTTCATTTCTTACTGTTGAATAATGCCTGCTGTACCTTCGTTGAAACATTACTCACAAAATTTGCAGAATAAGACGTCCATGGGAAGATGAGCATCTCTGATTTTGTAGGTTGCCTCTGTATTTAAGAAAAACGCGACCCCTCCTACACGTTTCCCTTTTATCAAAACAGCAGGGCAAACTGAAACAACTGTTATGCGTGTTTGTTTGTTGTCTCTCCGGGAACATTGTGTGATCAGTGGAGACGCATGTTTACAGTAGGGACAGGTCAGCTGCAGGGCACAGGGACAACAAATGGTGGGGTCTACTTGCAGTGCTGAGGGACATATTTCTGCTACCTTATGGTACATTTAATATGTTTACGGTATAATTTTGGATAATTGTGAGGAAGATGTGTCTAAATGATTGCAGGATGTGAATGTAATAAATGTAACACGAACATACTCTCTACTCTGCCTGTGTCAGAAAGTTGTTTGTTGCTTGCAGTTCTTAAACCACTGATTTACAAATTATAGAATGACTGACCCTGACAGAAAAAGAATTGCTGTCCTCTCTCCTAACCTCTTACCTTTACCACTCACCCACACCCCCTATGTTTTGTGTCCTCTCTCAACAAAACTTTCTGGTCAGAGGCTAAATCGAGTTTGTGTTTGTGCGTGTGTGTCAGCAGCAGTGTTTAGTACCTGAACTGGAGCTACTGGTGTGTTTCTGCTTGGTGTTCTGACGGGATTCCTTCATCCAGGGGAAGATCTGTTTGCCGCGAGCAGTAGAGGTTGGGGAGCCGTTCTTGGCACTGGGTTGGTTGGACCCGTTGCTTGTGTTTTGGCTGATAGCACCGGGGGATTGTGAGGGTGGGGGTGGGCCTGACACCGGCACCTGCGGTTGATTGCTTTCGGGATGAACCTTAGACTGCGCCGCCTGAATGGCTGTGGTCCTGTCGCAGCTCTCCGCCATCTCCCCCGGCTTCTGCAGAGCCACGGAGCCGTCGGGAGACTGCAGGGAGCAGGCAGGTCGATGGTACTCACTTTCCACATGAGAGGCCCGGGGATATTGGACCTGATTGGCATCATAACTGAAGCCATTTGCGCTTTGATATGGGTAGCCACTGTAAATTGCGGAGCTGTCGTAGTAGGTTGCCTTTTGCATCTCGCCGTTTCCCAATATTTATTTCAGAAACTGACAGGGTCTTGACACCCTTGTAGAATAACATTGGCACCCCGTGGTCACGTGACGCCTCTCCGCCAATGGCCTCCTCGGGTGAACCTAGGGTTACAAGAAGCACTGTGAGGAGAAGAAATGGTGGCGATCCATCTTACTTTTCAATACAGACTTGACACTGGAGACTATGGAAGCAAGATAGGGCCAACAGTTCTGCAGACTATTACCGTTTACCTTATGGCTTACACAGGGCACAAAGGCACGCACTAACCTTGTATTACCATCTGTGCCAAACCACATCAAAACAAAACCCTTTTCAAAAGCATTTCAGATTGCCAAATCAATTTTCGGACCTAACAAGAAACTGCATGACATTTTAAATCTCAGAGCCTATTAACAATGAGACTGAATATAGACTTACAGTTCGCAGAAAACCCTGTATGAATAAAAAAGATGCTGTAGGAAAGGCTTATTATCAGCGGGTTACCACACAGGAAAATAATATTTCGGTTATATTGTTATTCTACCAGAGGGCTGTCAACACTAATCTAATTTCCTTGGTGGTGTCCCACAAACTTTTAACCCGTTTTTTTTTTCACTGTTCGAAAAAAAGGGGAAAAAACACTTGTGCAGTAACAGTATAGACCTCAATGCGGCTTTGCTTCCCCGGCCACCTGGCGCAAAGCATAAACAACCGCATTCTCTTCTTTTTTTTTTCTTTTCTCTGCATGCTGCGAGAAGAATGGCAGAGCCACGAGGAAACCTGAAAAACCGGGCGGGCATCCGCGAAACTCTGTGACCACGGTGTGAACTTTTCCTCGCAGGCCCATAATAATGACTGCTGTCGGTGCTGTCTGCGCGACGCCCCGTTGCGGGGATGTATGGGGGGTCAGCGGGCCGGGTCCGCCTGCTCGGAACGAGCGGCCCAGTGAGCAGCCAAGCCCGTCACTTAGGCGGACAGAAACCTGGGACGGCACAGTTAGAGACTGCTCCCGCACCACCATAATTCAAGCAAGTAACCATGGGGCTCAGCCTCTGAGAGATTATTGGGGAAGCTGTAATCCATAACAGACGCGGATATATGGGTCTTTTATAATGTAATATGTGGACTCCCTGTGTTTTAAGCACGGTCACTAAAAAACAGCAAAGTGCAATAATAGTAGTAATAATAACAATAACAATAATAATAATAATGATAATAGGCAATACTTTCAAATAAAAATCAGTCATTTTCTATGCAAAATAGGCTGATGGCCAATGTAAACCCGCCTTATTAATTTACTATTTGGTTCTGAAATCGTGCAACTCTTTTGTCTGCGGTCACATCAGTAAAGGAAGCAGATCATTTGGAGACTCAATAAAAGCTAAATAAATCAAAAAAATATTTGATTGCAACCCTTAAAGCCTTAAATTTCAGCAGCTCAGACTAACAGGTCTTGGTGTTATGTTCCCCACGGTAAATGTGATACCTTTAATATCGGGTTATATTACTGTAGGGTGCAGTAAAAATATGACTTGTTTATCTCACAGTCAATAATGTAGTCCAAGAGAAGACACGTAACTACAATGCATTTTCAATGAATAAGCGCAAAGAAATGAAATCAAAATGTGGAACACCACCCGGTTCAGCCGTGCACAACAAGACGCAAATCAGTACAGAACGAGTCCCGAGCTTAACCTCAACTCAGCTAAACTGCAAAGTGAAAAGAAGGTGTCTTCACTGTATCTGCACTCACATTGACCTGGAAAACATATCAGAAAGCGTTGTGGTGGAGCCCATATCTCCAGGCGAGCCAATGCGATAGTCATAAATGGCAGAGAAAGAGAGACAAATGACAGTCTTGAGCTCCTCTAACGCGGCGCAGCCTGCTCCACGTTGGAGAAATCTGGCTGCCTGACTGTGTGTGTGAACTCTTCCTGAACCGAGATCTAAGTCATACGGTGATAAATCACCGCGCGACACACAAACTCCGCCATTTACAACCGAGGGAGCCTCTTTCTGGCCTGCTTACCTTATCCTCTGACGACGAATGCGGAGCACCGAGCGATATTTTCTCATTCAGCGACGAAATCGATCAAAGCAGTAATCCGGAGGAAAAAAGTTTAAAGGCAGGGCTGGCTGGGTGAAGCAGCAGCAGACTGCGCCCTGCCATACACCAGGCATTAGCAGCCACAACAAAAAAAAAAGGAAGAGCCGAGAGAGAAACCCCTTTCCTTTCTTCCTCGTCTTTTTTTCCCTACTCGACGTGGATGGGTAAACCGAGATTACGAAAGCAGGCGTGAGCAGTCGGGTCAGCGAGATAAGAGTTATCTGGCCTCAAGATTGAATATATCGTCATGCTACAGAGCAATGACCAGGGCTTCATAGCAATATCAAACTCAGCAAAAGCTATGCTGGACTATGTGATCCTTCACCAGTACCATGCAGACACCAGTGAACTGCCCCGAACCAGAGCGTCACCATAGACAAAAAAAATTATGCAAATAAGTAGCGCCTTGGAAAGCCAGTTCAAATCAAGTGGCTGCCTCTCCTCCTCCCCCAACCAAATGAGGCACTGTGTCTAGAAAAAAAAAAACATATAATGCATCGTTGGACGTAGTATGTTCTCCTTGAAGTGTTTTAAATATTTTTCTGTATTATTTGCTCCACGTCCTGCAGTGGAATTATGGGCCCAGTGGACGAGATGTTGGAGTGAAGGGAGAATACAAAGGAATAATCAGCCGCTGACCATGCTGCGTTTCCATTTTCAAGGGACATAAAGGGCTTCTATCCACGAGTTTAATCATTAACCCGCATTTTTGCATATGATCCTCAATTTTGGCACAAGGACGAGCAATTCGTTTTCATTTCAACGCCGGCCAACGTTTTCCGCTGTCTGCACGGCTTCTTCTAAGAACAATACAACAAAGTCTGTTTTTTTTTGTTTGTTTGATTTTTTTTTAAAGATTAGAGAGTAACTTCAGGTCAAAGCAGTTGTTCGTTGTATATCAAGGGAAAGCCCCAGCGGGAGCAAGGTGTTAAAATTGGGAAGACTTTTCATCAGCAAAAGGCAAAGCGGAGGACATGCAGCGAGGAGCAGAGGAGAAGAGTGCCGGCAGCAGGGGGAATCCCTCTGCAGAGTAATGCTGGCTTCTGCAGCCAAAATGAAGAATGAAAGAATAGATTTATGTCATCTCAAGCTTCCCCGGGCTGTAAACACGTCCAGAGCTGCAGCTTCTCTGCTGGTTTCAGGCTCTGGGACAAAATTCAAAGACACATTTAAAAAAAAAAAAAAGACACACGGACGGCGTGGGAGGGTGAGTGGGACAAAAATTCACATGTTAGGACTTTTTTTTTTAGCCAACTCGGCCTTTTTCTTTTCCAAACCAGAGTAGTCATGTTGTATAATTATTTACTTCTTTGTGTTCTGCTAAAATGCTGATTCGTCTCTCTCTTTAATTTGTCCCCGAGCAGAGGGTTAAATGTCAGTGAGGTGGCGGTCGTATGCTGCCGTGCATAATAAGGCCTAAGATAATGTGGTGTGGAACAGAAATCTCAAATGGCGATGAAAGGAAAAAGAAAGAATTTTCCTAAAAAACAAAAAACAAACTTAAGCGCAGTAAACTAGAGCGGCTACAAGCAGATGGCTTTCACAGAAAGTAGTTTTTGAAAGGAGTGAGGCACCGCTCCAAGAGCTGCGATTCCCCTCGTCACTTTTATAGTGACAAATTACACCACAAAGACAAGTGGAAGAGAAGGAATTATTGCTCTCGGGCTGGTCATATTGCTGCAACAAGGAAATGTACAAGCCATAAGCTGCTTCTCTATCCCTGCGAGTGCTGTGGTGGGCGTGTGTGCTACTTATTAGAAATTGAATAAGGATATCACCATCAAGCATTCATAACACAAATCAATAAAGATATATGGACTTACCGAAGGCAGTTCAAGGTGTCTCGGAGACCGTGCGATGGCCTGAATTTACTTGGCTGGATTTCTGCAATGTGGAATAAAAATGTTGAATATCTGAGAGGATAATGCAACCGTTTAACGCGTTCAGCGTGCAAAATACGCTGGCGTGAATTTAGACTTTCAGTGAGCTCTCCCTGTAGTTAGAATAGCTAAGCGTATTGTGTGCATAATTGATTAGGCCCTATTTAAAAATGACTTTAAAAATAAGATAAGATCCAGATCAATGAATGGGTTAGCGCAAATTTAATAAAACTCGATGCAAGTATTTTTACGATAAACGTTTAAGTCAAATTTTCACATTTAGCAGCAGACTCCACATCTACGTATTTAAGTATTATTATCTTCAGAGCTTCGAGGAGGCATAGCATTTCCTTTTATCATTTTGCAACAAAATATCAAGCAGAATAAATTAATCCTGAGGGGAAAAAATAGATAATAAGACACTAATAAATCAAATACGCTAATCAAAATCGAAGTGCTGAGATTGGTCTCGGACAAAAACAACATTACATCCAAATACTGCTGCCTGTAAGCGTTAATATCCCTAATAATATTGAAACGGGCCTATGCAAATAACGTGTTTGTTGTTTCCCTGATGCATTTTCTCCACACGTGGATCGAACAGTCATTAGCTCTCGCGCACCATCTTCCCCAAGTCCCCGCGCCCATAAATCAAGCAGGAGCGCCGTGACCTCAGCGCGGCCGCGCGGTCCTGGATGGCACTCCGTTTTCCATTATATCCTCGTTTCCCTGGCGGAACCACACAACCCCACCGCTTTCCCCCCTGCTTTATATGGAGCCCATCTTGATGTATCATTTACGCATAAGAAAAAGCACCACGTAAAAAAAAACAAAAATAAAACACAAGATGTGTTGGTTTATAGGACCGTTTACACCTTGGATAATCTGCGCTGCGCACTCTGTTTGGGTTTTTCTTGGAAGCCTTTTATTTAAATGGACGCTTTATTTACAAACGTTTGTACGGGCCTGTTTATCCAAATGTCTGCTCATGCTGTTAAAGATGTGATTTGAACGGAAATATTTTATTCTTAACTGCTTTATTTTAAGTTTACACTCAAACTAATAATGGCTTTGATATAATGTTTAGACTGTTGGGCACAAAATGGAGCAGAAGCTGAATCCTAATGGCCCAGATAAACCGTTAAATGGTTGCCTATATATGTTGTGTGTAAATTCCGCTGGCCTATTTATGTGTCGCTTGATATGCGGTTGATGAAGCTGAGATATAACAGATGTGTTAATATCGCTGGCTTCTTTGGTACCTGTCTGCGTTCGCGCCCTGTAAAAACCCTGGACCCCTTTTTACTGACCTCTGCCTCGCTCAGCAATAACTCACGACAGTAATGAACAATCGGCGGAAATACCTCAAAATAAAATCCATCCTCCCAAAGCTCACGCTCTGACTGTGTCCGCGTGGAAAAACATATCCGTCCGTGACAGCAGTAGTACATCCACAAACCCGGGATCCTTTCTCTTTCGGTGTGAATCTCTTTTCTTATTCTCCCCTCGATAAACAAAACTACAAAGCCCGGACTCCCCTCACGGAAAGTGGGGGTAACCCGCATATAATCAGCATCATATGGCCAGACCGGGGCTCCGGTTTTCTTCCCTGTGCCATAACACCGCGCAGTATTATGCGCCCCGCTCACGTGACTCAACGTCAACTTAAATCCCTTTTATTTGAGCCCGTGAATCATTAATGGAGGCAGTCATTGCCCCTGAGGAGAAACGGATCAGTTTGGAGGGAGGAAAAAAGAAGGCTATGTGACACTGCAATGTATCTGGCAGAGGAGCAAGTCTCTCGCAGAGAAGCAGCTTTTCCACGTGTCGCCCATTCAGAGGGAAATACTGTTCTGTCAGGTTTAAAGTGCCATATATTTGGTGCCTGTTAGCCGCTGAAAGAGCTAATCCTGGTGTATTATGCAGAGTTTCCAGTGCAGCCACAGCTCTGAGCCAAGCTAAAACCAGAATGTTTTTGCACTGCAGCGTGCTAACTCGCACTGTATGCGTGGGAGAGGGCTTTTCCTAGAAAATACCATTTTAGAGTGGTATAATGATTACACATCACTCCAGCAAACCTCTTCTCCTTTCTCTTCACAACACAGCCAGAGCTTTACTCAATGTCGCCCCCCCGCCTCAGTCCTACGGTTTCCTTGTAGTACCACTTAGTCAGCCTCTAGTTCTCCATCAGCAAAAGCCTGCATGCTGTTGGCCAAATTGAGAGAAAAAAAGTCACACATTTACCTGTCCTACATGAGCAGGGTGTGCGTCCTGGTGGTCTTGAGGAGTGCGTGTCACTCAGTGAGCGGAAAGTGGAGGTGAGGTAACCAAAGATTGGCTGCTCGACCCCGCTGATCACTACATGGACCCCCAGTCGTCCTACATGCGCTTACGCGTTTCCTATGACCGGCTGAGTGAAATTACAGGTTTGTGCAAAGGAAGCGTTTTGGAGCTTTTGGAGAGGGGGTAAGCGGGTGGAGTGGGTGGTAGGGTTACCATGGCAAAAGTGCCGACTAAGCCATAACCCTCTTGTTTGCCCAAACCGCCACAATATAAATTCATTCATATCTGAAGAGCGAGATATGTAAGATATCTGACTTTTGCCACTCTAGGTAGCCCACTGCCATAAGTCCTATAGCCCGGAAGAGCTTCTCTCATCTCGGCACCATTTGGCGCTCGTTTTCCGTCAACACCGAGCAGCGGGCGTGGAAAAATCCCACCACAACTATTAATCATTTGGGGCGGACATAGACAGCATCCCACTCCCACACCAGCCTTTGTCTTCTCAAACTACAAGTTGAACGGTAAACTTTTAAAGACAGGAACAGAAGCAGACCAGCTCTTATTAATTCACCTTCAACACCTTTAAAACTGAAGAGGAGGAATATTAATGATCAGGGCTAAAAATGAAGATTTACGCGCAGGTTTTAGACGGACGGTTGTGATTGTTTGCGTCCGTTAAAATGTTATTTTGTTCTGTCTTTGTTCTCTTTCACCTACAGATGCGGAGCTGTCACCGGGACTGTACGGCTCGACATGACTCGACATTAGAATCTAATCCCACGTTGCCTTTCGCCACCGCACCTGAACTCTTCCTTGACTCGAGTCATGGAAAGCCGAGTGGGAAGTTATTTTGGAAACCAAAAGGCCCTCGGTTGGTAGCCTACTTTTTAAACTTTTTTCTTACACTTTTTTTCCAGTCTTACATTTTGCTCAAAAGTAGTAGTTGATTTATTATGTTATAAATCTCAACAGTTTTTGTCAGAAAACAAATATTTGAAAGTTATTTACACAAATCAGGGCTCCTTATCACTGTCAGCAAAGAGGAGTTAAAGGCACAGACCTCTGGATGTTGGCCAGACGGCGGTCCATATCTTCCCACAATGTTGACACTCGGAGCTCTTAACAGCCAAGCTTGGGTTACCGATACACTCTGCCGAAGATAACTCCTTGTTGTGCGAGGTTTACATCGGCCAACATCAAGGCTAATGCGAAACTAAACTGACTTGAAGCCATCTCTCGTGGATACTGACGGACACGGACAGCGTAATTGTTTGCGTAAAGGTGGTTGTAATAAAATTATTTGAATTATCGTGTTGAACTTGCTGGCTCTTTATTGTAACTGTCCCCAGATCATACTAGATCAAAGGCTTTTGTGCAATAGCTGTCAGTTACATTTTGAGGTAAGTGCAAAATAATAATATTACTACTACTACTACTATAACAGGACTACAGTAATAACAATAACAGATAAAGCATTATTATTAAACACATTGTCAAACACCTGAAGGACTCTGTTAATGTTTAACCTGTCTAAACTGACTATTGTGTCCACGCTCATTGAAAAGCTCTTTAAAGCAACAGATAATCCATTTGCATTGTGACTGTTGTTTAACTACACACTCTGATGCAACAGTGGAATGAATGGGTCTACCTATAATAATTAAGATAAAGAAAAAATAGCAAATTATCAAAAATCCATTCAAACAACAAAATGTTTGCTGTGTTCCATCTTTGAGGGGATGCAGTTAACTTTCCAAACATGAATGCAGACTGTTATTTCTCTTAGTTATTATTCATACAAGTTTTCAGTGACTGTATTTCTTCATGCCCAGAAAAACTTCAGCTACACCTACACGCTCACCCCTTTAGCCACATTTTAGGATCCAACTTTCATTTTAAACACAGTTCTAAAGTACTTATTCTCATTACCTTTATTAGCAAAATAAGAATTGAGTTTTATCCTCCTAATTTGTCTGCTTTAAAAACTTAAGATGCTGTAGGAAATTAGACCTGCTGTGTTTTATGATATTTATAGAAATACATCCAATACACACATTAATACGGTCTTCATGAATGTGCATCCTAAGATCTGAAATAAAACTCTACTTCCGGGATATTTTATACAAGATCTACACAAAGCTTAAGATAAGTAACAGCCAAATCTACTCACAGGTCATGACGGTGTGTGTCCAGCGGGCAAAGTTTTGTCAGGGGAGAGGAGATCTGACTCGCACCCTGCAGAGGACCACTCCAAATGAAAATAAGGCAGATTTTCAGATCTATTTCTGACCCCGGGGCATTCATTATTCAACAAGTCACGTGAACAGGCGAATTAAAATTTCAGTACATTGGAAGTGACCTCTATTCGCGAGTCAAATGACTTGAAATCTGTAATTTAACTAGTTGGACTTATTGGAGTCTGCGCAAAATCGGTGCCAATCAGACTCAACGCCATCTTCTGCACAGCTGCCATATCTGCAGCGAGCGCTGCACAGTGAGCTGAAGAGCACACCCAAAGACGGGACCGTTTTACTTATGCCGACACAATATGGAATAGTTGTAAAGGATGCAACAAAAACTATATCAACAAGGCTGTAAAGCTTCTGTTACAATTTGTGGAACTTCTGTGTACTGTTGGAATTTTTGCGAATGGCAGTTTTAAGTATTTTTCGATTAAATGCGCAGCAAAGCCATTCATGGTGATATCATTTGCATAAATACTGAACATAAGCCATCAGTACCAAATCACACTGAAAATCATGCTAAACTGCTTGCACAATAATGTCAAGTTTCAGCTCATATTTGCCCTCTCCACACCGCCTGACAGGGCTGTTTCTGTGATCAATTGCAGAGGAGCTGTCTCCAGAAATAATTTTGGGAAAATTCATGGCCCAGATTCACACCTAAACCCCGTTTTTGTTTCCGCGCGGTCTCTGTGTAAAACCTAAACGAGAAGAAAAAGCTCGCGGAGGTCTCAGCGCTGATGTATGGTCTGAACATTGTGTGTCGAAAGGTCAGGGGTCAGAAGAAGTGTTCTGAGCCGGTGATTGGCCAGAGCCGGTCGTGTCCCCTGGCTGAACTCTCTATTGTTTGGATGTAGCAGGTAGTGACCAACACTCACACTTTGGTGCACTGAGGTTGGTTGAGATCTCCTTATAATGGCAAGGAAGAACAACATGTGTAGCCGGATACATTAAACAATCCGGGTTTGGTTTGAGTCCTGTGTCAGAAGCAAAGCCTGCAACACTTAAGCAGCTCATATCTGCCTCCTGGATTTCAAACACATCTCCTCTTAATCCACAAAACACGCATGGCATTCACGCACATTTTACGGGTTAGAATTTCTGAGAGCTGAGCATTAAACGACATAATGGAAGCAGACATATCAACACGGTATACGAAATGTACTGGATATGAGACACAACGCGAATGGATTACGAGTATTAAATACCTTGAAATGCTGGGAAGGTTTCAATCTCTATAATTTTGCTTCAATAGAAATTGTGCAGGTTAATCTTCTCTGCAAAGAACATCAGACATCGCAAATTAAGTTTTAAGCAATTCAGATAAAGTTAAAAAAAAAGACATATAAAGTATCATGAAAGATAGCGTAGTGAATTATTCAGTTTTGGAACACACTGGCACAATTTTACGCACGCATCTCCAAACCGTGGACAAGTGATTTAAATGCTTTAAATAAAAGATCGCAAAAAAATTCAAAGTCCACGTACTGAAATGAAAACAAAAAACGCGAAAATAAAATGTCTGAGTTTGAAAATGCAACTCCCAAATTAGAAACCATATTTGAAAAAGGAGGGAGGCACATAAATACATTTAGCATCTTATTACGCGCGGCTTATTAACATGTTGGGCTTGAATCAAATCAGTATTTGCGGTGACAAAATATCCAAAGCCAAGTCAGCCTCATAAGTGAAGGACATATTTATTTCACAAGGACAGATTGAACCTATACTCTAGCCTACATCACAACGGTCATTACTGAGACAACACATACAAATATTCACAGTTTAGAACACAGCACAACATGGGACGGACTAGCACGAATAAAAGTAGACTTTGCAACACCTACAAACATAATCCTACTGGACGAAATTCTTTGCTTATTGTGCCTTCATTATGATTTGCCTATGTACATTAAATGTGAAAGTCACCTGGACTACATTCAACAGTAAACCAACCCACTCAAACACACAAACTACACTGTTACTCTGACTGATGCCAAACGGCCGGTCTGGTTTTCTAACAGGCATCTAGAGTCTCGCTAAATACCTTTCAAGTATATTAGAACTTTCCATGAGCAATAATAATAAAAAAAAAACGAGAAACAATAATCCAAGAGAACGTAGAAAAAAATGACTTCAAACTTACTTTTACCTCACTCAATGTTTAACTGTAATGATACATTTTGATCCAAGTCCTACGTTTGAATGTGCGTTATCCTTCTTTCATAATAATAAACGAATATATAAACACTTCAGTTGCCACCGTGGCAATTAAAGGTGAATTTCAAGCTTATATGAGGAGGGCGAGGACGAGCGGAGAGGGGAAGGGTACAAAGGACGTGACAGGGGCCCAATGGCAGAGGCAAGGGGAAAGACAGAACACCATGTGTGTAAAATACTGAGAATCGGTCCATCAAATTCCGCTTGTGTTATTTGCCATCTCAGTCTGGATTGTGGGGTGCGGGTCATTTAAGCACTATAGACCTGCGGTGCACGGCGTGGGCACAAGCTGCTGGCCTGTTTTGATCTGCTGCTGTTGCTGGGCCCCCGAGGCTGAGGACGAGGCCGAGCTGGAGGAGCGGATCTTAGTATTGGGAAGCTTGTGCTCCTTCTTCCACTTCATCCTCCTGTTCTGAAACCAGATCTTGACCTGGCGTTCGGAGAGACACATGGTGTGCGCAATCTCCACCCGTCTGCGCCGGGTCAGGTACCGGTTGAAATGGAACTCCTTCTCCAGCTCCAGAGCCTGCTGGCGGGTGTAGGCAGTGCGGGACCTCTTGGGCACTCCTCCGGTGTAACTGGCATTGACTGGAAAGGGGGAAGAGAAGCCATACATAGGCAAGCAAGCAGGTGTTACATGCAGGGTGATAGCGTTTATTTCACAGCCACTTAGTTCCTCCGCTGGACACGGTACAAGGCTGAAAAACTAGAAGCATTTTTGGGTTTGGAGGGAAATCGCTGGCACGCCCTGTTTGTTTTACCTCTCTGTCTTGTTTCAGTTAACGGACATGACCTTAATGTGGAGATGCCGAGTGTACAAGCACTCGCATCCAGGGACAGATCAAGCTTAGAAATGATTAACAAAACAGCGGGGTTGGATATTACAGTCTGGCTCGGCTCCAGTGGTGGAGGTAGTTTGGGTTAAAAAGCAACAAAGGCACATGGCCCCGACAGACGAACACAGGCAATAAAATTTACGAGGGTCCTTAATTACCGACCCTGCTGCTCGATAGTCGTAAATTGCTGTTGTAAGGGCTGCTACTAGTGCTGCCTCAATAGGCTTGCGTGTGTTCCAGTGGTTGTTTCTCAGTGGTTCTGCTATTTAACCGTGACGATAACTCACCGGTGCTAACGTGGACCTTTTTCATCCAAGGATAGACCACCGGCTCCTTGCCCTTCGCTACGCCGGGATATACCTCACTGGCGAGGCTGCAGTCTTTGCTGGCATTTGCCCCTGCGCCACCGTCTGGGGCCGCGGTGAGGCGAGGACCGTGGCTCTGTGGAACCGGTTGAGGCTGTGCGTGGTGGCCATCGCCGAAATCATCGAGTCCGGCGGCGGGGACATTACCGTAGTCGTAGCCCGATTCTGTATAGTTTGACCTCGGATAGGATGGCTCGTTGTGTTGGGGGAAGCCCGTATCTTTTGGCCGCTCGTAGTAATCACCAGGGTTGGGGATGTATCCGCTCTGCTGATATTCGTCGCATGGGGGAAAGGAAGGCTCGATATAGTTGGAGTTTATCAAGTAGGAACTCATGGTCATTAATTTGTGAAGTGCAACAATACTAATTTTTATCGCGCTGTCGTTTTTCTGATCTCCACAAAACCCTCCTACTCCCTGTCAAATGTACAAAGTTGCCTGGTCACGTGTGAAGCGCCACCAATCACCGCGTGTCCTGTGGGCATCATGTAAACAGGAACCAATGGAAAGCATGGCACTGGTACCACCAGCGCTGTTCGCAGTGGCTTACGTTGGTGTTTTCCTTATTAAATCACAGTATATAAAGCAAAACCAATCAACTAACTTGTTTACTGCATGGAGCCAAACTTATGTGGGTGAGGCTTTCCTGCATGTGGAAAAAATAACCCCATCCCCTCTGGAACACAAAGTAGATGTGAAATTCAAGCCCTGAGAAAATAAAGCTTGTCACAAACAAAGGACTATTTCTAATAGTGACGCTGATGTCCGTTGTTGGAGTTCAAAATGTGTTGAATCCTGAGGAAACACGCCATCACAACAATGCAAATCTCAATGTTGCGGGTTCGCCCATTCAAATGATCAAAAAAAGACAACAGTGTTAGTGCGCACGCTTCTTTGAGGCACTGACGAGCCGCTGCTCTGCGGACCCACAGCTCTCTACACAAAGCATATGACTTGTGCAATAATAAAATCCACCCGTTTACGACACACACATATACAACAGAAAACGCTCACCTCTCACGCTGCACGACTGTGTAGCTGCATAAGACACTGCAGTATTTTTTTCTGTAATTATTATAACTAATCTATTTTGCTCTCTGTTTGTTCTATAAAATCACATGAAACTTATCTGACACTGATAGCACGGTCATCACGTATTATCAGTTAACTGCTTTATCCACCCAAACGCTGGACAAACACTCACAGGACACGCATCTAACAAAGCGTGGCATTTGTAACCAGGATGGACCGTTTACAGTGAGAGATGGCAGGATTTCTCTGCACAGCACGGATAAAATCACATCCTATACAACTTTACAATTCGGATTACATTTGGCAATATATATTTATATGGGAAAAAAGACTTTTTCACAACATCTCAATACAAATACGCAGGATGTTAAAGGAGTTTCTCATGCGCCTCCTGCTGTAACACTTTGCTGTCAACAACCAAGCCTACGATAAAAACCTTTGGCATTTATTGTACCAATGAAAATACGCTTTGAAGAGACGGGTATTAAAGTTTAAAGGGGCAAATATTCCCAGGTACAACAACAGCAGCAACAATAGTAACAATATAACCAAATCATTATTCTAATTATATTGATAAAATTTACTATTTTTTGTGGAAAGAAATTTCATAAATTCAGCATCATCCTTTCAGACCCAATGTATTTAAATATTTAGATTTTAAAAATAAACACTTATTTGAAGCTGCTTGTTTATAAGGTAGAAAATAAGAAAATGTCTTACCGTGCTTCTCGCCAGCAGCCATCACGTCCAGGTCGTGTTTCCTCTTCATGTCCGAGGTGGCACACTGTATCTGTATCCCTGGAAGATGCAGCAGCTCTTCACAAAGCTGATACACACTGTCCACGTCAACAAGGCCTCTGCATGGAGAAACAAGAGGCCAAACTTCGGAAATATTGAAAGCTTTCTTTTCTTTCCTTTATTTTCTCCCCTCCACCGCCACCACTACCCCCTATTCAATTCGCTCTTCTAAACACAGATAACTTCTGCCTGACCCAAAAGTGACACCGTTTCCATTTTGTTTCTGATTAATCTTGCCCATTGACAGTCTTTGTTAAACAACAAGGCGCGCCCTTTCCCCAAAGAGGTGACATTTTCATATCTGTTAGACGCAGTGACCTGAGGTTCACCCCGGACTTGGACTTCAGTTTTTCAGGGTCCGTTCAACTCTGAGGAGCTGGGGGTGGGGTGGGTGAGGGGGGCACTTAGCGCGGGTCATCACCCAGGAAGGTCCCAAAAGGATTTTAAAAAATGTGCAAAAGACCTCCAACTATCTAGAACGTCGAGCTCTGAGTTAGAATATGCATCTGTGGAAAAGGGCTGCTTTTACAGCTTCAGAGATGCGCTGCAGACTGACTGATATGTAAATATATGAGCCCAAAACAACAGCTTTCTTTTTTCTCCATCACTGTTTTCGGATATTGCTGATGAGGAGGACACTAAGCAGGTGATTTCTTCTTTGTCCACCGCAACCAGAGGCAGGCCTCAGTTTTCTTTTTCATCTTAAAAAAATAATAATGCTTTGTTTTTCCACGTTAGCACACTGTCGCTGTGAGGCAGAGCTGTTACTATCCTGTGTATTTTACAGCCTTTCCAGCACCTAACCCATTGTCAATGACAGCTGATGTACTTTCCGCCATATATCCAGAGTATCCATGACCAAGAGACCACCTGAGAGGCAATATGTCAACATAACGTCAGCGGTAAGACGGCTTCACATGATATCTAAATTTACAGTCTGCTGCCATTCGACTATATATAGGTCCTGTATAAATATGGGCCAGTTCAGCTTGGCTATTATCCACTTACTCCGAGTTATCCTTGCGTGAATAACGGCTATCTGTTTTAACAGGTCATTCTACTTGTTGCTATAGACTACTTTTTCCTTTAATTGTCAGCTGTGAATACCGAACATATAGCACGAAGGTTTAAAAATCCTATTCGGTGTTGCAAAAAAAAAGGCTTTTTAGATAACACTCCTGGTTAATACCGCCCTTATCTAATCCAGGCCTGAAAGGTGCTGCTGTGAGTTTGGATGCAATAAAGCATCTGGAAATCTCTCTTGAACAATGCAGCAAGCACTGAATATAATAGGATAATGATCACCCAATTGACCACTGGGATTCAAGGAAGCATTTGGAAACAGTGTTGCACTATCTAAGTAATTTTCCACCAAATTTAAGAGCGCTATTTCGCCCCTAATGGTAACAAAAACTCGTTTCCAGCTTCCTTGTTAGAGATTTTCTTCTAGGACAAAATAAGAGCCAGATCACGGTGTTTCCTTTCAGAGCATATACTGTGAAGTGAAGGTCTATTTAACCAGTATACATCATGCTGACAGTTTACTGTAAATTTAGATTATCAGAGAAGTGCTGTGACGATGGTGACAGATTGCAGATGGCTCTCACAAGGTCTCTCGTCTGTACGGGAGCCCTGACGGCGAAATAAAAAAAAAAATCCTCTCTGCATTCAAGGCCAAAGATTCGGGCTAGAAAACAGCTTTCATGCCTTTATGGTAATATTTTGATAAAGGTAAACACACATTCATTTATTTATTTATTTTTTAACATTGTGCCCCTTACAGCAAGAACATAAGCGACAGAAGCAGCCTTCACAATAACTAAGAACGGACATCTTTTACCTCCAGCTGCAAACTCTGAAGAGACCAACAACACGTTCAACAGCAGCTACATCCTATAGAAAGTGCAGGGACAAGTTCCTTAGGCTGTCGTAATGCATACTGAGACAGAGTATTTTTGACAAGGACACACCAAACTGTAGGGTCTGACCGGAGTTAAAGGCAGATTTCAGTACGTTGAATAAGTTGTAATGTGCACTTTAAGGTACGTTAAAGTGCTAACAGATTGCCAATGTTTGATTTAAAACATATGAAGTGAGGCTCACTGGTGACAATCATAACCTAATTTGAAAAACCTGCAGAAAATAATTTTCATGAGCCGCGCGGTGTGAGTCTGTCTGAGCGGATTTGCAGCCTCCATTGACGAGCTTTTACTTTTAAGCTCAGGAAACAGCGCTGTGAACAAACAAATTCGGTTCTTTGGCTTTTCCGGATTTTATTGAACTTTGGGCAGACGTTTCAGCACTTGTTTGTTTTACAGGATGCAAAAAGATCTCTTGTGCCGCGCACTGTGTGTGTTACGTTTCTACCAATGTGTTCAGCCAAGTTTTGCTTTAGACAATAAAAGAAATCCAGAATGAACACCTTTTGTCTGCTATACTCACGTTAATAATACAATAAACAGCATCGAAAATGCTAAATGTATGTTTTTCATTTATCAAATGAAAGGTTTTTCTATTTAGGTTAAAATTGCTCTTTTTATTTACTTACTTGACACAAAAAGTTGTTCTGATTGTGTTGTGCTGCCGCTAACACACAGGCCTAAGCAGATATCTGATTTAGGCCTGACCCAATTTTAGGCTTTTTAGCATAATAACAATACAAATGTTCAATTTTTGGTCACGAATTGTTTTTAAAAAAATTTTCGACTGGTTTCTTTAATTTTCATGTTTCTCAACACTTAAAACTCGCTCTAAAAATAGCTGTATTGATTTTGAAATGTAAACTATATATTAACACAAAAAAATATTTTCGCAACTTTGTCTCTGAGTCACAAAAACATCTGTCCCATTTCTGCTTTCTTAAAAGGCTTCTATTCAGCTGATCAGGAAGAGAGAGGCTAAATGTTTTTTAAGGGGTCCGGGGGCTCAATTTGGGGGCTGTGGGTTTTCCCATTACCCTGTGACCGGGTCGAGAGTATCAATCCTCAAAATGCAAATTCTGCCCTCGTCCCTAAACATATCAAATGCAATTTATTCAAAGGAAATTCACCAATCAACCGCCCTAATAAAACGCCGAGCACTCAATCTTGTTGCTGGGGACGGGTGGGGGGTCCCCTCCCCCGGTCTCTAACGCGAGGTCACCGCGCTTTCAGGGTTCACCTGGAGTGCACCGTGCAACATATGTAATTCAAAGCTATTCTGTCTTTTGTGTGGAGAGTCAAGATCGCTATTATAAGGCTGGCATCAAGCTCCGAGTGAACAGATGACGGAGACTTGTTCAGCGCGTAAACTTTTGACCCCAATTTTTCCTCCTCTTCTGCAGCTATCTCCCTCTCATCTGCCCCAGCCCGGTGATATCTGGTCCTTTTGAAACGAAAAAAAAAAAAAAAAAAAAAAAGATTTTTAGCTATGTGTATCTCTCTTGCCATCACGATGATCATTTCCCCAAATTTCATAATTAGAAAAGATGCCAGCACAAGACCTAAAATGCAATTGCAGCTTTATGATGTTTCCAAAGAGAGAGTGAAAAGATAAATCCGATAGGCTCTCCCTCAAGACTAATAGAGCTGTAAAATATGCAGATCATTCATTAACACTATAGAGCCACCACAGCAGCCAAAAGTCTTTGTTGGAGGCAACACTTTAAAGTTCAGACCCCCGCCCCCTTCCCGTAGTCTTTTCCTCCGGTGCAGGATGCTACCACAGGCTCTGTGTCCCTCGGTGAATTCATTTATACGCTTTATGCTTATAGGCAACGCCAAGCAAACGTGTCATTAACGTGAAGGCGTGTGTGTATGTGTGAGCGGCCTCTCTCTATACAGCAGGGTGACAGTGAACTTGGCCTAAAGCGAGCTCTGCTGGTGGCTCTGAGAGGATGCAGATTTATCTTGGTGCTGTGGCTGACCTCCAGATGAACCTGCAGCGCTTCTCTCCCTCTCTGCCTCTCTGCCTGGCAGTATGCCGCGCATGGGGTCCTGTCGAAATTTCTCCTTTTGAAATATTGGCAAGCGTTTTCATTTCCAAATTGCCACACTATCAATGTGTTCTGTTGAATTTTCATTTGGAGTAAAATCAAGTCGGACAGAGTAGAGTGTAAGTCCGCGTTTTGTTAAGATGGTGACTTCTTTACATAACAATGGGCTAAATTAGCTAAACGGTAAACTGAAGGATAAAGGCAATATGTTCTGGATTATTCTGCTCAATATGACAATGGGCACATTGTCAAACATGTATGATTTCTGTTTAATAAAAAAGAGGAAAATGAATTCCACCTTGTCCGTCCAGAGTTTATTTTCGCAGGTGAGCATTAAAGTACTGACGGAAATTTAAAATTCTGCACTGACAAATAACTAGATTTTCTCACAGGAAGGAGCAGAGATAACATTCACAGACACAGGGCCTCTGTAGCTACAATAAAACCTGCTGGTGGACAAGATAAACTTTACTAATCCGCTCAGGCAACAACTCATTTGAAATGTATTTCTGCCAAAAATTCACACAACTCAAATAGTAATTGCCGATTTTTTAGATGTTTTAGTGCATATTCGGAGGAGAAATGTCAAATCAAAAAGGGGCGCATCGACCCACATGTCTTTTCATTACAAAAGGTGGTTCAGAAAAATAAAGAGACAACATCAGTGCATCCAAGGAATTTGTGAGAAAAGATTTTAAAATTTGTTTGCTGTTTCCAGTCCATTTTTTTGTCTCAGGGTCCACTGGTGACCGGGATCGTCCCGGCACTGAGCGCACAAGAGGTCACCACAAAGCGAGAGTGACTTTTGAGGGGTCATCTGAACTTTTCAACCCCAAACACAAAACGACGTGGCAGACACAAAACGGAATTCCTTTTCAAAAGTCTCCCTGCTGCTGTTTGTTCCCATGTTGTGTTTACTTGACACTGTTTACAGCCTGTCCTAAAGCCATATACGGTGCCAACATGTGGAGAGCAGCGTTCAGGGGGGGAAAAAACCACAAGAAACAAACTTTTTCAGGGATGAACCTCCAACTTCCAAAACTCAACAGCGCATACAGAATCCGATCAAACGGGGATAGTTGTAAATCTGGAGGCCTGCATTAGCGCTTAACTTTATCAAGACAAATCCACACACCCCTTTGGAAACTTTCAGGCTCACGGTCTGTGAATTCTCCAATGTAATAAAACGACAACAACTAGAAGTTTGTGGGGGTGGAAATGGACACAGAGATAATTACCCAACATGTAAAAATGGATTATGAGTTACACCACAGATGGAGGGAAACAAGTTACACGGGGAAGGAAGCAATTAAATAGCCATGAGCCGGACCCAACCCTGCGCAACATCTGCCGAGACCAGTATTCAGCACTGCACAACTGACAAATTAGTGTAATGGTCTAATAGGGACGGACAGAGGGAGCGAATACAATAATAAGACTGTCAGGCTCAACACAGGCTGGCTGTTTTCGGGCTACCGGATCGTGTGCACAAACTTACCCAGAGACGCGGTCCTCATCCTGGAGAGCGTCCGGTCCATACTGAGGCAGACTGAGCAACAGAGACGGTCTGTACCGGACAAGTAACACTTACAGGCTGCAAAGAGAGAGTCAGACGGAGCCTCGCCGTCAGTGCGATTATATGTTATGTGCAATATACTGTCAACTCCCCAAAACCATAAAACTTACTTTAATGGCTACCACGTGACCGTTTATGGCCAGTGAGCCTATCTGGCCGCGCTTCGGATGATTTTTACGATCTAATTCATAGACAAAACCCCCCATTCATTTAGCACCCAAATGTCAGAGAAGCAGAATCGGCCCTAATAAAGTTTACAGCTTGAAAAGTCGAACTGATTCTCCGGGAATAGCCCAGGAGTCTGTGCGCAAAGGGACGCACGGCCCCTGGAGCCGCTCAGTGGCCAAGGATCCCCACCCTCAAAAAAAAGCCCCTTCACTCAGCAGCAAGGTGAGTAAAACATAAAGCTTTCATTCAAGAGAACCTGTTGAATTCGAGGAGATTTAACTTGAGGAAACTTTGACAAGCGACTTCGAGATTTTAGACAGCAAACACTTCTACTCCTTGGAGCAGTCGAGGTAAAAGCGCAAACGAATCTGGAGTATTCATACAAAACATACACTCACTGTAGTGTTGCCGTTCCAGTACAAAGTTTATTATAATGGCCATCATCATAATCATTATTATTATTATTATTATAGTATATTCTTGACTTCCAGTCTTTGAAAAACATTTACAAAAAGCTAATCACGATGGAGTTATACACATAGGCAATGGAATTTACTGTGGGAACCTCCACATAAAAACAGCCAGGGAGGAAAAAGACAAAAAAATAAAAAAAAACAAAAAAAAACCAAAAACACGATTTTTACGAAGATGTTGCGCCCAGGTGAACAAAGCAAAGAGCAGCTCCTGCAACAACAACAACGATAACAATGAAAAGAAAACAAAGATACAAGGCACAGCTACTGTACATACAAGACTGAGTCGGCACCTCTGTCCACACGTGTTCACAACGCACACAATAACCACACAAGGCTTTACGTACTCTGCTGTCTCTACTTTTGGAAGCAAGTTGTCTGACAAGTTGGTACAATACATCAAACAAATAAATACATACATATACAGTGCATACATAGAAAACGAAGGCTAAACACAAAGGCAGCTCGACTCCAACCCTTTATTTAATAAGATGTTGTTGTTCTGAGTGCATCACATAACTTTTACTGGATTTATTTGCGGTAGGTAGGTAGGTAAGTAGGTAGCATTTCAAGCTTTGATTATTTTTTTCATTATTATGATTTTTTTTTTGTCTTAACAAGAAATAATTTAAAACAAACATTTATTTTCATGTGTTTCTTTTTTTCTCTAAATCTAGACAGATCTGTACATAATGCATTTATTTATTTTTTCTTACTCACATAAGCATTACCACGGTGGAAATAAAAAGGAAATAATATTAAGGAATATAAGGGGACGTTTGTTGGACATACAGTGGGCTTATGTGGGGTGTCCCCTTGTCCCGCACACAGCCCGTTAACAAAGTCTCTGCGCTTTTGGAACGAGGAAGAGGAGGAGGAAAAGCTGATATGACAATCTTTGTTTTATTTTCATAGTGCTCGATATTAGGGATAGAGAAGAGTGAATATCAAGGCCTGTAGCCTCCCCCGCCTGCAGCCGCCATGTTCATGCTCTTCAACTTGTTGTCTTTCTTCCACTTCATCCTGCGGTTCTGAAACCAGATTTTGATCTGTCTCTCTGAGAGGCAGAGGGCATGGGCTATCTCGATCCTCCGCCTGCGGGTCAGGTAGCGGTTGAAGTGGAACTCCTTCTCCAGCTCCAGGGTCTGGTACCGGGTGTACGCAGTCCTGGCTCTCTTGCCCTCTGGTCCTGACAAGTCTTGTACAGGAAAAAAAGGAAAACATGTGAGATACAGTAGATGTTTTTTTAAAAATAATAATGCAAAAACTTTTTGGACTTAATTTTCCGTAATATTTTTGTCGCTGTCTAGCTGGTTTGTGCAGATAAGACTGACAAAAAGTTGGCATACGACAAAGTTTTAAACAAAGCTTAGGCAAAATTCATCCAAGCTGATTAAAAAGCTAGTAACAAAGCGAAACACACAGCTTTTCAACTGCACCATGCGGCAAAGATTTAACAAACTAAGGAGGTGTAACATGTGGGATATGGGATAAACGTATTCTGCATAGTTACGGTCGTAACTATGCAGAATAATACGTTTATCCTGCATGTCTAAAACATTTTAACTAACTTCTCCTATGTTATGTTATGAAATCAGCCCGTACCTGGTCTACACTGAGCAACATACACCAGCCAGGTGAGAGGCGCAAAAGGCGCCATATGCGCCATATTTAGGATAGTAAATATATTTCGTGCTTGATACTCAAAAATTTTGACTTGTTAGGGGTATGGTTTAGCGTCCCTGACTAAGATATAAACACACATGACACATTCACCAAAGCATAACACAGCTCCAGGTCTATAAATCAATAAAGATTATTTGTTTACCATGACTTATATGTAGTTTTCTCATCCACGGGTATATCTGAGGCTGTGCTGAGTCGGTAACATTTTGAGGAGTTGTCGGTGCGCTTCCCGCAGGCTTCTCTTCCTCCAGGGGGGAAGCTTTGGACACACAGTCCCGGCTGAGCAGCAGCGTGCCTCCGTTCGAGCTCGAGCACGGGGTTGAGCACGGGGTGGCTATAGAGTTTTTCACGGCTCGGTGTTGAGACTGAGTGTCGCTCACCGGAGACGAGCTGGCGACAGAGGAGCACGGTAGTGGCTCAGGTGGTGGCGATAGAGACGATGTCCCGGTGCTGCTGGCGGACTGGGTGTACCTGACAGGCTCCACGGAGGGTGTTGTCGCCGCTGAGTGACTCGGGGAGTAGCCCCTCGTCCGCTCGTTGCCCACAAAGTGTCCGGCACCGGCCCGTCCGACTGTTAGGTCCATCCCGTTGTAGCCATAGCCGTACCTGCTGGAGTGCATGGCTGTTGAGTCTCTGTATTGCTCGTTTGCCGTACTATGGTCTCCATAATTATGTAACTGGAAGTCCGCGCCATTGGGATAGCGTCCGCAGAATGAGTTCACAAAATAGGAGCTCATTTGTTGACAATTCCACCGTTTGATCGCTGTAAGTATTGTTGCTATTTTTTTAATTGTGTTTGGAGGTAAAATAGCATAAACCTGTGTGCTTGATTTGTGGCTCTTTTGGTTTAGCGCGTCCTATAGCACCCTTGCACAATTTATGATGAATTATGGAAATGAGTGGGACATGGACTTGATTCTCTCTTACGTAGGCACCCAAATATGGGGTACGGCGGAGAATCACGTGCTTTTGTTGACCAGTCGTAAATCCTGCTTGGTGACCTCCAGAGGTAAACTCGTGCACAAAGGAAATACTGGGTGGGATGTGAAGGGTGCGCGCCTCCCTGCGCTCTTGGCTAGGGCAAACTCCGAGGCAGGGCTCGGGTGTTTTGGATTGTCGTGGTGCGCCATCCTCTGGCTCAACTGTTGCACTGCCTGTCTGCAGCGCTTTCTGAGGCGTGGGCTCCACACGGGGTCATTCAGAGGTTAACGACCATTGCGGCAAAAAACCAACGGGCTCCTAAACAATACAACAAGTGACATGCTGAGAGCGCAATCTCTGCGAGGATAGTGTACAGAAATAATTCGATCAGAATCTCTTGTGCACGTTATGATAGGCGATGAGTGCAAATAGTCTGCGCAGTTAATAGAATAAAAGCCCATTCAGAGCAGGTCTGTGGTTTATTCACACTTTTTTTTTGCTTCTAATGATAAAACAAGTGAGCAGACGCTCATGTTGGAAAAGACCAATGAATTAAAGTTTGGGGGAAAAATAAAAGCCAAATGCAACACTGATGAATAACACGGCAAAGACGGCCGTTAAAAGCCTGCCCTTAACGCCACACTGAGGAATAAATAACTTTAAACAGACTCTACAGGCCTGTATGAAGACACGTGTCAAACAATGAACTATCAGATTATAAAATGTTTGCATAAAACCCGACTTTATTACGCTCTCATTCAAAGGCGAAACATCGTTTACGTTGACATTTAAACAGCCAGTATCTTATCAAATTGCAGTTTAATTCTTCTCTCTGTTTGAAAGATAGAATTGCATCGAGAACAAAATAAAATCTCTTTTGTAGGAGAAGATGTACGATATGGATTTTTTTTTTTTTTTTTACTGTCACTCTGCAATTTAAAGAAACGAAAAAGGCAAAATGTGACAGTAGAAATAATCGTGAGAGAAAATACCGGAAGGGATTTACGGATAAATGAAGGGAAAACGTTTAAAATTTGAATGTGAAGTAACCACAATGTTCAGAAAACAATTCCTCTGTTTAGTTTCTGTAATGTGTCACACATTATTCGTAAGTAATATTAGTCTACGAAGGAGGTCCGTTCTGTGATTCTCTGTTCCTCCGCCGCTTATAAGACATAACAATATATCATATTTTATGTGATAATGTAGGAGAAACGTTTATTAATCCAACTGTCTAATCGATCAGTTACAATGCCTCACGGACACATGGCTGATTATCCAAAAAATAAAACAGTTTTATCTTTAGTTTTAGGAAAATTATTGCGTACATGAATAAAACTGGCGAACTACTTTATTGTAACCTGACCAATTCACCTATTTAAATGTCTTAATCTGCTGTTGTTCTGAGCAGGACTACACAAACAGGAGGATCAGCACAGAGCGTAACACAGACACGAAGCTTAAAGAGAGGCATGGCGCCTCGTCCAGCGCTCTCCGTTTGGTTTTCTCTTTGTGGAATTTTTATGGCACCTTCGTCTCTCGAAGGGGCGACTAACATACTATTTCCCCAGAGCAGCCCTGTAACCAGCACAAGCCCAATCATGCGTTGCTGACAAAACCAGTCAGATATAGATTATTTATTTTGTCCGAGGTATGTGTACCCTTCGTGGAAACAGACCCCCAGAAGGCACGACGTGAGGAAGGGTGAATACCGGGCTCCCAGATCCAGTGGGCCCACATAAGAGGAGACTTACAGACCTGTGTGTGTGTGTGTGAGTGTGATGGCTAAATAGACATGCTCCAACAGCTGATTTATGACTGGCCAATGGCAACAAAGTTCCCACGAAAATTATTTGCGCGAGCTGAGCCAACGACACACCCAGGAACTAAATAAGGACCAAAAGAAAGGAAAGGAAAGCGAGTGCACGCTGGTGTCAGGCGTGTCGGGCTGGGAGCGATGGGGCCACTGCTGCAGGAAAAACAGGAGGGCAGTGCACTCTGCAGGCGCCTTCACACACCAGCACTAGTGACACTGAGAGTGTAGGCTCATGCAAATACAGCGTTCACAATGTCTGTATTTGTTTTCTGCCATTCTACGTAAAACACGGCTCACAGTGGTCACATTCAGGGCAGTTATGACATTTAATGGAAGGCGATGATAATCAGTGCGATTCTCAACCTAACAGCAGCAGACTTTACAAGAGAAAGTGGATATTGGAGACAACAACAGTCAAAACACACGGAGATAGCAACGTTTCCTTTCCCACGACACACTGATGAGAAACTAGTATTTTATGCAAAGGAGAAACCGCGGAAAAACAAATATGAGATATGCAAAATCGAAAATGTTCCTTATTGCTGCATGTATTTGACTACACATCCACTTGTGCACAGTTAATATATTCCAAAGGAAATCCGCCCATGCTTTGCATTTTAGATCTCCAGAAGTGGGTTTGCACAGCCAACAAATGATTTATTGCAAGAAACAAATCACTGTTACAATACAGTAATAACCAGGCTCGCTGAGTTCATGTTAAAGAAACCCTGTAAACATCACGGATGTGCAAACAGAAATATGTGACATTTTTGTGTCTCAATTAAAGGTCATTCAAATGATGAAATGGTCGCGTTTTGTTCACTGAAAATGACCCTCTTAATCACTTCAACGTGCACTGAGTCAGGACGTTGCATGCACACGTATGCAGCATACAGGTTTAAAGCATTATGCACGGACACACAGGTAGAAATGGAGGACGACTTGTCTGATGTCTGCTCGCAGCAAAAACAAGGCAGAGCTGCAACAACAATAAACCCAGTGTCTCCACGTGAGGGCGTCAAAGAGCACATTTTTTTGGCCACCATCCACCCAATGAATTTTGCAGCTGAAAGCCCATCCCCATTCAAATCCGACAACAAACAAAGTCTTGACAGCATGCAAAAGCCAACACAAAGATCAAGAGAAAGACGACGCCAGTGTTACAGATGATCTCATTCAGACTGATCAGATTTACCACGTACCATATACCATTCAAATCATAATAAATTAGAGTGTAACATAATCTTCCACAGGATTTGAATCTTTAAATTGAACACGAGCGAGGCGTAATGTTTAGACAACAAACTGCTTATTAATTGGCGATGTTATCTCTCCTGGCAAACTGAACAGAGAGCAAACACATGCAAGTTTCAGCTGTCTTACCTTGTGAAGGTTTCTGCCTGTAAACATGGGAGGTGAGGAGGAGGGAGCTGGCAGGTGCACACGGGCAGAGAGACGGAGGGAAGTATCCAGCTGAGTCCCTCAGATGGAAACTGGGGCTCCCGAGGGGGGTCAGTGACGCACCGGGGCTCCTTCCACTCATCCTGTCCAAAGCGTGTCGGGAGAGAGACAGCAGGACGCCCAAATGATCCAGTCATGTCCCAGTGTGAGCTCCTGCGCGCCGAGCCTCTGCCTGACCGGGGGGAAACTCCAGACTCCGGTGAAGATGTGTGCTGTTTGAAAAACGTCGAAGGTCGCCAGTGAAAACAGCTGCGTGGAAGCAGCCGGAGACCGTTAAATGAAAGGCTCCTCTATTCTGCTATTGGAAATTATATATAAAAAGTTCATGTTCACGGCTCCCTGCCACGTGACAAGCTGTGGCCAATAGAATGACGAGTCGGGTCGTAAAGTTGCATTGCCGTGTTGTAAATTTTCATAAACAACAACGGATTTATGACCCCGCGCTGAAGGGAGAGATGAGGGAGAAGTGGGGGGAGAGGGGGCGGAGAAGGAAGGGGGGGAGGTCACCGTCAGGCGCCATCTTACAGAGGGAAGAGGGAATGCAGAGTTCAACAGTAATTTCCCTTCATCTGCAGCCTGCCCCATCTCGCATCCTCATAGTTCACATTCCCCAACTCCAGTGTTTACCTAACACTCATAATGGAACTGCAACATGTTTCATTACATGTAACCTAATACTGACCACAGTGAGCGGTTCTTTGTGACTGTGAGTAACGTATTATTACTCCACGGGCGCATAACTGCTGTGATTCTTATCACGATTGCTGCGGTTACACAGTAACCAGAGTAACATGTTCGCAAGTATTGAATGCAAACAGACGCATAAAAGCTATTTTATTCACGTATCATATTATTGTTTACATATGCAAGACATTCGCAGAGGTTTAAGACTTCTTGTATTTATTTGTTCACATATTAGTTTTTAAACTGACATTGAAAACGTGGGCACTGAACCTAAATACGTCACAGTATTTGCACAAGTTGAGATTACAGTAGCCTACTCGTTTTACACTTAATAATACTCTAATTCGGTCTAAATAAAAGTGCATCCATTTGCTTCTGGCATTCAAATAAACATGAATGAAATTTTAAGGCTGAAAAATCTGTCTAAATGAAATAGAACATGTTAGGGTACACGGCTGAGACTTCAAGACATGTAGGGACGTTTGGGTATTCATGTTAAGGTTAAATTTTTGGGAAATCTGAGGTAGGTTATATAAGTTCATCCGAAACCAAACAAATGTTTCTGTTCACCCTGGGATGGATGGGGTAAATAAGAAGGCAAAAACTGGCATGTTAGGCCTAAGTGATAAGTAGTGATAATAATAATAATTAATTAAAGGGTACTTTAACTTAAATCAGAAGCACCTTAATTACAGCTGGAGGTATTTAACTAACAAAACATTCACTTTTAATTAGCCTTTAATTAAAATAAGGCACACTTGTGCAGAGTGTTGTATTTTGTATTCGCTTTCGAAAATACAACCGTCTGTGGAAAAAATATTTTCAACGTGCGCTGAATCCCTTGTGTCAGTGTTTTAATATCAGTAGGTGAATATTAGGTAGTTTTTCGTTGAGGAATGTTGCTTCAGTAGTGCGCTCAGGTCAAATAACATACCTTGTTTCATATATAAAAATAATGTTTGGATAGATAGTTAATATAGCTATGTCATGCGGAGGCTTTTTATGCTTTTTTTTAAATATGAAAGACTTACAACTTACTGTTAAATACTTAATACATCATTGCCTTCAGTTGTCATTCAGTTTTTCAGCCTACAGTGCTCAGTGCATAAATGATACGTGACAAACATCTCAGATACATCCCTGGCACACACTGTTCCTTTCATTTTTAATGCTCTGTCCGTCTTTCGTTATTTTGCAGCCGTTTCTGACGCCAAACCGGCGCCCCGGGTGTCTCCAGCTTCGGGCTTTCTGCTCTCTGACACTGCCTGAATGTCACCATCCTTTTCCCCGAGGGGACTCGAAACCGGTTCCTCCTTGTGGTCTTTCTTCCACTTCATCCTGCGGTTCTGAAACCAGATTTTGATCTGTCTCTCTGAGAGGCAGAGGGCGTGGGCTATCTCGATCCTCCGCCTGCGGGTCAGGTAGCGGTTGAAGTGGAACTCCTTCTCCAGCTCCAGGGTCTGGTACCGGGAGTAGGTCTGCCTTCCCCGCTTTCGGGTTGGATCTGTAGCAGAAAAGATGTGTCAGCATCATATAACTTTCAGTAATGCATTTTTTTCCTTTATGCAATATGAAACTACATTATGCATGAATTAAAATGGTGTTGAAATTGGTACAATAAAAACTTGGAATCATCTGGGGACTCGTTCATTTATTTGTGATTGTGCGCAAAACGATTGTTGGTCGTATTTCTGCACTTTTCCACACTCAAATCAGTAGGAAAAAGACGTTTTTGTTTTTTTTTAAGATGCGTGCATCTATTTAAAGTAGTCCTGCTGGGATTGTTGGCTCATGCCTCCTTTGATACTCTGCATGCCTTTCCAATTAAATGCCAGAGATATTCTGCGCGCCGAAGGAGCCATAAGTAATTAGATTACAGCCCAAATACTCCTTCAAAATTATAACAAACGTGCCCATTGCTTGCATTCTAAATCCACCTGACTTCTTTATGTAATCGACAATACTGGTGTATATTGATCCAGCAATGTGTACAAACGAGTTTCAAAAAAATACTAGAGCCTCTGCAGTGCAGACCCAATTAGAAAGGAGCTGCAGAGTGCAAGAGAACTGATTTACACAACAGGCCGGTCTTTTTTTTTTTTTTTACAACCACAAAGGGGAGAGGAGGCTATAAGAGTAATAGGAGGGCAGAGAAAACCCCCAGCGGCAAGGTCTCTGCGCACCGAGCACACAGGAGCGCTGGCCAAATGAATTTATGGCTGCAGAACTCATTAGTTGCGCAATAAAAGTTTTACGATTCTTTCCATGCAACACCAATGGCTTCACGAAATTAACTGAACCAATAACGGCCAATGTAAGTATCCCAATGTTTTGTAAAAGCATTGACCTGAGGGCTTTGAAATATCACGTAAGAAACATGATCAGCAAATACCTGATGCTTTCATCCAGGGGTACATCCGGTATTGTTTGTCCGGCGGCGAGGTTAGGGGTCCCGGCTCCGGATGGCAGCAGCTGTCGGAGAACAGGCGGCTCTGGTCAAACAGGCTGCAGTGCAGATTGTGTGCGTCCTGGTCCTGGCCAGAACCCGAGGTAAGCATGGGGTGGCTCTGGTACACTACATTATTGACGCTATAAACTCTCGACAAGGAAGGTGCAAAAGAGATGGCCGCAGCAGTCCGAGCCGAGCCATAGTCCTCTCCACTGGGTCCAATACCGCAAGACGCCCGCCCTACGTTTGGGAAGAGAGAACTACCCGCCGTATATTTGCTAAGAAGACCGTCCACATAATAAGAACTCATATTTTTTCTCTCTGATTTGTTGGCCCGGAATCCTCAGTGTCGTTTTTACGAGGTAGTGTGATAAATGACAGCAATACACCCTAGATTTACACCAAACCCCATTTTTAGTCTGGACCAAAGAACTCACCCACGTGACACGGGCCCGACCGCTCTCATCCAATCAGCGGGCTGACATGGAATTCACTATGGCGCAGGACTGCAGAGTGGGATTAGCACTTCCCACACAGAACACATACACACACATAAACACACAAACGAAAGCAACTCACACAATCCAACTGATCTAAAAGCAATTTAAGATCATGATTGTAAAGCACTTATTTTTACGGGCGCTTTACAAACAATAGTCGATCAAAAAGCTTTGTTTTTTTAACTGCATGTGTCTTCGTGTAATATTTTTACCGACTTACTGGTTACCACGATAAGCTGCACTCACTCAATAACACAAATACACAACACATAACAACTGGTTAAAATATCTAATGTCTATAAAAAATAACCAGGCCTATCCCAGTAGAAACTGAATTTCAAAGCATATAAATTGAAATTTATTTGGGTGGTTATTCTTGCCTCTCACAATAAGAATAAGAATATCACACAGCCTTATGTCAAAGAAGATATTATACTTATGTATTTATTAAATATATCAGTATCTATAGCGTGAATAATCCACGCTGTATGGAGACATACATTTTTTTTCCTGGTAGCTTTGAACAAAACAGCTTTGAATAGTGTGGATTAATGTGGTGAATTTGACAGAAATGTAAATAAAACATTTTTATTATTGTGCTTGCACAAGCAATAACAACAACAACAATTATTATAATTATTATTATTATTATCGTTATTATTTAACGGACTTTCAATTTCTTAGACGATTTATGAACATGCAATTACTAGAATTATAATTGTGTAGCTCGACCAGTGGATTGTCTTCAGCAGGACATGAAATTATAAACAATCTACAATGAGGAGATATCATATTTCATGTTAGCCTCAATAACACCGCCATTAAGAAAGTTAAAAACCTTTAAAATGTTTTGTCTCTATAAAGTCAACAAACACTGAGCAAAGAGCAACTATCTGAGCGTTAACAGCAACACTCCAACAGAGTCCAACAGTCTCTGCGCGCTGGCACTTTAGTTCTTGCCAGCAGAGCCGCAGGCTGCAGAAGCAGCTTCTGCAATGAGACTGTAAAAAGGTGTGAAATTATTTTGCCGGACTCTTAAAATGTTACTACAGTTTGTTCCCCAGTGCAGGTTCATTAAGGGGGAGTGTTAAAAGTGGTAGGTTGGTGTTATGGAACAGTGTCGCCACCCTCTGGTGGCTGCAGGGTGGGGACGCAGTCTGAAATGTTTTTTTGTTCTTTTCTTTTCTTAATACTGCATTTCGAGACTAAAAAAAATGCAAGCTAAAAGTCAAAGAAGTGGCGCTAAAGGGTAACGTTGTGTTTCTTCTGCTGCTGTGATTTTAAGCAAAGAGCTGATGGATTTAGACCTGTCCAGATGTAGGCCTGTTTTGGAAAGAAAACAATCTGTAAGCCTACGAGCGTGTTAGAAACTAGCTGTTGGCTTTATTGCTCCATCCACTTTAGGACAGGCCCAGCAAAAGAGCAGAGGGCGGAAGGTTCCCAGGTAGAAACAAAAGATCTGTCCAAATGACCGTGAGTCCTGCGCGTCCCCGTCGGGGAGAATCCAATAAAGCTGATCATTTCCGCTCGGCCTTTTGTCCAGAGCGCAGTCTCACAGAAAGAGAAGAAAAAACAAATGGGTGCCATTCTGGAAACGGCCTAATTGTGTCTGGACAGCCATAAAGCCATTAAAACTGGAATGCCAGACAGTATAGCAGACCAGGCGTTTTATTGCACTGTCTCTGGTCGAGCCTTTGAAGTTTGGGTCCATCTGCGTCCCCTAACGCGTCACAACAGCACTCCAGTGAGACTAAAGTCCGTCTTACCTTCTAACTACAATAATCTATCCGTTTCTGTGCAGCTCTTAAAAAGAACTAAGTGACCTGGTGTATGTGGCAGATCCGTGCCTGGTCCTGATCCACCATCAGACATAGCAACTCCGCAGCTAGCCCACGTTGGATTTTCTATTCTGTCTTTGTGCCAAATATTTTCTCCAACATGCAGAGACTTGAACCACCCATACAGACGCAGAGGCCATGATTTAAGACGGGACCTCTTCTCCAAAACCCCTTTTTAATAAACTATTTGAGGTCAGGTTACATGTTAAACCCAATATTATATTTCACATTAATTCTTAATAAAATCTTATATATAAATAAATTGCTTTTTAGCAGATTTCCGGCCGATGACGGAGCTTTGGGCTCTGCGGCCTTGTCATATCTGAGTTGTACAGAAACACATCAGCTGCATTATTTTGGGATTCAGCTGTCTGAACCCTCGATATCTTTTTTTTGTTTTGTGTCCTCTCGCCTCGCGGCGCTTTGCACCCCATAAAAGGTTATAGCGGTAATTGTCTTTTATGGCTGTATACAGCTAACAACATCCTCTGCCAAGACGCAGCTCTGTCCCCAATCCAGAAACACACACAAATATTCACCTATAGACGTGTGCGTGTGTGTGTGTGTGTGAGAGAGAGAGAGAGAGAGAGAGAGAGAGAGAGAGTATATGTGTGTGTGTGTTTTCTGTAAGATGAAATGCATGAAAATATCCATAAGAACATGTAAAAATAAAAGTTTTTATTTGCATGGTCTCTGAGTAAATTTAGTATTTTTTGTATTTATTTTCGCGAACGCGTGAGTGTGTGTGTGTTTTAATAATCTAATCGACGGCAGCAACTGTAATATTTTTGTCCATTTAAAGTCTCTCTCCAGTGCAGCACGAACTCGTGGACTAAAATATGAAAAAACAACGTAACGTGCATGTATTCGCAGATATAATTTGTTTTATTTAATAAATAAAGTACAAATTACATTTGTGAACCAAAAGTCAGACGGTCCGCAGACCGCGAGGTATTCAATAAGTAGCCTACAGTGTTTCATTTTCTCTTACTAACAAACATTATATACTTTGAAAATGTTACTCCCTGAAATTCATAGTTCAGCATCTAATGCAAGCAAACCTACTAGGCTAACATCCGCCATCCTCCCCCGCCAAAAAATATGTTATTGTAGGTAGTTGAAAGACATAGGTAGTCAATCGTATCATGTAATATAGCCTCTATAACATCTTTTAATTTTTCGAGAGGTTTTTGCATCTACTTCCAAATGCGATCAGTCAGTTTGCTAGTCAGTTCCAATGTTAGATTCAAACTCATGGTCGTCAGTCGTAGTTCTAGCAGTGAGGGAGAAACAACAATAAAGTTATTACATTTTACAAACTATGCGCTCAGGTAACTCTGAGGCAGACAACGAATATAGCTACAAACGAGGACACACACAGCTAGAAACATCCATACACAAACAAGCACAGGGACCAGGCCAACTAATACACAGAACGAGGTATTATTTGAAATCAACATGAGAAAGGACAAATTAATAAAAAAAAAAAACAAACAAAAACAAAAAAACCGAGTGGGCACTGTTAAAATTGTGCAATATAAAGGTAGTCGCGTAAAACTGAAGCCCAACATGCTTTTTTTTCTTTACAAGACAAATAAGCCTAACAGCTTCTGTTATATAGAACAATAAGACGATGAAGTTTAAAAACAAGGTCCAGCAGAGTTAAGTGCTTTCACACACAAAGCTCGCGAACAGCCTAAATACTGTATATCTACGGCTCAGTCAGTCGTCTTTCGGTGCGCCGTCTTTATTAAACTTCTTCATCTTCATCCTGCGGTTCTGGAACCAGATTTTAACCTGTCTCTCGGTGAGGTTTAACAGCCTCGCCACCTCGTACCTACGGTCTCTGGTCAGGTAGGTGTTAAAGAGGAACTCTTTCTCCAGCTCCAGGATCTGGTGCTTGGTGTACGGACAGCGCTTTTTTCTCGTGGCACTCGCGTGGAGCCAGTTGGACACGGGATTATCTGGAGAGAGTTGGGGTGCGAAACTGGTGTGAGGACCCGGTACCGAGTGACTACATATATATATATGAATAAGCCCAAACATGATTCATAAATTTGCCTTAGATCAAAAGAAGAAGGAGAAAAAAACAACTTATTCTGGTGAGAAGAAAATAGATTCACATGTAGTATAAACGCAGGCGAACCCCGATTTCTGTCTGTGCTCACGTTCACTTTAAAAGCTGCAAAAGGTTATCTAATATAGCAATGGGAGCTGGGCCATTAACAGTCCCCATAAGGAAATGGCACGTTCAGAATGGCATCTGCTCAGACGCGCACCCCAATCCTCGCAGCTTTGTGCGGTATAAATAGAAGGCTATAAACATAAATGACTCTGCAGCGACTTACTTGGATCAAGGCCCGGTTTCTCTTCAGGTTCCCCGCTCATGTCCCCCGCTTGGCCGGACAGCGCGTCCTTTTCCACCGGGGATGCCGTCGCCACCGTCCCGTTGGCGTAATCAGAGAGCAGCAGCGCCGTGTGGGAGCCGGGTAGCGCGCCGTCGGCTCGCGTCCCCAGACCCTCTGGTTTGATTCCGTAGTGATGGGTCGTCGGTAATCCGGACATGGGCAGGGAACCGGACATGGGCTCAAGCAACCATGACTGATAGCGACCATCTGTGTCTGCACCGACTGGGCCTTGGGGATGCCCGTAGTGGTGATGATACACAGAGGAGACGCTGCCTGGGAACTGAGCAGGAACGTGGCTCCATGACGGCCCGAATACCGGAGGTTTGGACGGGAAGGTGCAAGTCCCGAGCTCGTTGTGGTCGCTGATGGAGGCGGACTGTCTGGCGTGCTGGAGCCCAGCACCGGACGGGTATCTCGGCACAGAGAGCTCCTCGCTCTCGGGCAGAATGAGGGAATCGACGTAGTAACTAGTCAGTGTTCCGGATGTCGACATGGCAGAAAAATTATACTTTCACATGTACGCAGTCATACAACAGATACATGCAAAAGTACAACGCGCGCACACACACCACACACACACATACACACGCAGTAAACTCAGCCTCACAAAATAACAATGTGGAGAAATCAAGTAGCAACTTGGCCCCACAGAGAACTACAGTGGGCTAGTAACGGGGAGTCAGGCTGCCATGCCATTGGGTAGAAGACACACGTGATCATAAAGGCTGAACAATAAAGGATAAATCAATCCCTTTGGTCATTAAATACTCACCCGCTCTCCTATAACAACCTCTTGTTTTAAAGCTAAGAATTTGTTAGATCTGTTATCCGTGAGACGGAAAATATGAATGACTGAATAAAAATAATCCTTTACAGTAGACTGTGTTACCCTGCTGCTGCTGTTAAAATCCCTTCTTGGTTATCCAAAACGATATAGTATGTTTTTGGAAAGCTTATTTTACGAGGTACTTTATAGGACACGTAAGCACCCTACCACTGCTGCTCACCAAAACACATTTTAACCACCACTGTATTAAAAAAACTTAGTAGTTCAAAACTCAAACAACGTGTGGACCTCAATTTACAACCATACAAATTACATCCTTTTCTGTTTTGTTCTCTTTCGGCTGCAGCAGACATATTCCAGGGTTCGGATGTTTTCCTTTTTTCCACCTTTTAGTATTAGACATATTTTACAGACTGATAAATACACCAAAAGACATGCGGGTCATATCTTATATTTAGCTATAAGTTATTTTCTCTTTGACATTGAGCTACAGAAATCGTGCCTATGCACAATTGAACATATTAAGCATATACGCATAATGCCTATATGGTCCTATTTTTATATAGTAATAACATTTCGTGATTTAAACTGTTTCATGTAGCACGAATATGTCTGGGCTACACCTCTAACATCTAATTAAAAACATACAGCGTATATTCGGGTGTAATGAAGATAATGCAGAAGGGACGATGCATTTTTAAAGCTGAAAAAGAAATCAATGACATTTCTTAAAAATAATAAATATCAATCAATTCTGAAAAGATTTTATTCAAATTTTTAAAAGAAAGAAACGGTTTATTTTATCTCCAAATTTGTCTCGTTAGTTGCAATTACAGAATATTATTGATTTGGCTAAAATTACGGTGTAAAAGCACTGGTTTATTTAATAAATAAATAGAACATTTACTAAATACTACATTACTGAATTTTATAAAATATAAAGTAAGGCGTGTTTCCAAGTGGTCACAAAAACAGAAAATGAAAATCTAAAATCCTAAATTAAAACGCGCGCAGAGCGTAATATAAATGGAGCGTAATATAGAAACGTGTGTGTTATTAACCCACTGAACTGAAGCACAATGGCGGAATGTTTGTTACATATTTTCCTTACATTATGTTGATGGCGGATACCGGTTTCTGTTCAGTTAACCTGTTTATTATTTACACTGCCGTTATCACTTGTATCGGCCACTATATGTTGCAATCATCACCGCCATCAACAAATTAACTCCAATGCCTGCTAGCAGCCAGCTCCTCGGTGTAACGTTACGCTTAAATAGAGCTAAAAATATGCGTAATGTGGTGCTTGCGGTTTCCTCCTTTTAAAATTCAATGATGCGAGGAGTGGCCAACACCGGGACACAACAGCACATTTAAAATATATGCAGAGAGGATTAAGATGAGAAAATGTAACTTATTGAGTAAACAAGCAAAAACGTGGTAGAGGTGTTATCATTTAAAGAAATTAATAAATGTTAATTGTGGTTTTCTTAAAATCCTGTATAAACTTCAATGAGCAAGATGTATGGAGCTGAAAATATCTGAGGAACACAATAATCACGGCATTCTGGGAATTTACTCAGGCCTGTATTGCAGAAATAATGTGGATTTCACTAAATGTGGTGGCTGTGCGCGTATCAACGTCCGTAAAATCCCTAAACCTAACGCCACATTGCAGATCACGTCCACAAAGTAGCAACCTTGAGTTCTCACACATTACGCCGCGTGTTTTATTTATTACCAGCAAATAAACTGAGAGCTTGGCCAACACCCCACAAGGCCAGGGGGAATTCAACACGCAGGAATTCTCGCCACTCTGCTGTTACTATTGCATTTAGAAGAGGAGCACAGGGGGAAAAAAAGAGGGGGGACACAAGCTGTCCATAATGTGCATTGTAGTTCCAAGCTATCACCTCGCTGGTAGGTTGCGTTATTTGGTCAAGAGACATCAAACAAGCCGAGAGGGGGAGGCTGTGCGCCTATTTGTGCTCTAAAAGTAAGAATAGACAAACACCTTCAGAGCAGGAAAAGACGCCACTATGCCAATGGCTCTCAGGCTGTAAACCTAAATCAGGGTGTTTTTTCACCCAGTTTACCGCAGGGGCTATTCACTTCTTTTGCCTCTGCAGATAACAGCCTGTCTGGCGGATCTAAATATCGCCATAAAGCTCTTCCCCTCCTTTTGTCTGAGCCACTATTGCGCAGCGGAAGCATCCGGTCTCATTGCCCACGGAGGTCGCTGTTGCCCCATTCACCTTCCCCTTCCCCTCCACTGCAGTGGTCGTAACCGAGGCCTTGTCTGGCGTGTCTGCGTCACTACTACTCACGGAAAACACTCGCGGCTTTAGCCTTAATCCCAAGTCCACGACGCATACTGCAGCTCAGCTTTGATCACGTTTAAATTCAGCACACATGCCGGCTCGGGCTTACATTAGCGACAAAAAACAAGTTGGAGAAGGCTAACAAAAACATACAGGATACAGGTTAAGAATGTACACAACAACCAGTCAACCCCTGCCCGATTCGTGGAGCCAGGAAGGTTTGGAGCCGTTTCCAAGAAAAAAACCTCTCTACAATTTTCATCAGATCAGATCTTTATGTCCCTGATTTGCTCTCCTTTTGGGTGCGATGTGTGTAACTGGGGCAATTAAGACAGTTTCATGTTGCAGAGTTTGAAATGGACCCCAACAACATGAAACTACCTAAACCACTCGACAGTCGATCCGGGCCTCAAGTGAAACACAATCAGTCAATTCGTAATGCACCGTGCTCGCCGGTCCCCTTCATCAAGTGTCCCAAAATATCGTCTTTATTGTGAGGGTACATCTGTATTGTACACACTACAGTGAAGCCGCTGCAACAAGGCGCAAAAATGGACAAATGCACAAGGATACACGGACTCACCCAATCCTAGAAACGTTAATTCCGGTATTCCCAAATTAAAGCCAAAGGTAATGTTTTATCCACAGTGTATCTGTACAGTTCAGATTTGTAGCTGAGTGCCGGGCCTCCTCTCCGTCTGAAAGGCTCTCCCACGACTGAAGCTGCTCTTAGAGGAGAGGGAGAAACCTCATATAGCAGCCAGTCATAAAACTCTACAATAGCCGGCTGGGCATGCAGCTAGACGGCTTACAGCCTAATATCTTAATTATTTCCGAGGCCCATTAGCTTCCAGAAACATTTCTCAACTGGTTCACAAAAAATAGTGACTCTTCTTCAGAGGAGCCCATATTATTTAGGATTTTTAATTTCAAACAAAGCTCTGTTTTCTGTTTCCCGAGAATACACTCAAAATATGTATAAACCCACAGCACAAAAATCCAAGCAGCTTCTACTCAATGCGAGCTGATAATTTATTAAGCATTACACAAAAACACAATGTCATATGTACACAGAAATATACAATAAAAACGTTCCTCCTTCACTTTGCACACCGTCTTTCCGTGTAAACGTCCTCACTGCGAATAAAGACCCAACGTATACATTTAGCTCATACATAGAAGAGGCCGATATCATGGTAGACTACATCTAATGCTCATATGTGCAATTATTCTTCCCTTTGTGATACATGGGCATTATATTCCAGGGTGGTTTAAAATTGTTTAAAAATTTAGGAAACTTTATACCATGCAGCTCCAATTAAAATAATAAATCCATGTTTACTTGATTAAATTTATAGACAGATTATCTACCAGCGTCGTGGGAAAGGTGGACAATTTAAGCCACCTTTCAGGTCACACTTATATATATATTTTTTTTTTAAATTGCGTTAATGTAACTCTACTGACACTATCCAACCATACGACAGAAACCATCGACGTTACAAAAACACGACATCAGAAAAACAATCAAATAGAACCGATAACATTCAATGTTTTCCCCTTTTCTTTTCTCAGTAGCTCACAGAGGACGATGCGTTGACTTTAAAGGCTGTCTGGAAATAAAAGAATGTTGTACCCCACAGTGAAATGAGTCATTATGGGGACAAAGTTGTGAGGAATGGTGGGCGTCACCGAATTCGCCAAATTTCTTCTATTTCAGTGTGATAACCCCGTTCATCACGAAAATCCGTAGTTGGAGGTGAGCTCCCGGATCCTGTTTTCCCGCGTCATTTTCTTCAGTTTCATCCTGCGGTTCTGGAACCAGATTTTAACCTGTCTGTCCGTCAGGTGGACGCTTTTACTGATCTCTAGGCGGCGCTCTCGGGTCAGGTACATGTTGAAGAGGAACTCCTTCTCCAGCTCCAGTGTCTGGTGCTTGGTGTATGGACAGCGTTTCTTCCGGCCGCTCTTTGCTGTCAGCCAGTTGGCCGCGTTTTCACTTTTTGTGTCTCCTAAAGAAAATGGCAGATAGATGGTTTTACGCACAGCAACATGAAGGACTCTCTGTGTGTGTGTGTATGTGTCAGAAACCGAGAAAGAGGAGTTTGTTTGTGTTCATCGCTGTATTACACACACATTACAGTGATGTGTGTGTGTGTGTGTGTGTGTGTGTTGTGGCTTTTCTGTTAAAGTCACCAGACTTGGAGTTGAAACACCAGTAACAGTTCGGAAAATATTACATAACAACCAATGTTTTAGTGAAACAGAAGCAAAGTTTTTGTGCCACAAAGAGTGACTCATCCAAGATGCTGTGGCACAGAAACACCAATACATGTAGACCTCTCTACTAGTGTTTTTTATACACCGCTGACAAGAAATACTAGCCAAGATTATCGATTTTTTTTTCAAAAAGTATTATACTCTACTGCATGTTTGCATGTATTTGAAATTAATTCTTATATTTCCCGTATTACTGTAAAATCTTTAACTAAACCAAATCTAGCTTTTTTTCAGTTTTACGCATAATCTTTCCCTGCGTATCCATGCACTTTTACATCATTGCATGCATTTATACAATACAAAGTTACGTTATTTGGCGTAGACACAATGTGCGAGTGCAAGCTTTATATACCCGTGCTTGACTTGTCACTGGAGTCCAATCAGTCAAATAAAACTTGGCAGGTGTCATTAAAAAGCCTCCTGTACCTGCTCTGCATGCAGGCCAAACAACAGGGTAGGACCACACCTTTGACGAACTGTGGTTACCTTTAGTGGCTGCTGTTGCTGCTCTCTCTTTGTCATGCTCTTCTGCCTCGTCAGCTGAGGAGGCTTCTCCATCCGAGCAATCGCGCGCTTCCTCGGTCCCCGGTGCAGCGTGAGGCTGCAGGTCTGCGTTTCCAGTGGACACGGGCTCCTTAGTGTTCCTCCTCTCCTGCGCCGTGGCTGGAGCAGAAGTCGAGGTTGGTGGCGTGTGGAAGCGAGCAGGAGCAGTGGGGTGTAGGCCAAAATGAGAATGGGAAGGGTTCGGCTGGGGGCCGTTGGTGTTGTAAAGTTTATGAGAATGTGCGTGTGTCTGAGACAAGCGGAAGTAGCCCGGCACAGGCACTGAGCCCCCGCCGCCGCCATCGGTAACTGTACAAGAACTCGAGCCGAGGCCGGTTGTCGTTAACCTTGAATATGTAAGATCTTCGGCAGTGGAGGCTTTGGGGCATTTCGGCTGCTCGTACAGGCAGTAGGTGCTCTCTTCCTTAATGTTCTGCGGGAACGAGCAGGGCGCGACCTGGGAACCCACTGGGTGCTCTTGATCCATTCGACATGACCTCTGCGCGTCCATCCACATCTCCATGCTGGACATGTATGCGCCTGAGGTGGAAACCATGTTTTGGGGACCCACATCGTTCCGCTTACCCATACTTGGGAAGTATCCATAGTTATGTAGTCCGTAAGGCACTTCTGTAGCGGTGCTATGGGGCACGCACACCGCGCTGCCAGTGTAGTGACCTCCACCGCTCTCGGTGCGGCCACTGATCAGAGAATCCACTAAAAACGCATTTCCTGACGGGGCGTCCGAACATGACATTATTGTGGTGTATTTTGGCGAGGAGAGAAGGTAGCCCTTTCTGGCTGACATTTCTTGTGCAAAACATGCTGGATATGATTAGAGGCACCCCCTCTCTGCCGTGCGGACAGTAAAACCAATGGAAATGCTGGAAGACGAGCGGACCCTCCCACTCCGCGGCTACGTAGCAGTCGGAGCGAAATCCATCATGGAGGCAGAGAAAGGAGACAGCACAGTAATCAGTGTGTTCCCTCACCTCGACTTAATGCACCACAGTTTCTCTGTGGAAGAGGTGAAGTCCAATTCGATGCAAAGTTTACAAATACATGTTTATAAAAAAAAGCATAATTTCATCTCATTCATAAATTCTTTAAAGACGCGATATGTAATCACCTCTCAACTGTACAAAAGCCCATGTCTGAAGCACTGTTTCCCCTGTTCCTCCAAATCAAATGTTACATCAAAGCCCAGCAATAGGTGCAAGACCATTAGAGGCACCAGATTTCTAAAACCTCAAAGCTCCAAACTGATATAAGGCTTAGGTAAGAGTCATGGGAGGAAGCTGAGACGCTTTTCGCAACAAACATGCTAAAAATACTAGTTTGTTAAGGACATTGCTCCTTAAGGTGGAAAATCAAATGTAAAAATATATGGCTGCAGAAACCCAGAAGACATACAATTACAGAAAGCCATGGGGCGCAGTGGTAATAAAATGTTTTTAACTGTAGGGAGAATTTGCCTTTGGCTAAATGACTTGGCATGAAGCCGTTTTAAATGTTGCATCCTTTAGCCTCAAGACAGTCTGAACTCTTCCGCACCAAAAGCAAAGGTGTAAAGACTAAAGCTGCCTGGAGATTAAATGAGTAACATAAAACATAAATATTTTTTTTCAAGATGTTGGTAGTTAATATATCAAGCCAACTCATTGGACTGTCTTGGTGTAGTCCTAGAAGTACTGCGTTACATCAAACATACGTCTTAAACTGTGTTTTTGGACCAATGTTGAATTGTATAAAATTAAGTTTAACAAGGTTATCCCAGTGCACAAACACCGGCAAACCAGTTCTGTCACCAGCAATTAAAAACAGTTAAAACTTATAGCACCTTGAAAAGCAAATAAATGAAACCTAATCTGACGAATTACTGCACCCTTTAAATAATAAATTCTTAAACATGTTCTTATACATTAACTTATTAAAGCCTGGTTTTGATATGTGATATGTTGAACTTGTGTAGTTATAACTTTTAATTTCACATTAGAGCACAAAAATATATATTTCACAGATCTATTTAAAATTAGGATTTGCATTATTTGATGGTTGTATTTCTATTAAGTATATTTAATATCTATTTTTCTCTTCATTAATTTACCATATGAAAATGTTCATTTGCGCCCAGCTACCATTGCGCAAAAAAAAGGTTAAAGCTGCATGTACTTTCGTTCAAATCCATGAGAACAAAAGTGTGATTTTGTTTCAACACAGCATTTACCCTTCTATTCTAACAATATATATATATATATATGGATATATAATTTTGAACTGTGCTTAGTATAAAAATTCTAATTTGTTGGACTGCCAGGATATTGATCAGGACGTCGTGAGAGAACATACGCGCTGCAGCTACAGCAAAGCAGACATAAAGGTTGCACGTACAAGTCATCCCGTCGTTCCAATTTGGGGCAATAAGACCCACAATAAAACTCTCCTTCCATCTCCCAGTGTCCTTGGCCATGTGCACTCTATTGCTCTCTCTCCAGGTTGAAGTTAATTTCGGCCAGCTTTGCCATTACCAGGCCCAGGTGGCCGCTGCCCCCCCGGGTTTGTTTGCAGCCTGTTGTAGTGAGGAAATTTCGGAGAAATTCATAAATTGAGCCCATTTAAGTTTTCAAACGCTCTTACCATTGACAGCTTATTTATGCACGTTGGCTTACATTTTTAGCGCGTCGAGGGTGGACATTTGTCACTCCCTGTTGCTTAAAACGCATATATTTCAAATGACTGAAAGTTGGCTGAAGTCTGTTTATACGTGTATAGATATAGTACAAGAGTGTATTTGCAAAGCAACATGATATATTACAGAAACATATAAAACAAATAGGATTTTCTGCCGTGAGGGGGTTTAAAAGACAAAGGCCGTGCGCCGAGCATTTGCGCCTGTTCAGTAAATTCTCCCCATACCACAAAATAATCCACTACAACGCTAACATACCAAATACAGATAAAGTAACAGCAGTAGGTTCAAAGCGCGTGTACTCTTCTCTACAGCGATCTGTTCCTTATGGGACATATGAGCCAGAAAGGAAACTAAATACATCAATTAATTATGTGTGCCCAGTATTAAATTGTTTTAGCCTCCACACTTGTACTGGCACGGGGGCCTATCGATATCTTTGTGTTACAGTTATTAATTGTAGCTATTAAATCTTCATTTTCACAGCTGCCCAGCTATTATATCCTCAAAACAGTTTACCCTGACCACTGGCTTTGATCCGGCCCATATAATCGAGGCCGAAGAGGCCGTTTGAGTAGTATCATGTTCGTCCCGAGTGCAGTTATGAACAATAATGCGGCGTTTTATTACATCCAGCGGAAGCATTTATTTTTCACGAGAGACAAAGGAGAGAGACACTCGGTCCATACGCATTAAGGTCCAAAATAGCCACTCGCCACTTGGTCTGACACTGATAGCCTGATAGAGCAGCTCTGTGTCGTATGACAGGAAGGAAAGGGAGACGCGACTGCTGCCCTATCTCAATCAAATCGACTTTTTCCTCTAATAAGAGCTTTTATGCACTTGGCACGCACAGAGAATGATGCGTCTTGGAAGGACGTCGAACGTCGTTAGTGGATTTCTTTGAAGAGGAAGAAGACCAGGAAGAACGGAGCATACAAAGCCAGCAGCTGTGATTTAAGATGAGCCCCATTAGCATGAGAACCATCTGAAAATTGAAATCATTAGTTGTGTGTCCAGCACGGCTTACTGTTGCTTCGTTAGGATACTAACTGTGTTCAGTTTTTGAATAATTAAGGCAGACTTCGCCCAAATCCAAAACATTTGTGGTGAGCCTGGACGGGGTTGCAGCGCTCTCCAGGTACAAGCCGGCCATGCTATACTTCAACCATTAACTTAAACCATTGCTCAAGCTCAGCAAAATGAATAGCACATGCAGCATGAAGGCTTGGCACAGATGTGCTGCCTTATTAGGGCCCCCAGGAAGACTTTCTCTACCGCAACGGCCCAGTGAGCACCAGAGAGAAATATGGAAACTAAACTCAAAACGGCTCCGATCTCAGACTAGCAGGCCTCGCATGCAAGACAAGAATCTTGCAAGAGAGCAAACTATTCGAGCTTCAGACTGTGTTGACAACAACTTTTACCTGCGTGCATTCGAGGGGAGACGAAAAGATCGGCGGCCGTGACATTGGTCCCAATAGCGCCGCCCAGTGGCAGAGGAGAGTCTAATCCCGAGTGCAGCCGTTCACCGCTCAACTGATTCAAGGTGGATAAACCACGCGAGGGGGAAAAGCCTCTCAAATGAAGTCGATGCAGCGAGCAAGCAGAGGCTTTTCCTATCCGTCCTCTCCCTGTCGTTGCTCTCGCCTCCTTGGTAACACAGTTAATAACCTTGGGTCTCAGACGGTTTATTGCACTGCACTCCAATTGTACAAATGCCCCAGACTCTCAGACAGCTTTTATGGCCGCGTTGCTGCGGCAACGGGGAGGATGTCCCGTAATTAGGGACGGAATTCCAGCGCGCAGTAAAGGATGCGCAAGGCAAGGCCGGACTATGGCAGAGAGAGGCAACCATAAACTTCAGCCTCTCTCCCCGCGTTTATGGCCCTTTTGACTGTCATATATGAACGCCAATGCGCTGCGGCTAGCTCCCATAAACACAGTGATAACAACAGCAAATATGGCGACCCTCGCCAAAGGAGGCTGCTGTTGGAACAGTGTTTCCAAAGTCAATCAGTGAAATGACAGTTTGCACACAGTGACTGTAGAGAAAGAGTGAGAGAGAAAGAGTAAGAAACGAACAGAAAACAACATGTTTAGAAACAATAAACGTTTCTGAATAAACTAAAGGTTGATCTGTACACCATCCCCAGTGGTTCAATAACAAAGGTTTCCTTCAGAAGTGAAATCTTATAGCTTCTATGGCTCAAAATATTGAGAGGTTGTTCAAAATAATTGCAAAGCACTATCACAATCTGAGAAGCCAGCTTTATTATTTGTTACTTTATAAACCTTTTGTTTTAAAAAAAAGGAGCAAAGCCATGTTTCGTTTCCATATGTGTTGCGCGTGTGTGTTGGACGGCTCGTAATTTGCCTGTGATCTGATTCATTTCAGTGGTTTTTAACTGCTACCAAAGTGTAATAACATGCGTTTGATTTTGAGTGGGTGGAATGTTTCACCAAATGCGTGCGTGTTTTTAATTCACCAAATGTGATACGATCCACGTCTTAAAAAATAAAATAAAGGTATTGGGGGGGGAAACAAGAAAAGTGACCACGCAGAAATTCATTTTTTCAATAATACTTTCATTTGTTTTTCTTTTTATTTGGAAATATAGTATAATACACAAGAGTTTGGGCATACCGAGCAAGTGATTCAATGCGATGACCCTGACCAGCCTTGCCCTGACAGTACACTTGAAAACGTAGCTTTTGTTAAAATCTTCTTTAGACTAGCAAGTACCAAATGATCACATGTCATGAGAAAAATATTCTGTTATGCGTATCAATAAGAGACCGAACAGGTCCCATGTATACCTGTGCGAATGTGTTGGGCGTGTACCTCAGTGCAACTCCACACGGATCCAGTAGACAAGCTTATCTGTCTGGTTTGGCCTGCATTAACAATTCTCGACTGGTAATCTCCAAAAACAAAACAAAAAAAAACCCCAAAACCCAAAAAATCACGAGGACGGCAAGGATTTGGGAAGTGAAAGATACGTAAAATATAAATACTCATAGCCCTCATTGTGCAGGCTACAGGAAGGACGACAAAAACTCGCACTGGGAGAGCAGCCCAGACTCAGCACGGGATTCCAGTAGCCTGCCTTTAATAATGGACTTTGACTTAGCCGTGGCTTTAAAGGGAGATGGTAAACGAGCGGCTACAAAATAAATAAGCACAAAAACAAAATGTACGTTACATTCTCATCCTTTCGGACTCATTATTTGGTCACACCAATATAGATTCAGTTACCAAAGTCACATACTCGCCATCGACCTAAATCCAACACTTTTCTGATTTGAAAACAGAAGAAAGTAAAATACATCTTTTGATTACAAAATACACTGAGACAGTCAATTAGTGACTGATGATTTTTTTCTTTCTTTCTTTCTTTTTTTTTTTTTTTTTTTTTGTCCGCCTCCAAAGAAAATAAACAAGGCGTCCTGTGAATCACATTAATATTAACATAGGCCTTCGCAAGCGCAGTCTTGGCGAGGACAACAATTCGTTTCTACATTTTCCCCAAACTGAGTCTGCAGAGTGAAACCAAAAGTCCAGAAGAATGTCTTTATTCATGCTCACTCTTTAGGAACTTCAGATCACACGATACTTGTTGTCCTCGAACTTGAAATTAACCACTGAGCAGCGTTGTTGTTGTTGTAGCTGCTGCTGCTGCTGTCGCGGCCATTGTGGTACACAATGTACACCGGGCAAAGTCAGTCTGTCTGTAAACGCAGTCGGTCCCACAGCACAGGAGGACAATGAAAGCTGACGGCACTGTTTTCAGCCCTAAAGGAGAGGGTTAGAGGTATAATATTGTAATCTGTCTCTGTTCAGTTTTTTCTCCTTCATGCGGCGGTTCTGAAACCAAATCTTCACTTGCCGGTCGGTGAGGTTGAGCATCCGAGACAGTTGCATGCGTTTCTCTTTGTTAATGTACACACTGAAAAAGAATTCTCTTTCAAGTTCTCTGATCTGATATTTGGAATATGGGCACCTTTTCTTGCGTGTCCTCTGTCCATCTGGAAGGCACAAGAAAGAAAGAAATAGTACACCGGTCACAGAAAATATAAACATTTCAAATTAGCCATGACTATGTTACTAAAGATTTATACGCCTTGGATGTTGCCCAGATTACGCATGAGCGGATTTCCTCTACATACAGCATTAATTACATATTTCCCATTACAATATTTCAAGTGTCATATATAGTGATATTATATTACACTGAGAAGATGACCAAACCATTGCTTTGCCTGACGTTACACTTGGGCTTTGACCTTTTCTCGCAAATGAAAACAACAAGCTCACTTTCAAATCTAAGCTGCTGCGGGAACAGGAGACTGTGCTGCATTAGACAGCTCTACAAGAATAGAGGTTTTATAGAACACATAAAGGGAAGGAAATGTACAAATGGGAACACAAGAGTCCACGATAGCTTTAACACGAGAGCTCATGTGTGCTAAAACATAAACCAGAGGCACCACCCTCATTACATGCAAGCGCTCTTTTAACGTTAAGAAACCGTGAAACAAGCACGTCTATAATACAAGGAATGGACGCGGGTCTGTGTGAGAATTCACATTCATAACTGGGTGCCTTCTGGAAACGTCAGGGACTGCTCTAGAAATATCACCGGCCTGGATGTCTTTCACGGCCAATTTCAATTCCAAACACGTGATCCTGCAGTTTATAACAAAGTTTTGTTGGGGGGTGGGGGGTCTACAGGTCCTCTATAAACCTTATATGCTTATAAAACAGCATATAAAATTTTTAACAGGAGCGCGCAAGATTGCAAACTTTCTCTCATAACCAAGGCGCTGACTTTAATACGTACTGCTGCTGCTGGATTTCTCCTCATTGTTACCGGAAGATAACTCCGGGCTGCTCGTCTCATCCCGCGGCTCCTTAGTCTCGGTGTCCCTGCACGACGGCGCGTCCTCTGGCGCAGAGCTGGGCTGTTTGGTCGGGGTTTTTTCCCCTGAGTAGCCATTTGTTGAAGAACTCTCCGACGTGTTCCCGTACGCCGTCTCGTAAAACTGGTCGAAGGCTTGTGGCAGCACGCCATTTCTGCCCACGTTCCCGTAGAAGTTGGAGGCAGCGGAGCTGGCGCTAGTATGGTGGTGGTGGTGGTGGTGGTGATACGCGGCGGCGGCGGCTGCGGGGCTGTTTTTACCAAACATGTCCCCTACGACGGCAGTTTGCGCCGACAGACAGTCCCGGTGCACCATGTCCTCCGCGCTGGGGTAGCACTGAGGCAAGTTCCCCCGGTGCGGCCATTTACCGGACGCGTCAATGGCTGCATAGTCCCTGAACGTCACCTCTCTGACGGGTTGGACCTGCGGCAGGTTAGAGGAGTAGGAGTATGTCATGGGGCGGGTGGACGGGGTTTGAGATAAAAACGAGGGAAGACCGGAAAAATCAGCCCCCGCCGAGACGTAATAAGTGCAACTGGGCAAATACATGTTCGATCCGACGGGGACCCTTTCGTCAAAATCCATCATCGTAGTTCACCCGCTACTATAACTCTATGTTGGGGTTTGATTCCTCTATAACCGCCCCGAACATGGCTCTGAAGCGCCGTGCCTCCTGCCTCTTTGAAGCAGGTTCGCTAAGCAGAAATTTGGAGACGTAAGCTGACGTGGAGAGCCATCTCCATCCACTCCACGGAGGAGGAGGTCACGTGACCACGCGGCAGAAATTGACAGATTTTCAGGCTGTGTGTGCGTGTGTGCGTGTATGTATGTATGTATGTGTGTGTGTGTGTGTGTGTGTGTGTGTGTGTGTGTGTGTGTAGGAAAGAAAGAAAAGGGGTGTGTGTAGGAGTGTAAAAGACATGACTGCTATGTGTCCTGAAGCTTGACATTGGTGGTTTATCGCCATGTCGGCTTAAAAAATGAATTCCTTAACATGCAACGAAGTGAAAGAAAGAAAGAATTCTAATTTTATGGCTTTCAAAAGAGAGAAGAGGGATTTCAGTACAAGATTTAAGCAAAAATATCAATTTTAATATTCCAGATCAATCTCTCATGGAAAAAAACATTTGCGTGTATTTTGAAGTTTCTCTTGTTTTTAAATTATGTCCGCCATGCGTGAAAAACAAAAGGATTCTGGAAGCTCATTTATCTGGGCCCTACCTGACAATAACATGAACTAAACCAGCATTACTGTGCACTGATAAACATGGACCTGAACTGGAGGAAGGAGACAACTTATCTCTGTAATCTGCTTTTAGAAATGTCTTAGTCATCATCGTTTGGTGGTTTTACAACACAGCATTTGGTCGGTCCAGTGGGCATTTGGTTATCAGGGTCATGTTCAAAGTAGCGGCTAATGTTTCAGCAGACTACAGGCTTGGGGTAGTATAACAAAGACCAAACTGAAATTTTGACCACATAAATACAAGATACGGTCTTAAAGTAATAGCAAAGAGAGCACAAATTTAAGGTAAACTCAGACGATGAAATGATGTGGTCTGTGAAATCTTACAACGGTAGATAAGCAGTTTAATTTGTGTAGGTTCATACATATGTTTTATTATTGTAATTTCTACCTATTCGCGGGTCACAACAGAAGAAGCAGACAAGGATTGTTTTTGTTGTTGTTGTTGTTGTTGTTTTTTTCAGAAGACTCGAGGCTCACCGGGAATTGATAGTCTGTCTCCTATGATCATTAAAACACTCTGCTTCACTGCTTCAAATGTTACAGCCTCTTCAAAAATAATAAACTTTTTCTATTTTTGAATGATCCTTGTCTCACAGCTCTGATTTGCTTCATATTAAACATTTAATGGCTCCACTAACGTCTCCAAAAGTCGCAACACTCGAGCTCGCTCCGCCTTTTACGCACGGCTATTTTCTTACGTTTTGTTGTAAATATTTATTAACATACGCGTCGTTCCGTAAGAAGACAGCTTCCAGACATTTACAAGACAACTTTATGTTTTGATGAATAATAATTTCCATCAAATCTCCTTTTTGTTTTATTTATACCCACCACATTTACATACAAACAGAGTTGTCTCAATCACAGGAGAAAACTAAACATTGATTCCAAACGCAGGATTTGAAAAGAACTGCAGCTGTGTTTTATAATTATAGCTCCAAATGTACAACAACATTTTTTAAAAAAAATCTATTTTAAAATCCTCATTTTGAATAACCTAAATATCTATAGGCTACAAATTAGCACACAGGATTGTGCTAATGATTTTGGATTTCAAGGTTTACTTTAGGTTGAAGTTAAAGTAAATAAAGAAAACAAATAAACAGTGTCTTTTGAAATGCAGGGATCTCCTCTATTTTCTTTGGTAAACATGTCTCAGTGCACTTCTCTGGCCCTTTGCTCTGAGGCCACCGTGCAGCTTGTTTTGGAGAGGCTGCAATCTGACTCTAATGTGCTGTGAATGAGAGAGCTGAGCTCGGATTAAGACCGCCGCGGCTGGCCTGGCCCCACAGCCCGATGTGCACATGGTGATCCAAAGGGGCTCCTGATGGCACATATGAAACACAACCTTAAAATATCACAAACACTAAGCACCAACTAGTGAGTGTATGAAAACCGGAAAAGGCATGTAGTTTGAGCTATCCACAGTCCTGCTTCCAGGCCATTTTATTTGGATAAACTGCAGTGGCACAAACAACTCGAGTGTCTTTGCGACCACACGCTCCGCCTCTCAGTCAATCCAGACGAATTCTACGAGTTGTGCTGAAGCTTTTAAGCTGTAATTGAGCACAGGATGGCCAGGAAAACCAAAGCCAGCTCTGCACAGACTTGCATTTTTATAGCTGCTATAGTATTCTGCTGCGCTTTTTTTTCCTCCCCGGCCAGACAGACACCACAAAACTGGCCAAGCGTGATGGGAAGTCGCCACCTACACGGACTCAACGTCAACAGCTGAGGATTTTCAGTGACATAGAAACATATCGTGTGAACACAACTAAGGTAAGATTTCTGTTTATAATACATAAGCCTCTCTTTAACCATTTGATTAAAAATTAAAACAATTCTCTTAAAAATAGAGACAAGCATTCAAAATTAAAAACCTATTTTATGTCAAATGTGTTTTGTATTAAAGGCAGCCAGAGTCTGCTGATCCTCTGACCATCCTTCCGTGGTTCTTTGGTCATCAAACTGCAGTCTAGCGCTGCGTAAAAGCTCTCAAAGCCAAAGCTTTGTCTCTACGGTCGACTTCAAGTTCGGGGGAGGGAGAGGGTCCTTCTCAGAGAGCAAAGGGCCTACTGTGCCCCGGATGGAGTTCCTTTAATTGCTTTTGCACTTACGCAGGCTTTGGGTTACAAGATTGGCCGATAATGTGAGCCTGTAACTCTAAGCTGAGGAAAAAGTCAAATGAACTTCAACTTCGCGCTACAGTGTATCATGAGAGAAATAGGCCCAAAATATGTTGTCTGCGGTTGGTTTGAACTGAACTACAGATAGTGGTCTAAATAGTTAACAATTAACTCGTGATGGTACTTGGGAGAATTGTTCCATCACTTAGACAACAAATGGCTTCATATTATGTGATCCATTTAAGAAAAGAATGTTCCCTTTCCAGCAGATTTTAGACAAAAAAGGAAACAAAGATGAAATAGATCAACATTAACAGACTGACTTTTGGCAGTAAACGGCACTGCGTGACTATGGAGGACACAGAATCGGGGACACTGTTCTCTTAGATAAAGATATTTCCTGAAAAACAATGCACACACTCACACAAAAACACTCAATTCACCCCTCATTCATCACTCATGCTACACGACAAGTGTGTAGACCAGAACTCACTCTCTCTATATGTTTTTTGTTTAAATGATTGTTATTATTTTTGTTGTGTTTGGAACGTTTCTGGGAGAATCTCGAGAATGATGGGAGATTATTAAGTCTCCTTCCCAACCACCTTTCTCGCTCATCGCATATTTGAATGGTGTGTTAGCAAACAGCAACAGACAAATCTTGCATGTTATACCCTCAACTCAATTCTTTCGTTACGTTTTTGTGTGCACGCACACACACTTGGTTGATGTTTTTCCTACACTAACATCATTCAATTTGAGTTCACAGATATTAAACACTACCCATGTCAGTGTAACTCTTCTCCTTGAGTTGGAAAAGACTGGTTGTTCTGTCAGGAAGAGAATGCGACACACTGATAGCCCAGTCCGCGTGCCATAAAACCTTGTCAGACAACAAGTAAACAATTAAGTGTGGGGAGGACCTGAAAGTACAGTTTAACGCCACGTCAGGTAGGCCTGTGGGCTGTAAAGGGGGCTAAATAAGAGCTTTCAATGTCTTGCAAAGAAGCCTCCTGTAGTTTAACCCTTCGAGCGAAATAAAAAGTCCAGAGGTTTACTACAGGCCCTTTCGTTGTTTCATTTTGTGGCAGAAAAATGGGCCGCCACACCTGCGCCTCAAAGCATCTACTGAATATACTCCTCATCTCAAAATAAAAACAGTCTTTTGTGTAGGCTGCGTGCTGAGCAGGAGGCCGAAAAGATACAATCTGCCTGCACAATGAGGAAGCGGGTGCCAGCTGTGACCCTTTAATACACACACTCTTATACTTGCATTAGTAAGATAAAATACAACGAAACATGGAGGTTTGTAATGCGCGCACGGGCGCACAGTGGTCACAACCGAAACAAAACTCGGTTCAGCTTCTTAATAAATACACCAATTTCAAACAAAGAATACAATAATATTAGAAACTTACGCTTTTATTTGGATTCTTCTTTCGTTGTGTATTTATACACTATGGGAGTTTTTTAAGGTGTTTTTGAACTTGAGCGGTGCAGTGGTCTTGGCTCAGCCGTTATCATGTTGCTGCCTACACTGATACGAGCAAGGAATTGCGGGGGGGATTATAAAACCATCAGACTGAAACATGAAACAATCACAGCTCGCAGTCAGCTGCGCGCAAATGAACGAGCAGGGAGAAAAATATCAGTTAATTCGAAGCTAATTCAGCGAACAACTGTTATTTATCCACAGGTGACAGAAATGTGGGCCGACGGCGATGGCGACGACAGAGGGGCCAGGCGGACCACACAGGGGCCGTGCAGGGAAACTTACCAACTCCACGGTCAACGGGAGCACCTCTGACTTACCAGTGGAGACTCACAATCTGTCTGAAGAGGGTATCCGGGGAAACAAGGCGTCTGCAGGAGCGGACCTGCACAAAAGGACAAAAACTGGACTTCAGCTGGGGCAACACATGAAAACAGACAGACCGGAAAAGTCAGACAGAACGAAATAAGTCGGAATTTAAGTGTACTCCTAATGATTCAATTTGGCCTATTTGAAAATTAACTCTGGATTTGCAAACCAGGTCGTTAGAAAACACTCGTGTATTAATTGCGCACTTGCTATTGGTGATTTGTGGGACTGTGGAACAAAAAAAACACACATTCAGAAGATTAGAAATTGTATTTAAACTTCCACTCCAGTCTTCGAAGTGCGATGTGCGCAGGTTATGCTCAAAAATGTCGATTATTATTTTCAGAAAGGAACGAGACGATGTGAGTCTACGGCTGTTTTTATGTAAACGCTGCTTGTCTCTGTTATTTTGTAACGCAAAGCGCATTTAGGCCTTCGCTTCAGACGCTTGCTTTGTTTTCAGCACCTCTCCTGTATTTGACCTTAGATGTGCTCTCCCACAAGATAAAACAGAATGTTTAACAGTTATAGATGTTAACGTGACGGCCGGATGTGCAGTTTATTTTGATAGATTTTGCCATTCAGATGACACCGCCGTGTTTTGTTTCGGGGTGCAGAAATCTCAGACACACGACCTCATGGTGTGCAGGTTTATTCAACTGGACAACCAAAGCCAACGATAACGTGGCGGGTGAATTTAGCTCGACACTGTGCATTATTTTATAATCCCCTTTGTCCCGCAGTCTTCTGCATCCAAGATTCTAATAATAATGAACAAATCTCACGAAGCTTGACCCACTGATTTTAAAACATCCAGGCTCTTATACAGTGCGGCGGCCAGATTAGCATTAAAATTCACCTTTTTTCCAATTCACTGAAAAATCCTATGGACTGTTCAGTTGATAATCGATTTTACGTGGAAAATAAGAACAAAATGGGTGGTATTCTCTGCACGGGATATGAATATGAAGCATCTTGCTGTGGTTTTAAAACCAGACACACAGATTTCCATAATCTCGTCGAGTTTCGGTATAGGAATAAAATAAATCAAGAACAACACGCCTTAACGTATTTCCCAAAGGTTTACTGCACAATATCATCTTTGGCAAGTTTCTGTTAAGTGCTTTTATTATAATTAAAGTGAAATTTGTCATTTGTTTTGAGGGACTTATTCTCTAAACAAAAAGCCACGCGAAGCAAACAGATCCTCCGCTTTCACTGCAATCCGCCGCGCATTGTACCCGCAATGCATTTTTCTTTTAATAAATATCTATACATCCCTCATGAATGAACACAGTAAATTATTTGGCATTTATATATCAAAACAAATGAGATCAACAGGAAAAGACGGCCTGCAGATGAATAAGGCGCCGACTGGGACATGGAGGAGGCTTTCACGTAATCTCGGTCAAGTGCTTCTATTTGACCGCTGTCACGGTCTTGGATAAGCTTATGTCTGCCCCGGTCTTTGTGGTGTATTACGAGATTATCTTCCAAATTCATGCTTTCAAGCTTGACCAGAGCCATATTGCTGACTGACTGAAGGTTGCAAGGCGCGCCTCCATTACGCGCAGAGACAGCGAAGGTCAATGTAAAGAGCAATGCCTGGCGTTGGCCCTGTCGGTGTGCAGCCTCGTCTGACAGGCAGGCCAGAGACATACCGGACTGCTCAGTGCATGTGTGGTCAGTTAGACTGATCTAAAAATGACACAAGACATCTGATCATTACCGATACCCCGATAGTTAGTTATAACAAATATATTAGTTTATCTTGATTGACTGTCTCAGTCGTCTTTTCAATCAATTAGTTGAAAAGAAATTATGACCTTTTTTTCCTTTGTGAGAGACTATTTTCACTCTTGTTATATAAAGACATAAGTTAAGACATAAGACAAGTTTTAAAATAGATGTTTGAAGTAAGAAGTAAATAATTCTTGCTTCTTGCTTTCTTTACTTATCTGGGATTAAAGTAAATCCGATGTCATGAAGAGAACTAAATGTGTAGCCTTTTAAAGAAAAGAATTGGATAATTAAATTTGAGCGCTGAGATTAATTGTACTTCACCCTTTTGCCTTAGTGTGGCAGCAAAACTCAATTCTTCCCCCTGCGTTTCCTGCCGCAGTCTATAGGCTGTCCCGTCAAAGATGGCCGGAGTGAGGACAGAAGGCGAAGCACTGTGCTGTGAGCTTTGGACTCTCACTTTATGAGTCAAGGCTGTAGGTGGGACTTGTAGGCTTGTTTTGGTTCTCAGCGAGCCAATGAGACGTTACTGGGCTCCCAAGCAGCCAATGAGCTGCCCCGTTGTTCAACGTCACTGCAGTAAACTTCCGCTCTAAAGCTTCAGCTCTTCCGTTCCTCTGTATTTTTGGACTACAGAATACACCAAGCAGTCAGACATCATACTTTTTTCCCCCATCTCTGAGCTTATTTTATAACACGTGCACGCCCCGCCGTGCCTACGTCAGAGGACGTGGGAGCGTGGCAACGCTGCGGTCAGTGCTCGCCGACGTACAGTCTCACATTTCTGTGGTGTTCGTCTGAATCAGCCAGCTGGCCATGTGAAAGTCAGATGCACAAGGTATCAGACTACTCACTAATTAAAAATACTCCACAATCCAGCATTCACGTGTCTGTTTAAAAAAAACTCTAATCCCGGATGAATGTGTTTGGGCAACTGAATATTTGCTGTTTTTACAAATAAGACTGGTTAAAATAAAAACTCTCAGTAAGCTTATATTAAAGTGCATTTTGAATTGCGTAGAAAATACCCTTTAAAACGAGATATCAGAAATTAGAAATATAATTGCAGTAGAGAAAAACAAAATTTTAACTTGAAAATGGACTGCAACTGAGGACCACAGCATTTTTAACCAGCACTGAGACTAATAATAACAACGACAGGCGTAATAATAATAAATTTTGTAATATTAATAAGAGCGAGTGCGACTACTGCTACTAATAAACGCAGGACTCTGGCTCCAGAGGAGGGTTTAGAGAAGTATTTTTAAATTTGTAGCTACAAGCTTATCTGAGAGGAGAGGACGCATCAGCCTTCTATACATTTTCGTGAGTAAATCCATTCACCTTTATGCTTCTTGGCATACATTAGTGAGCTTTCACTGACTGTGAGATGTGGGGAGAAAAGCACATTAACAGTAGCTAAGCCCCAGCATTAGTCTGCGTGCGTGAGACTGTTGGGAGAAAACAAAATGCAGAGCAGCTTTGCATTTCGGAAAACGGGCTAAAATAATTATCAGGGCGTAAATCAGCCTAACAGGTGGGACTGCGAGCCGGAGCTGTCGGAGCTGTGAGCGAGGAGGGGTTTGGTTTCACGACTCACATTTGACTGCCAGTAAGACTGAATCATATTCGTGAATACAGCCAAACCAAGCACGATGGGATGTTGGGTTTTCTTTTGGTGGCTGCTGCCCTAGAAACTGCATGTTGTCGCTCATGAGGAAAATCTTTTAGAACTACAAGTTAATATTGACAGTTTCTACGGAGCCAGTCAGCGACGCAAGTGCCTGGAAACAGATTGTACTACAACAAATCCACTCGGACGAGGCCAGAGTGAATTCAGAGTAATTTCTCAAATTAAAATGCACTTCATTTCAACATATTTTTACTATAGGCCTGTATTTTTTAATGATTTTTTGATTCTTACTACATATTTCCGTGAGTCCTTATAAATTCTAAATATTTAAAATTCATCTCAAATTCAATTTAAATTTCATCCCAGTGGCTGAGAGTAATTGCCGGCTAATTGTGTTTTGCTTTTTATTTTTCAGTAATCCACTGATCATGGAGAGTATCGGTAAATGGTAAAACTAAAGAGCGAAAAGGGATTTTTTTTTTTCCTCCTTTGGGATTCTGAATTTTGTCAGGACAAACTACACAGTCGTACAACAAACAATGAGATAACAGAGACTTCTACATTAGACTGGGAGTCGCCTGCGTCCTTTGAAGCCACTCGTCTAAATGTAAATGTTATAAATATTTAGGCCTGATGATTCCTTTAGACCAAACCACTGACCTAATCTTTTATCACAAATTGTTTATACTTTCATTGCGTAAAAGATGCATCTCGGTGAACGCAACATTTCAAGGCACTGAAAATATTACATCAACTTATTTAAACGGTGATGCCTATTTAAAAAATAACCCGAAGATTAGGCTTATGTTTTGTTTTTTGGGGTTTTTTTATCTTTAACGTATATTAATGAATAAAAAAAAGCACAAAAATACATTTAGAGATAATCCAATTTCAATTTTGATATTTAAGCGATTATGTTCAATGTACAGTCACACACACACACACACACACACACACACACAAAACAATGAGTACTCAAGATACTTTGAAGATTTGTGAATAAAATAAATAGTAAAAGTTTTACTGCATTTTCCACCTGCATCGGTTTATTGATACTCTCGGGCAAAGGAAAATAAAAAAATATATAAACGTTCTTCTTATCATTATTTATTAATTAAGGCCTGGAGTAGAAGTTCTGTAGAGGAAGACAGTCACTGACCCACTTGAGTATATATCCCAGAGTCGCCGCTAGATGGCGATGTCAGCCTATATTTCAGCAGACATCAGCCTCAACTAACTTGTTTCTTCTTTCCCCAGGGGCAAACAGGACTCTACAACAAACTGTAAATATTGGAATTTCTAAATAGAATTTTTATGTTGTGTTTCTGAGTGAAGAAACCTGATAGAAACACAGCAAAGCCAAGACAGGATTTCACTCCCACTGTTCAAAGCTCCTTTGTCCTATGAAGCGGCGGTGTGGGTCTCAGAGTGTTTTAAAGCGAGTAAGAAAGAAAGAGCAAAAGATGAGGTAAATTATGTAAAATATATATTTTACATATATATATATGATCATGGGGGATTTCAACAAAACTTGGATAATATTCCACCAAGTCCATATTTTATTGGGACGGACGTAAACAACAACATACTGGACGCACACACATACAAATAACCTGGATATCATGCTGGACTTTATATACAAGCACATGAATACGCACACATTATAAAAGCTTGGATTGATATGAACACATATCCCGAACGATTATCTAAGCATTATAATAAGAAGAAGAATTGCACCATGGATTGGATATGAACGAGAGCACGGATTCATATGAGACTAAACTTCATATACAAGCAAAGCATGTGAGTAGGTTTTTTTTTTTCTTAAAAAAAAAAAAAAAAAAAAAGGAAGCCAGGACGATTAATATTTAACATTCCCAAGGTCCAAATTCGTAACGTCGTCACTTCCTGTGAATCTTCGCATTTATCACTCTCGTTAAACTTGCTGATAAAGGCGTAGCTCGGTGGCGCACACCTCTGTGAGCTGGGGTCATTTTTCTTGTGTTGAGAGTGAGCTTGGAAAAAGACAAAAAAAATTAAAAAAAAGAGGACGAAGTCACACAAACTGCAGCTATAGTCTGTATTTTCTCTTCTTCCTCCCATTCCACTTGACTCTTTAAACAATTTTTTATAACAAGTGGCAAAAACGAGGAGTCCAGCTTCACAGGCCTCAAAAATCTTTGTTCCAGAAGCTCCGATAAATCACGTTCAGTCAGGAACAAGTTTTGTTGTTTCAATTCATGAGTCCAAACTTGCGTGTGTATTGTGTGTGTGTGTTTGGGGGGGCTGGTTATCTCCCACAGATATCGTCCGTAAATTAAAAAAAAAAAAGAAACTAGCTGATGGTTTTCAATTTGTTGACAACTTTCTTCTCCTTTACGCGTCTGTTTTGAAACCATATCGTGACCTGTCTCTCGGACAGGTTGGTCTGGGCAGATATCCTCCTCCTTTTGTCCTTCGTGATAAATTTATTGGCGGCATACTCGCGCTCGAGCTCCTTCAGTTGCACCTTGGTATATGGCACGCGCTTCTTTCTTCCGCGTCGATAAGATCCCGTGTCTCCTGCGGAGTGGGACACCGCGTCTGAGAAGAAGAAAGAGGAATTAAAAAAAAAAAAGAAGAAGCCCCCATAAGCTGCTTCTCAATATGTGGGTTCAGCCTCACATTCGCTCTCAAGATTTTTCTTCCAATGAATGAAAATCTGGCCATATACTGAGCCACACATTTCCAAATATTAAATAAATAAAGATTGATTGTGAAGAATAATGTGTTGTACTCTAAAACAAATAAAGACGTTGACTATTCTGTGACAATGTCAGTTGATTATTTTTTTAAACGCTGTAATATTTTTTTTGTGGAAAGGAAGCTTCTGAAATAACTACATCGTATTATGTTTTTAAACTTAAAATAATCCCAACATTCTCTTTCCATTCCTTACACTATTTTCGGTCATTTTGAATGTAGCCTGACTATTTTGTAACCAAATTGTGCTGTTGTGCTGCTTGTTCTGCAGGTTGACACAGCAACTGACATTTCATACGCCTCCATTCTGTACAGTGTATGCTGTAAGGTAACACACTAATATGTCAAACAGCTCTGTCCCGTAAAGGCTGGGCTTTGAGGGAAGTAGCCTACCTGGTATGGAGGATTTCCACATGTGTCCGGGCTGGGGCTGTTCTTTGGCGCAGTAAACCTGACTGTTCCAGCCGTTGGCGGCGAGAGTCCACGGCTGGTAGCTCTCCATAGGCAGCAGGGATTCGTGTCTGGCCTCTGACGGCGCACTGATAGTTGGCACCACGGGAACGTCCAGGTAACTGGGGACAGGTTGGTATGGGCCTGAAGGGTAGGTCGGATAAAAAGCGAATTCCTTTGCCCGTGAGGTGAAGTCGTCTCCGGAGGCGGACGTGTCCATGTATTTCTCTCCGTACGCGGAGGGGGGCTGCGCTCCGCAAGACTTTATGCTGCTGTGATGCGACATTCTGCACGGGTAATAGCTGCTACCGAAGTACCCATATGGCAGGGACGCGCTGGATGAATTCTGAGCTGCAGAGCAAGGGCTGCACTGTTTCACTTGCTCGCCCATACCGGAGGTGGGCACGTCGCTAGACGAGTAAGCCGTGCTGGGTGCCAGGGACGCGGGGTGCGCCATCAGATTCCTGCACTGGTTCGCAGCAAAGTTGCCACCAGCAAAACCCTCCATGTTCTTGCTCACTTCATCGGAACCGCCGCTGTTGTCGTAGAGGAACATCACCGACGGGTCGACCCAGCGAGGACGGAGGAGCAGTGACGTTGTCATAGCACGGCATCCAACATTGAAGCTTCTGGCTCTTTTTTAAAAAGCCCAGAGACTGAAAAAAGGAGATACTGGTTCCCAGGGAGTAATGCCACTCTGACGCGCACAAGAGCGCAGAGGATGCGCCCTCATTGGCCAAGACGTTATCACGTGATCAGGCTATGCAAAGAGGACGGTAAACATCACCCAGTACAGATAATTAAATGGAGAAAAATGCGGCGGGGTAAGGTGACCGTACCTATGAAGGGATTTCAATTTTGTCGCCTCCGCTTCAGCTCACATTATGCTGGATGCATGAATACCTTTATTGTTAGATTTTTTTAAAGTAAGATATGCATAAGAGAAGCCTGCTTTATATTTATTTTCGGTTATATCTCAGAATCACAACTTCTTCAACTGGATAACAGTCTTAAAATGCCTATTTTATGTGTGAGGGTGGAAGAAGACTCGATTATAGAAAAGTGTTGTACAATTTCAAACAAACAGCCATGACTCAGTCATGTATATGTGACATGAAGCCTTGTGGCCTTTGCGCACGCACACTGACCAGCCTTTGTCCGCATCGCTATAGGAAACGAGTATCATTACACAGTCGTTAACCAAAGGAGATTTCCATTCCTAATAACATATTGGAGCACAGTGGAATGCAGTGTTGCACATGATACATGAATTAATCACAGCCTACTTCTATCGCCGGCTGCTGCATAGGCACACGCTGCAGTAGCTTATGTTATACTCGTCCGTATACCCTCTAGAAAGCAGCACATTGAGGAGAAGAGCTTTAGTAAAGTATGAGATTCAACATATTTCAGTTCATTTCATTTAAGCGTACAAATTTAGAAACACGGTCAAAGAGAGCCCCCCTCCCCTCCCCGCATTTAAATATCTCCACATCAGTTCCACGTGGATACAAAGAAAATGGGATGTAACATCCTAGTTTCAGGTGAATATTCCAGCCTACATTTCCAATATGTTTACAATATGCAAAGACAGCAAACAGCTCTCGGCTTAGCAGTACGTGTTTTACATAGGAGGTAGACGCGGCTGGAGGCCAAGGTCAAGTTGAAAGTTGCTGTCTAGCCATCCAGCCTGTCGGGCTATTCAGGCTGTAAAGGAACCGTCTGAGCTCTTGAAAAGAGCGGAAGAGGGGTGAGAATTCCTGTCCCAATGAAACCTATTGGAGGACATTAACTTTTACTATCATTTTGTTTTCCCCTCCGCTTATTCTCACGAACTAGTCTGTACCCGCTTCACTTGGGTGGTGCGTACTTTTGTATCCCAGCGTTGGAAATAGAAAAGGAATGTTGTTGTTGTTGTTTTTTTTTTATTTGCAGATCTTTTGGAGGTGTTCTTTTGGCAGGTACGTGTGAAAATGATGTAGAACTCCGAAAAGAGGGGACGGGATAGACGTGTCGTGTGGGTGTGTGTCTGGTCTGCTGCGTTTACGACCAGTGGCTCTTCGTCTATTCTGAGTTGGAGGAAATGGACCTGGTGGAGCTTTCACTGGATTTCTTACCCAGAGTTTAAGTTTTCGACTTTTGGCCTAACCGAATTTGGCCGCCAAGTGTGTTATCTCCTGTTGTAACATAAAAATCAGCAAAACAAAAGCTGCCACTCAAGTGCGTAAAATACCGATACAGACATCTGCTTTCCAGCCTTTTAACTTAAATTTTATGTAAAGTCTAAAAAAAAAAAGAGGCCTGTCTGCTTCCTCCGACATATCACAATTTAATTCTCCAAGCAGAAATTCCCAACATTACAAATTACACAGGGGTTTTCTACAAACTACATGATTTCAAAACCCAAAATTCACAACTGTGAGCACTTATATACTCTATTCACGGTTTTGTACGGGTGTTTGGAGTTTTGGTTTTGTGTTGTGGGTCAACTAGCCCTGAAATAAAACAAACAAACAAACAAACAAAAAAACTACACGACGGAACTTCAAACAAAAAAGCGCCCAAGCAGAGCGAACAGTGATGGAATAAGGTTGTTTCACTTTGCAACAATCAAGACTGAAAGGCGGTGTGTGCTGTGGCAACAAAAAAAAAAGAACAAAAAAAAACTGAAATGTACTTTTGTCTGTTGGGGAGTTGCACCGCTTTTGCTGAATATAATTAAACTACGTAGGACTGCATTATTTTTTGATTGTTTTGTTCTTTAAATGCATTTTATTGGAGGTAACGCGTTAATTTTAATCCAAACAAGAGACAAATTCGTGGATTTCATCTCATGCTGCATGTTTGATTAAATATTGTTTAAAAGAACGTCTTATTTATACAAGGCCTTTTGAAATAAGCGTCATTACTAAAAGTTTGTACCGCTTATTATTGTTACTTATGAGTCTTAGTGGTGCAAAAAGCAAGATGGGTTAACACAAAAAGCTGCTTTTTGTTTTTTGGGTACAAAATGCAAAATGTCTTCCTTACTTTCATTTTCATTGCAAACACTAGTTTAAAAATGTGTTTTCATTAAAGGTATTAAAGAATCTGATATGCACAGTTTCTCTAGTTTACAGTCATTCATATTAAGCTGTGGTTGCATCCAACTTTCTCAAATTAAATCTGAACCTTTGCATTGCCGTCAGTTTCGCGAGAAAATTCCAGCTGAAAACATATTGTGAACCAAACTATGATGACAGCAGCCTGGATGTGTCTTAAGGTAAAGACAGACAGAGACACAAACACACACACACACACACACACACAAAAGGTTCAGTAATGAAATCGTCCAGCAACAACATGTAGCAACAACTGTGAGTCATGGAGTAAGTGTACAAGGCCTAGCCTGCTGCGCACTGCCCTGTGGCGTTTTCTTCAATGCAGGCAAATCAAGCCTCAAAATAAACACAAACACGTCCTTTAACCGTTCTTAAGGCTGTAGGTGTTAGGTGTTAAAGGGACTTAACATCATCTACCAGCCTTTCGTCGATTATATATATATCTACATAGATATATTTGTACATAATCCATGTTTGTGCCTTTAATTCCCTCGTCCTACAGTCACAACGACCATGCAACCTTCCTCAAGGTGGCCGCTGGAGCGCACATGTGGTCGCTCCAGACATGAGACATCCCAAAGTACAATGAAAACACACACACACTATAAGAGCAGCACAACAGTCCCGCCAACAGACCCACATGTCACCGTGGAGTTAGTCTGTGCAAGGGCTCTCGTTAGTGACACTTATTTACTGTTGACTTGGCACTGAATACGTTTCAGAACTAGTAACTACTGTTCAGTTGTCTGCAGAACATGCATGGAAAATATCAACGATCATAATGAATGATTATTAAGTAGTAGGCTATCCTGTGCAAGTTCCAAGTGAGATAACTGAACAACATGAAATGAAAATATTCCTGATTCTGATATGGACCCCTTCACTGATCTATTTGAAGGATCTCTCGGACTCTGGGACTTGGCAGCACAGCCTGGAGGCTTTTCTCTGAGGTCATTATCAAGGTTCAGCCCCCTGTTTATGCTGGCATCCAAATTACGCGAGAAGGAGAAAGAGCCCATTTATTCCACGGCCTCAGCGCCTGAAGCTTGCATGGGTAAAGTTGGGGAAAGGTCTATATAAAGTTATGCTCGGCTATAAATTCCTATCTTTAATAGCATAACTCGTGTTATAAAACGGGCTGCTAAGACGAACGACATGTAGTCATACTTTGAGTCGTCTCGGTGACACGTGTTTAAAGTAGACTGCTGTCAAAAAACGTTGACAAAACATAACAAGCAATATGTTTCTGTGGTCGAAGCAGGGAACCACAGGGCGGTCACACACTTGACTTTTCCATATTTTCTGGAAGGTCGCCTGTGGTGTGATTATGAAGGATTGCGTAAAAGAAAAAAACTGACCCATTTCATTCTCGGACCCCCCCAAATTCACACACACACACACACACACACACACACACACACACACACACACACAGGAAAAGCCTCCTTAAAGTCTACTCTCAACTGCGAAGTTTCACTCCCAAGGTGTTCTTGATGTCTGCTTTTGACTGACACGCTCACTGGCCGTTTCAAGTCTTAAATGCTGCGTTAACAACCTGCTAAAGCTACAGCCTGTGAGCTGCATGTGAAATCATTTATTGGCATATAGGAATCTCTCCAAATATATGAAGGCCGTTTGTTTTACTTAATGTTCATCCCGTACTTGAGCTGTGATGTGACTGTGGATGTAGACGATGGCGAGGATCAGCAGGAGGCAGAAAATATTATTTATTATTATTATCGTCATCTTTTGTTGTTGGTTATTTCCTTTATAACAGTCAGGATATGATGCATGCATACTAAAAACTTTATGCGTCAAATCATGCACTTTTAACGCGCACACCTGTCAGGTTGTCTTCTTATTGGGGGAAAAAAATAAATAAATATGCGGAGGCCTTTGCAGAGAGCACATGGTGCCATTTGAATTCGTAGGGAAACGTTGTGGTGACTTTAGCTTTCCTGACTTTGAGAAAATTACTCAAAACAAAACGAAAACAGTTGCGAAAGCTAATTAGCAGATATCCAGTTTATTTAAAAAAAAAATGGAACGCACGAGTATTAATTTTCAAATGGGTTATAGAAGATTTTTAAAGCAGAATAAAACAAGATTTTTTATTCTAAAAAATGTTGCTTTAACATGAATATTTTTTTTATTCTATTTTATTTATTTATTTTGCAGTGTTTGTTTAATTACTTTATCATAATCTTGCTGCTTATTGTCTTCAAAAGTTCCACCTACATGTGTTACGTTGAATGAAAATATTGCATATTAAATTACGTCTGTACTGTGACTGATTCAGAACTGACACATAACGCTGTGTTCAATTTCCAGAATTCTGAAACGAAATTTCCACATTATTAAAATCTATTTATCGGTCAAATCCCGTCCCTTATCGCTCTATATGAAACACTCAGAAGCTCACAGGATCCTGTACAGTCGTCTGTCTGTCTGTAACACACCGTCAGTCACGTACAAATCAATCTGAATGTTACACAACCACACACCAGCGTCTGAACAGCTCATCAAAAAACGGCAGAAATTTGAGGACTGTTGCAGAAATACGGACAGAAAACCTGCCTCTGCTGCGATATAAAAACGATACTACATAAACAAAACAATGGAATACACGCTTGCAATGAAACCGATGACAGAAGCACTAAAAATAAAAACCCATTTGCAACCAGACAGACGTGTTAATAACACCTCTCCCAAAGATGCCAGGGACTCACTGAGCAGTGTAAAGAATTACCCGCACTCTTGTGAAACGTCAGGGCTTTGCACCTGGTGTGTTGCCTTGCTACTGCTGAATTGGTGGTAAGCCATACCCCATGATGTTTTCCCCTTTAATGGGGTAATGCAGGCCTGATCTCAGTGGCTTGCTAAGCCCTTCGTGAAATAGGGGTTTGCAGGATGGAGCAGGGAAGAGCGATAAAAGCCGGTCTTACAGCGCAGAGATTTCCAGCTGTATAGTCATCAGGACATGTTTCGTTCCAAGGTCACCGAGTTAACGCGTTGGTAGCTGCGTCATCCCGTTTCAAGGCCAAGTTGAAGCAATGGAGACGGGAGGGGCCACGATAATGAAGGAGAGGCTAGATGTTATTTTCTTCCAGGTTCTGACTCCTTGTGTGAAACGCAGCGTATCTCAGCCAGCGGCGCACTGAGCACCCACCAAACCTATTCACGTGCCATTCTGTCACACAGCGAAAATATGTGCCAAAAAGCAAATATTGTGGCACGTTTGCGTTGCCAGGGCCGCGTGGATTGGGTTACACGCATACTGCGCAGGCTCCATGGTCAAGTTCAAGTTGGGCTGGCTAGTAAAACTGAGGGGCGCATTCTGCAGTGTCTGCCAGGGGGGGCGCTCCCCCTCTTTGATCTCGCCCTGCAAAACTAGACACTGAAGCAGAGCTGCGACTGCAGTCCACTTCTGCCACCAAGATTGTGCACGATTTATACCAGTTCATGTGTTTTAGAAATAACTGAGCTGAACAGCATGGTCATTCCTTCATAGAAATGGGGGGAGGGGGGGGGGGGAGTTCCACAATCAGCAAACTCTCCAAACCCATCCCTATCTAAAACACACACAATATAAGTGACACTACTGTAAACCCACAAGGTCATTCATCTGTTGCGCAAAACCCTTTCTAAGTGTTATCTCCGGATGATCACAAGATCCCATCTGCCCTGGCCAAGACCTATTGCATAACTCCTGTAAGTAACAACACAATGGGACCTTTGCCATCTTTGGACGCCTCACTAAAGACGTTATGGTAAGCAATGTTTATGAAATTGAATGTAAATTAAATCTGTCTCTAAAAGCAAGTAAACTTTAGAATCAGCGATTCAAATAACCTCCCTGGGTATATTTTAACATGCCAACTGCACTAAATAATGACTCCACAAAACAACTGCATACAGCAGAAAATGTTCGAAAATATGCATTAATTAGCAATTCATGTGAACATCATTTTAACCAACCCAGGAGCCTACGGGGTTACAGGAGCTAACTTTGGCCTCGGTGCCACAAAGACCGGAATGAGACAAATTCAATTTGCTTCTTTCCTTTTGGCTCAAGAAGATGTTTATGGTTCGACTGAAAAGTTCCTTAAGTGCACTTCACTCCATTTTCCATTAGTTTGTGGTTCTTCATTAAAATTTGATTTCGAAGTCTGGTGCTTTTACTTCCGTCACCAAAAAAAAAGTCTTCTCGTGTTCTGATTATTCAAATACAACTATTTAAAGTATTTTTACAGAACAGATAGATGGATTATAACATTCAAGTCTGCATTTGCAAACTCTTAAAAGGAGCAACATAAAATCGTCAGGGGGAGTGAGGGGGGAGAAAGAGAAGGGGAGGGGGGTACTTTTTTCCTTTGCTGACCAGATGAAAGAGCCGAGAGAGAAAGCCAAGGAATTTCCCTCACTTCTCAGCTGCCAGACCGGAGGGGTTGGGGGACGGGGGGAAGGTGGGGGCGACCGCCGCTGGGGCCTTTTCCCTCTTTCGGACAGGCGAGGGCGCACAAGGACAGCGGAGGCTGCCGGAGCTGCTCAGCCTGCCTCCCTCTCCCCTCCTTTGAGAAGAGACTCCGCCTCTTCGCACAACATCATGTCCGGCCAACTACTCCATGGCCTCCAGCTGCAGATGTCGAATGTGATCAAAAATCGTTGACTCTAGAGACATCATGCGTCACCATTAAATATCTGAGGACAGTGTGGAGCAACGTGCCTTACAACACTGTTATAAATTATGTTATCAGGTGCAGGTACTCAAAATATTGTATACCGATTGTGAGTGCTGCCCTAATGTCACCCCCCTCCTAAATACTATATGCATTCAAAGTGTGAAGCATGAAAGAAAAAAATCTTCAAATAAGTGGAATTTTGCTAGTTTTTCGTTATAGGTAGCGGGTTGGAGCAAAGACAGAGGGAACTTCTACCCTGAAGAGAGATTAAGCTCAAATCACAGTCAGTGGACGTTCTGTGCACTGCATCCTTCACATTCAAACATCACGCCTATGAGGCTGCGTTTGCGTCCAGTGCGTTAAATCCACATTAGGCCTGTGATCCCAGGGCGGGTCTGTCCCTGCTCCCAAAAGACACAGGAAGATAATATGTGGCAAGCTCATCATCTCTGCAAAAGTCCGGAAAAGAAATACAAGCCAAATACTGTAAGTCCTCCTTTCCCATCGTTCAATGATTCTCTTTTTACTGAAAAAACGGTGTGAATGTTAAAGAGAGAATAAACGCATCCATCACTGCTCGCTGCTAAAGCACAGCATGGTGTTGTGCGGTAAAGGCACATATGTACCAAACATCCATCTATATTAATGGTACTGAGGCATAAAAATTGAGTTACTCCAGTCGACGCTGTTGACCTTAAAGACTTCATGTCAAATGGTTTCTTATCTAAACTCTGACCACAAGACTTGACCTTTGACGATTTACTTGACTCCACTTTACGTGGGGACGGACGACAGAGGCACTAAAGACAGATTGGTGGACGGGGGGGGGGGTCTTTATTTCTTCTTATTTATTCTTTATTCCTTATTTTGCAAATATTGACTGGTAAATGTTTCATTTTTAAAATTGACCAAAACTCTGTACTGCAGTCGTTACAATTACTGAGAATAAAAACAGCTAAAGTTTATATAATAAATGAATCGAATTTTTTTTAAATCCTTGTTTTAGATAGATAGCTAGATATCCTGGGGTTTCTTTTCATGTGCACCCTGTCACCCCCCCCAAAAAATTCCATCTCGACTCTGTCATTTCTCCGTCTGTTTACTCATATCCAATCAATGCGTGTCGTCATCGGGGGGGACCATCATGACGACTGGCCAATTAAGAATGACAGCTCTGGAGAAAGAGAGAGAGAGAGAGAGGGTAAATGGTGATCCCTCCCAGAGCTCCCTCTGCGCACTCTGGAGTGCTCTTCTCTCAGGGTCAGACCGGATTGCATCCCCTCTTTTTTCCAGAAGCCTCTCCTTCTCCTTGGGACTCAACCCCCCCACCCACCTCCACCACCACGACGGACTCACACGCACACAAACACACCCCTCCAACCTGAAAATCATCGCCTTGGATTTGACGGCTCGCAGTACCCCGCGAACTCGAGATTTTTAGTCGTGCTGGTGATGGAAAGCAGAGAGGACATGGTGATGCTGGCGGAGGGAGGTCAGCGTGGCAAGAGCGGCTCTAATTTGACGGAAACCATCGGGAGCCCCGTGCGAGAACCGCAGGGGAAGCCGAGCCACAGGAGCTGTCTGAGCCCCGGCGCTGCGCCCTATTCCAGGGACAGGACGGAGGTAGTGATGGAGGAGAGCGCACGGAGGAATATGGGTGCCGATCTGAGGCCAGTTGGCACGTCTTCCTCTGGAGAGAGGCACCGGATTGATCATCACCACAAAGACGGCAGCAGCTCAGACACCGAGTCGGACTTCTACGAGGAAATTGACGTGAGCTGCACGCCTGAAAGCATGGACTACCCAACAGCTAAAGGTGGGTTTGGGAGCTGCGTGCCACTGCGGGTTTTCTGTGACTGCATGCCTGTGTTAATGAAGTTGATTGGATGCCAGCGTGGATCATGCCAGAGATGTCAATGTAAAAAAAAAAATACACGCATCATATAACATCACCAGGAGTCATGTGAAGTGAAACCGATTTTTTAAATGTCTCAAATGAAATACAGTTCAGTTTCAATTACAGCAAAATTTAAGTGCAGTCGGTGCTGCACAGCTGTTCTGTCAAGTGATCAGTGTGGCTGGAGACACGCTGAGGTGACACCCACACTGTAACCAGGCATTTTCCCCTAAGAGTCTGACAATGAGTCACTCGCACCGCAAAACAGCCTCTATGTATATTTACTACATCAGGAAGGATGCAGGGTTTTATACAAACCAAGAGCAAAAACACGAAGAGGAGGCCACTAACATGGGATTCGAGGAATGCATATTCAGCATCTTCTAAGGTGAAAAGACTTAACACCGAAACTGTGGAAATATGATCATCAAATATTAATTAATATTATTTGTAGGTACCGTTTGCCTCATGCCAAAAGAATGACAAGACGACAAGCTGATGAAAACAATATAGCCTCAATATTCAACATTTTAGTCAATTAAAATTGTGGCTCACCATATCGATATTCTCTGCAAATTATTATATGTAAAAATTATAGTAGGTAGTTGTTTTATATTCTACAAAAAGAAGATCTGAGCTGCGTGTCAGGAAGGCCCTTAATAAGAAGTCAAACAGTTAAAATAATGACAACAGTCATCTAGTCTTCCAATACCACCTTTCAGGACAAGGTTATGAATGGGAGGGTGGGATTTTTTGTTCCACTTAAATTATTCAGATGAATGATGGTTTAAACTTTATGCTAAATGTATCTGATTAATTATTCTGGATCCTGATTCAGGTCGAAATGGAGATTCTCCGGGTCACCCGAATGAGACTGGTGCTGACCCGGGAACGACTGTCCCGGGTCAGGGTTCCCTGTCGTACTCAGCAGATCAGATTCGCCGGTACCGGACAGCGTTCACCCGGGAACAGATCGCACGACTGGAGAAGGAGTTTTACCGGGAGAACTACGTGTCCAGGCCGCGGAGATGCGAACTGGCGGCAGCCTTAAATCTACCTGAAACCACCATCAAGGTGAGCGATGACTCTGAATAAGCCGAATGAGGCCTTCAGCAAGAGGCTAACATTTTGTGAGATTGTATTTCTTAAAGGGCTATCTAAACTAGAGGGCCGCACAACTATTTCGTTTCTAATTTGACCTAAATGGTCATTTTATATTCAGAAAATGTAGCAAAAACACGAGGCTAGAGATAAAGTAAGCCAAAGGCCAAGTATATCCCCGAACAAAGGAGAAGAGGCCTGAATTTCTTTTAAATATTTTACTTTTTAATTTTATTTTTTTAAAAATAAGAGCAAAATGAGACTAAATAAGAGTATAATCCCAATGGAGTCCAGACTAAAATGCAAGAACTCGCTGCAACCCAAAATCAAATTCGTGCGTAAAAGCGGAACTACTGCATGTGCCTCATATTTGCTTTCGTTATTGTGGCTCGCCTTTGAACCAATAGGACCTGTGGTTAATGTTTGACTCGGTGTGTCTCTGTCCCAGGTGTGGTTTCAGAACCGCAGGATGAAAGACAAGCGCCAGCGTCTGGCCATGACGTGGCCTCACCCGGCCGATCCGGCCTTCTACACCTACATGATGAGCCACGCGGCGGCCACGGGGAACCTGCCCTACCCCTTCCCGTCGCACCTGCCGCTACCTTACTACTCCCACCTAGGTGTCGGAGCTGGCTCGGCTCCGGCAGCTACTCCTTTCTCGAACCCCCTACGCTCCCTCGATAGTTTCAGGATGCTGTCTCACCCCTACCAGAGGCCGGACCTCCTGTGCGCCTTCAGACACCCCTCCCTATATCCAAGTCCGACCCACGGCCTCGGTCCCGGAGGAACCCCCTGCTCCTGCCTGGCCTGTCATTCCAGTCAATCCAACGGTATCTCAACTAGGCCCTCCGCCTCGGACTTCGCTTGCTCCCCAACAAGCAGGACTGACGCTTTTGTCACTTTCACGCCTTCAGTTCTCAGCAAATCCTCATCCGTGACATTAGACCAGAGGGAAGAAGTGCCTCTGACCAGATAAAACCAAATCAAAACGACTCTTGTTCTATATAAGCCTTTACCATAAGCTTTTAACCCGACATATTATTAAATGATAAGGACTGAAACAGCATGAGGAGGTAGCCTGTAAGCAGTGAAAGCAGCTTAAACTTGGGGCAAGATAATTAGCCAGATCTATCTATGTGACGCACAACGAATCTCCCATTGCTGAAAAACAAATCCCATCATAATCTCGTTGCAGAGCCAGGACAGTTGGGCTGAAATATGAAGGCATGAACACAAAAGCTGATTTTTAGAAGATTCATTTGATATGTGAACCCAGAGAAACGTTTAAATCGCCGTGATGGATTGCGTTAAGGTTTTTATCATTACTTGTCGTCTCTTTACGCGTCCAAATCGACATACATGTACTGTTAGTTATGTGAGAATGATGCTTCCCATCTCTCTTTTTAACAAGGGGGATTTGTTAACAGGCTGCGGGCCGTCTCATTATAAAGCAGCTCTCCACACAGGGGCCCTCCACGGCGGCCCGGGACGAAATGTGCAGATGCTAGTAAAATTAGTAAGTGATGTATATGTACGACCCGGTGAATTTTGAGTGTTGAATTAATGATAATACCAGGAAGGGATCGTTACTGCCAAAAGGTAACAAGGCGCCAAGGGAACGGATTACTACAGCCCGCACGGTTTGACGAGGGGGGAGGAGGAGGTGGAGGAGGACTCAGAAGAGGATGGAGACTGACAGAGGGAGGACAATCACAATAAAAAAAGAATAAGTGAACGCTTTTTGTTCTTTTCCCTTTTTTAAGGCCATCAAACACTTTCGGTTTTCTCCCTTTGTGGTACGAGAACCAGTTCTTAAATCTGATGAAGTTGTGATTAATATATGCCTTTTAAAATATTTTTTCTCGCTTTGCACTGCTGCGGTGGCAACAGTTTAGTGAGAATTTGTGGAAAAACAGGACTAACAAGTGACTGGTTGTGTTATATTTTAATTTTATTTTATTTCTGGCTGGGTTGTCCTCAACGTCTAATTTGCAATAAACACTGTCAAAGAATCAATGGCGCAAGTGAGTGTGTGTCTTCTGAGCAGCTTTACGATTTTTTTCGCTATAGTCGAGGACCCGAATGCAGACATGAGAAAATCAAAATTCATTTAATACAGAAACGCTTGCACGCTTCACTAAAAGACAACAGAACAAAATCTGATTCAATCACATTTTCCTCCATTCATGTTATTTTGTTTCGTTTGTAGCCTGTTAAGGATTGTCTGTGCTGGTTTCCCGCCCACCCCCAATAATAACACTAATTTTGTTCTCAAGTGGTCGGTGTCAAAAACACCAGTGTGCTCCCATATCTCCTGATGGGACCGCTAGATTGACCGTGACAGTTAAGTGGTCCCCGGGCTCCGTTAACGGTTCTCATATTTTCTCTCTGACCACTTAATAGACACGACAGAATTAGTTGTCTGAAGGTATTGGAAATGCAAAGAGATCGATGATTTCTGAGAGGCCCACCACCAATCAGCAGGATCTTAATTGGCCGCATTTGACCTGGGCTGCGCAAATTAAAAGAGTTTTCTGAGCGTAATAGGATTGGCGAGGCGCTGTGCCCCACAGAGAGACACACAAATCACTTTTTAAAAGGAGTTTTTACGTCGGCGATGGGAGAGATGAGAAGTTATTGCAGTATTGCAGTAATGTGCACAGAGATGGCTGGTATTTAGCGTGAGTCGAAAGTCCACTTGGCAAAAAATATTGGCCAATAGCTAATCAGGCATAATCTAACTGTTTATAGAGACACTATCCTGAAGTCTTTTTTTATACTAACGAATGATTAGCAAAGCACATAACATCTAAATGACTCAGTTCTCTCATTTTTCCCCTCTATGAACACGATCTCTGTGCCACAAAACGCAAAAGCAAACACCAGCACTGTCTCCTGCGGTCACCAGATTTTCCTCCTCTGACGCTTTCTGAGGTAAAAGGTTCATCCCAATCAGACGCACACCGCACCGATGAGCCCTCCCTCCCCCTCATCCTCCCCACTCTCTCTCCTCCGCCCTCCTGCACACGCGTTTGATTGATGGCCTTATTAACTGGAGTTCTTGTAAGTGTGACCGAGCTGATTAAAATGCATATGTTTGGAATAATACACCGTTTAAGCCGCTCGGGTCGGGGCGAAACCGCAAGGCAGATTTATGTAAACTATCAGCCGGTGTCTTTAAGCCTGATAGGGACACGGGTCATGCAAGAGAATGGCTTTGGTTTGTGCATAATAAAAATCGTACGAGCCTATAAAATATCACGACGAACGAAGCAGGGTATTGAATATTCAAAAGACGTAGTTTCTCAAAATTTTCTGGTTTCATAGCTGGTTATTTTAACAGCCTGGAAAGCTTGGAGCTGATTTTCTTTTGGTTGCACAGGAGCGGCAGCACTATACGATCATCATCTAAACCCGCGTCACACTGTGCCAGAATGACACATTAAAGTGAGGCAAATTACAACCACATTTACCCAGCCACGCATATGGACCCCCCCTCCCCTTGCATAAACTAGACGGCTGCATCCTCGGCGGCCTAATCCAGCATCAACATGCCATTTAATCGCTAAAAGATTGCGTATGACTGAGCGTCAAGATATGATGGGCTCCTAGATTGCGAACATAACATCAATTACATCAGCCAAATAAGATCCTATTTGTGCGAAATGGCTCAGGGCTCCCCAGCTCCCATAACTAGCACAAAGCATTTTGATAGGGGCGGTGCAGTGCAGCTGTCCACCGGCAGCACATAGGAGGGGGGGAAAGAAAAAAAAAACACCAAATGGATCCGTGGCTGCTGCTACTGCTGTTTAAATTGGATTACATCCTAATTTACAGGCCCTTGTCGTAACGAAAGGGGGCTGGCGGAGGCGTGGACGGACCAATCACACAGTAATGATGATGAATGAGAGATTAATGCGCATACAAGCAAGACAATTTAAGCCTTCATCTGTTTAAATAGGCTTCCAATATCATTTGGAAACGGGGGTCACGTTAAATCAGTCGTGGGACGCGTGAAAGTCGTTTTCGGCGGCGTCTTTATCAACCTTATTTACGGTGCACCGGAGACGGCCATATGCAGCTGGAAAATGGGCTGGCTGCTACGTGCTTATGTGACACACAAGAGCAAGAATAACAGAACAGGATGTTTATATATATATATATATATATATATAAAGAACCTCTTAGGTGTTCAAATCAAGTGGAACCGACGATGTTTCTGTGCATATTCACGCTAAAACTTCCCCATTCTGGTCTGAAAATTAACATCTTCTAACCAAATAAAAGTTGAGCTCTGTAAGAGATTTTTGTATAGTAATGGCAACTCATTAAAAGAAAGACAGGCTTTAAAGAAATAGATTCAAGTAAAACCCCTTTACATTTCTATGTGCCCTTGTGTCAGCAAATTAGGCAAATCTGATATGAAATTTATCCTCCCTCATCAAACCACATAAAGAGATACAGTAACCGATACACCGGGTCTGAAATGCCATTCTGCTTCACAATTCACTTTCCTATGAGCACAAAGTGGTTTAATAGTCATGCTTCACGAACAAAATCATTAACATCTTTTCTAGATTTCCACTTAAACTGCACTTATTTGGTAGGCCCAACGCCCCCAAATCAAGCGCCAAAACAGCATTTTGGCGGCCAGGTGAGCCCTTTATTTCACCTCATTTCTGTGTACCTCGCTGATGTCAAGTGGGAAAGAAAGAAAGCAAAAAGAAGCGAATAAAAAAGTAACGGATGCTTACACATGTAGAGGATGTCGGGCTCAACATTGGCTGCCGTTGCTTCACATTTGAACTGTTGGATCTGTAGCAATTTCACTCTCACATTTAACCTGAAGTCAAGAAACCGGAAGTAAGTGGAAAGGTGCTTTTTATGGACGTCCCTGCAGATTCGAAGTTGGAAAATACCAATGTGGGAGGAACATTTACAACAAAAAAAATATTTACAAAACAGTTAACGCTAAATATTGTGATTTTACATAAAAATAAATGTTTATGTCAGGTCGAATTATATCAACAACTAAGTGACAAACAGTAACCAATATAAAAACACAAATCGATGTTTTCTCTGCACTGCGCTCCCCTCCTTATTAATATGGGCTCCTCCTGCTGTTTTTAAGCAGGTGTGTGAGCCTTAATCAGGTTTTGAGTTTTGCCGTGGGAGAGGTGAGTAGGCATACGTCGCCTGCTGTCGTTGGTTTGTCTGTGTTTTCTGAAAGTTGCGCTTTTCAGATTCAGTCTCAAAACCGTTCAAAAAATAAAACACAAATGTGCAAAATGGTTAGTTTTTAAAAAATATATAAAGTTCATGTATGATTAGTTAGTAATTTGTGCATACAGTAAAGCCGACTTGGCAATTTAATCAGTTGGTCGTCAGTTATTAATACAATTGCTCCAGTCTCCATGACAGATCAATACAATCCGACTTTAAGGGTGAAGATTTCTTGCCATTTTCCAGTACGAAGAAATGAAGTTCGGAACCTGCTGCTTCTCCAGTAAAACTGACTTCGTTCAGGCCCTTCATCAACTTTAAGATGCAATGTGACGATAATTGCTACTTTATATTTATTTTGAATGTGGAATTATTTAAGTCAGATTTTTGTTGTGCATTGTTTTGCTGAAGAATGAAGAAAATGACTGTCGTATTGATTCTGAAATACCATTTGGATGGTCACAATTTATTTAGCATTCAAATGAACCCAGATGCTCACATTTAAATGAATTTTATTTTGTTTTAAAAGGCAGTCCTGGGTTTTGACTAAAAGTTGTTATTATGATACATTTAGTTGCTTTAATTGCTTCAGGACGAGGTTGATGGATGGTTCAGAATGAGGTTATGTACCTTGGTCAGTAACACTAATATCTTAATAATTTAAAAATAAAAAGAGCTGGTACATGATTTCAGCTTCCCAATACCCTTTATTGTCTCCCGTTGGCTTTTGAGCTGAAATGGAGCTTTTAGTGATATACTCTACATTGCGGTATTGTGTTTACACCTGAACAAAGAGTGTAAGAGTGCAGGGTACTGAATACCAAACACAAAATTCTGAATATATCATACAGAACAGCTGAAATGGCACTGATGAGGTTGTTGGTGTCACCTCTTGTCCTTTAGGGGTGATGGGAGAGAACCAGAGGGGTGAAAGTAATGTGGTGTTGATCTGTCCTCCTTTTTATCCTCTTTGCCATTATTATTATTATTATTATTATTCTCAGACTTGGAGCCATAATGGACTGGGACAGATCATACAAGGATTTGATTATTGATTTTGAAAAACAGAGTAGATTAGATTAGACTTGCAACAGAATGAGTAATTTCAGAGGATTTTAGTGTACCCCTCTTTAATTTTTTGGTGATAGGGAGGACCAGTGGGCATGAAGGATGACAAAGACTCAACATTCCTGTTTTTTTACATTTAATGCACAACACTTATGGCATAATAGTGTGCAATGAAGACATGAAGTATTGTGTGCAAGAAAAAACATAGCAATGCAAGTAGTAAAGAGCATTCAGGCGTTCAGTATCATGTTCTTTGGATTATGACCCTGAAGCAAAATGCTGATTTACGGATTGGGTGTGTAAGACAGCGCAGTATGTTTCTATGACACTGAACATTTTCATATGTCACTCTGCAGGCACGTTACAAAGTGGCTCCCATCCAGGTGAAAGCATTTCATATGCTATGCTTCTTCTGTGATTGATGGAACAGGAAATGTCATGAACATTTGACACTTGTGCTGCTTGTTGCTGTCATTATTCATACTGAGATTCTCACAGGTAAGGAAACTGAATTGTGTTAATTTCTGGAAATAAGGATGACACAAAAGTAATTAAAAGAGATACTAGGAAGAGAGAAAACATTATTACTTTGTTTCAAGGCTAAGATTTCAGTGTTTTGCTTTCACTCGCCAGACCACAAACATGCTCCATGGGGACGCTGAGGGATAGTGTGCAACAAAGTGACTCGGTTTCACATGTTAACTTCTTAACTATACCGCAGCTCATATTTTCTCTCTTACTGAACTACAGAACTGTACTTGTTCATTAATTGTACTGATGTTACAAATCCATGCAAATCCTGTCAGAGGTCCTCAAGGTTCCACTCCTTTATTAGCCCTCCATTGCACAGACGGTGGTAGAAATCCATTCACTGCACATCAATGCAGCAAGAGTTTTAGCTCGCCAGCTGGCAAGTGTGAAAGAACAACTGCGGATAGTAAAGGTGCTAGGTGTGTTTGTGTGTGTATACGCCCAATGGTCACCAACCAGGAGAAAAGTATCGTTATTTTAGGTAAGAAAATCCAACATCTGACATGCTGCTTTATAATATTCACATTGTATCTAAACATGCATGAGCACATGAAATAATAACCACAGGGTGGGTTTAGTAATACAATGGAGGCTGTACTTCTCTGCCCCTGATGTACAATTGTCACTTGAAGTCCAAGTAATGGCCACATAATGCCCAAGTGTCACTTCATTGATAGTGCTGGGAGGAGTTCAGCCACCAAAGTCTCCCAGAAGTCTTACTCAGTATTGTGATGATAATCAACTTATTAAATTTCATTTGATAGTTCAGCTGCTTTCCCCATGAGATCGTTTTTTGTTTTGTGCTCATGGAACACACCACATTCTGCGCTACTTTTTAAAAATGATTTAATAAGCACTTTGTTTTATTATGTAGTGTTATTATTTTACGACCCTCTCGGCAGCCAATGGCTTTGCAGATCCGTCCAATTTTCTCCACACCTCATTTTATTTTACTGCATGCTGGCCGCTTTACTGCTCGGCAATAGCGGTGGCTGAAGGCGACACAGGAAAAGTTGTGCTCTTTCTTTCCCAGAGAACCATCAGACTCCAGAGATCATAAGGAAAGCTTGTTCCCACAGTCACCCTAAACTTACATCACTCTTGCGGCACTTTGTGTTTTACATTGAGATTGTGGTTTTTTTGACGTCGACTGCCATGATCAGTTCAGAGGTTTGGCGGTACATTGATGTGTGTGTGGGCCACTGGTGATATGGTTGTGCAGACAGAGTGTGTCTACTAGTGTATACCTGCCTGTTGGTGTGTGTGCCTGTGATAGAGCACCTCATTGCTGCAGTGATGTATCCTCATTATGCCCCTGTCCCATGACCGTCACACCCAGCCTACTGGTCCTCTCCTGGGAAAATAGGGTGTCTGGGCTTCCCCTTCTTCCCGCTCCCCTGTTTCCTAACTGCCTGCCCTTCTGATTCCATCCTCCCCATCCCCCAACCTGCACACAGGCTGATGCGCTGAGTTGTCCTGCTGACCGATAGCTCCAGTTTGGTGATGTTAACTGATCATGAAAAGCTCATTTCAAAAGTACTATGAGCTGAGGTTGTATATAGTGACCTCATAATAAATACATTGATAGAACATGACTAGATCCAAATGTTTATCTGGGAAGAAATTCTCATGGGGCAAAGCGTTTATCTGGCTGTTCCCTAAACCTTAGAACAGTCACTCTCTAATCTGCTTAAAATCTGTAGTACATTGAGCCTAGAAAGCCTCGGATGTCTTGCCATATTGACATGCATGGAGCACAGGTTAGAGTAGTACTCAACATTTAAAGAGCTTGGATAGTGGTGTTTATCTGCTTTAACTTCATCTGCAGTTCTGACATCTGCATGTCAGACTAACTGTTTTAAAACAGCAGCTGTTACTTCCGAGACTCAGGAGCACATCTTTAACTACCCATATTAGCTGTGGGGTGGGTAACAGCTTACATTGAAAAAGCCCCTATGGAAGCTGTCACTGGATCCTGTCAGAGTTTAGGCCATCACTAGCAGCTCTGTCCTTTATTGTATTTATGCAATACTGTTTGAAAATACTAACGCGTCTTTTTTGTATTATGCGTTTCTTAGTAGACTAAATATCTCTAAAGTGTAATGCAATAGAAATGCAGTTTTATTTCCATATCCTTTTTTCCCATTTTTACATGAAACCTGCCCACATGAGCTTCAGCTTTTGGGACAATGCTGCTCCATAATAGAGCACAAGAGGATGAAACCCTCTGCTTGACATGGAGTCATTGACAGTTTTGGTATCGGCCATGTGGCAAGTTTGGGAGTCATCTGACACGATGACTCTGTGCTACATCCAAATTCTGTGAAGTAGTTGTAACATCAGTTGCGTCAACAGGAAGGCATACGACAGGCTGCAGGGCCAGATTGGGTGTGCTAGCATGCCTACCAGAGAACTGGATGGATGTTGGTCTCCCTCAGAGAAAACCAGAGAAGATGGTGGGTGTTTTTTTTTTAATTTGCAAATAAATTTGCTGTCTTGAGAGACCCTGGAATGTGGTAGGCTACCAGAGAGCAGAGGTGGTGATCTGCCCAGGTCAGGGCAGCTCTGCTTTCCTGTGCAGAACTGGGGATCTGACTACCATGGACCTCAACTGGTCTGTTGAGGTCATCCACTCATCTGGTTGGTTGCACTCCAGCCACTGCTTGGCTCTTGACATACGGAAGTGTCTCTGCACAATGTAGCCATGCGTCTTTGCAGATTCATGATCCGTTTCATGCCTCACGACTTCTTGAGCACCACAAAGTAGAGGGAAAAGAAGCCTGTGGAGCCCATGCATTTCTGCAATAATGGCAATCCCACCACTGGGGGTCAGAACGGCTTTATTCGTGGCAACACTCATCTGTACTTGCTCAACCCAGGGTGAGTGCTATACAAGATGGTGGCAAGCAGCTAACTTACTGGTTAGTGTAAACACCTTATGAGCCACTGTGGTGAAGTGAAGGGGCCCAGTTTAGGCCGAGCAAGGGCAGAGCGCTGTCTTTCCCTTATTTGTCTCCTTACGACAGGAAGGAGAACCAGTCTCCCTGCTTCTCGTGATGCACCGTATACAACGACAACAACATGGCTGATTGTACTAATCACGTTGCTAACAAGGTCTGAACTGTAGAGGTATGGAGCCAGCTGCTCTGATGATGTCCATTTTCAGACTTTGAATTGCAGCCCTGATGTTTGGTGCGAACAGTGACTCGTGGGGAGGGGAATGTTGATTAGTGGGGAAGAGAGGCCCATCTACCGTCGTGCCCGGACGGCTGTTACTTCCGACTGGGCATTAAGGGTAACAAACTTTTTCAGGGTACACTGAAGGGGTAAACGAATAGCAAAGCTCATTAGAAAACAGAGCAGGCACGAAAAATGGGTATGTGTGGTAAAACTGCTCCTGTTATTTTTTTTATTTTTTTACCCCTCTATCCTGATTGAATCTGTCCTGTTCAATATGGCATGATGTTCATTTAGCAAATTATGGACCAGATTGGAGTGAAATAGATAGTAAACACGGGTAAGTGAAGAAGTAGGGCAATCATAAGCTTGCATCCAGTCTGACTTTTGTTTATTTTTTTGCAACCAGTGTAGTCACTCCCCACTGGCCATTAGGAAGAATGGTTTAAGGCGCTGATTCATTAGTTCCATTTTTCAGGCCTTGAAGTTCCATCCACTATCTATACAAACTATGGCCAAGTTGTAGTTGAGCAGCCCAAAGATGAGCACTTTGATACAAGTGACTACCAAGTAGGAGCAGAGTGGTGTGCTTAAGTGTGTGTGTGTGTGTGTGCCGAGGTATGAAAAGTTCGGGAGGTAAGATTACACCATGGGAAAGGGAGCAGAACAGATAGTGGTACCAGATAGTGAGGGCATCAGAAAACAAGTTAAGAGCCTGTACTTAGTACTTTAATGGATGAATTGATGGTGCACTCATGCTGTTTGGCTAGGAACAGACCTCCCCAAAACTATAAAACTGTTTTGATTGACAAGGTAGATGTAGGGTCAGCGGTGTGTGTATCTGTAATCGGTGCTCCAAATATGTCTACAAGTAAACTCCAGGATTGTCACAAATGATGATTCAATAGAAAGACATTTATCCGTAGGATTGAAATTTTAAGATGTTAAAAGATTAAATATATGGCTGGAGGATTAGGATTTCAGTGGTTATCCTGATTCTTACCTGGATGCATGATAATTAATCTTGTTGGTATGATGTATCGTATAATATTTTATTGCATCTGTTCTATGTTAGCATCTTATATTAATGCCTTCTTAATAACAGGAGATACAAACCTCTATATTTTTATTATGTATCTGTAGACATTTGAAAATCTTTTTAGTAGCTAGTTGGAAGAAAGTGATGCATTTTGTTTCTGGCAGAAGCCACTGTGTTCTGCAGAGAATCAGTCAGAAAAGAGCAGCTTACTATATTGGATCAGCAGAGTACAGGACAGAGCAAGAAGGAGAACTGGTTTACAGCAATTCCTCTGCACAGTGCAGAGGTGAGTAGAGCTGTGGTGAGCTCATTACCAAAGATGGCAACAAAATTAAAACAATGTAATCTCAGATTACCTCTGAAGCCAACAAAATGTCTCCTCAGTGTGTGTGCGCACGTGTGCGTATGCATAACTGTTTTGGGTTTTTTTTAATTTTTACATCATGTACAGTTTAATTGCTATATGTGCAATCTAAGGAGAATCACATATATACTCCATAAAAAGACTGCAATCACATTTTGATGTAAATCTCTTTAAAGCAGCCAGGTCAACATTAAAGCAGTTGGCAAATAGACATGGATGAATGGCGAGCAATTTAATAAGACAGACAGACTGACGCTGACAGACCTGTGGCGTCTTCAGGTTGTGACTCACAGACCAAAAACTCAGATTAAGAGGGGAGAGGGCGTCGGGAGGGAGTCCTGTTTTGGTCAGCTGAGGGGGGAAAAGAGGGAGGAGGGAAAGCAAGGAAAGAAGAGCTGAAAGAGCAAAGGCTGTAGGGAGTCCTCGCTTTATAGATCTGTGTTTGTCCACTGAGCTTAGATCAGAAGACATGAGAAAATATTGCAAACCAAGAAAGAAGACAAAAAGAAAATGAAAGAGGGTGAAGGCGAGCAAGACAAGGAGACTGTGGGAGCGAGAGCTGTAGAGATCTAGAGAAATATGGAGGCAGTGAAGGAGGATATGGTTTATGGTGATGCTCTGTTTGTGACGGCTGTCTGCTAGATGAAAACAGGGCCTCTTTAACTCCTCGTGGGTTAATGGAACTTTTATGAGTTTGTCCTGCAATCATGTAACCCCTGGTGTCTCCTTTCCTCTCTGTTTCTCTGTCCGTCTCTCTCTTTTTTCTTTTTCCCCTATCACAGAGCAGATCAGAGGTGAGCCGCTCCTGTGTTTCTGTAAACACTGCTCTCTCTCTCTGCACTGGGTTTATGAGAACAGGACCAGTTAGGAGGAGGCCTGTAGCGGCGGGTGACTCACTGGTCTGGCTTAGTTTACATTAGGTAAGGACTTGTTTAGGCAGTGGTTAGTATAGTCAGGTGGAGAATATGGACAGCAGCAAGTTAATGGCTGCACAAAGGTCTTTTTCTGTGCAATCATTGTCTTTGCCAGTGCAAGAAATAAATTGTCTCACATTCCAGAGAATTGTAATGGGTGTTTAATTAAAATGAAAAGGTTAATTAACACAATCAAGGTTTATTTACAAACCCAGACCCAAAACCTTCTGTGACACCACTTGCTCAAACCCCACAACTTGGACAAAAGCGGTCTGATGTCTGACAATATAAGGTGCATCAAGTATTGGGAAGGCGGGGGTGTCTGTAGGTGTGGGGTGGATTGATGGAGATTGAAGCAGAAAGGCAATGGGAACCCAACCAGGTTCTCCTCATCATAAAACACTGCTGAGGGATGAGCAGCTGCAGGCGAGTGGCAACTTTTAATGTCCTGCCATGACTCATGCTGACTGTCAGTAATGAGTTTTATTCACTTCCATCATTTGAGTGTCGATTGCGATCATGGAGCTCTCTGAGACGCATGATTGACTGAAGTCAGATGTGTGAGATTGGGATACAGGAGGGACAAAAGGGAACTGGACCCTGAAGCGGATTTGTACGTGCCTTTGCTGGCAATCATATGCAAAGGTCGGCTGATAATCTGTAAACAGATAACACAAAAATGAATTGATTGGGCCTTGCCCATTTCACAAACTACAAAACTAATCTACAAGACTGTATTTGCCTCTTATATCCATATTTTACCATCACCCTAAAATTTTTCTTTTAATGGAATTTCTCATGCTCCTTTCCCATATCCGCTTTAAGTCGTAAATCCCCAGAATGCTAAGCCCAAAACAAAAGTGAAGCATTTTTTTCGCTCAGATCCGTCAGGGTATAGCAGCTCATGTAGCACATGATCAAAGACAGGCAGTTTAAAGATGATAATCAATATTGATCCCAGTTACAGAATGAGTGTGGAGCGATGTCCGGGGGAGAGGAGAGCTTCCTTACTCTGTCTGGATGTTGATAGGATCAATGAGCTGTAGAGGATTGAGAATGGATGATTCTTTGTGTGTCTGCTCTGTGTTGGTGACAAGGCCAGAGAGATTACACAACTGAGGATCCACATCTCTTTCATCATCTCTCTATTTCAACTCTTTCACTCATTTGCCAACAATCTTTTTTTACATTTCAATGCTTTAATGAACATGCATGTGAAAATGCATGCATCAACTATTTGGGTATATGTGTGTGTGCGCAAGGCAACTGTTGGGATGAAACAAGCCGTATTTTTCACCCACTCAAGGGTATTGATTTGGAGGCAATAAGGTGGTAATCTGCTGGACAGTTACATTAGGAAAACATGACAAACACACACACCTTCTCCTTTTTTTATAGACCAAGAGCATTAGTAGTAAATTACAGAGGCTGCGCACAAACATTAATATACACACACCAAATCCCAGTTTCTGCCCTTTAAACTGTGTAGTAATTTAAAAAAAAAGGAAGCCTGGCCACATGAGACATATCTTCTTTTAGGAATTGCGCATAAAAGTCATAAAGAGGTGCGGAGGTTTCTCAGAATAGCTGAGGATGACTGTTGGACTCTGGGTGTGGAGGTGAAGATCTCTCTCCATCAGTCATGCTTACCAGTGACAGTCAGCGCGCTTTTTCTATTCTAATAAAGCCTGTCCTCGCTATATTTACCTGCTTAGCACAGTCCAGTGGTCTGGGACCACTGTGACCTACCTCCCCTTCCCTGTTTGAGTGTGTGTGTGTGTGTGTGTGTGTGTTGGAGAGAGACATTTTGGTGACTTAGCACCTGGACACGTCAACGATATGTAGATTCAGCGATGTTGATACAGCATCTGAATTGGCAGTGAATGCAAATTTATTTGTGGCCCTGAGTGCAGGGAGATGTAGGGAGAAAGTTCACTCTGAGTCTGTGTGTGTGTGTGTGAGAGTGTTGGATTAGAGATGACAGCCAAGACCGAGGAATCCCATCATTCCACGTCCAGCAAACATTCCATTCAGCCACTGACGTGGCCCTCCGGGGTGGGGCAGGAGGTAGGGTGCCAGTTACGCCCTGTCAGGGGGTCTTATGACCTGATGGATGTGACACTACGGGATACAGGGAACACCCTGAATATTACCCCTCTCACACACACACAGTCATCCTAAGAACGGGGAAAAGCTCCTGAACATCAGTGCTGCAGGACAAGCAGTTCTTAAAGTTATCTAATTTTCTCTGTTTCTTTACATTACCACATTTGTGTTTTATTCTGTGCTCAAGGATGTAACTAGAACTGCAGAAATGCATAGATGAACACACACACACAAACACACACACTTTGTAGGATCCCATATGACAATGCTGAGCAGCTTTCCACAACTATCATTGAACTGCAAAGGCCTAAAGCTGCAACTTCCTTTAATAGAATGGCATAATAACTATCCATCAACTCAGCCAGCCAACCGTATCTCTCCCTCCTGACACCCACAGCCAATCGGCTACCTCGATATTTGAGAGCTAATTTGTCACAGTCAACAGCGTCCCTCCCATTTTGTCCTTTCCCTGAAGTGAGTGTTATTGTCATCCCATGTCTCTGAGGATGGTTTTATCATTCCTGCTTAGTACAGCACTGGGACATGTGACACACACACACACACACACACACACACACACACACACACACACAGCCATGGGCATCTTTTAGCCCACACCAGCCACTCTGCAAGCTTGCGATGCCTTTTTATGGGCATTTAATTTTCCTCCTCTTTTCACTCTCTATATATTCCTCACACACATACAGACAATGATGGCTGTGTGTGTGCGCGGTTTCTCTCCACTCTGCTCTAAACGAACCAATTATGGGTGTTTATGTAGCCTTAATGCATGTAAGCGTCAGGAGAGAAACATTGCACCACTCACCACCTAATCAATGAGGCCTCGCATGCTACACCACCCCTCGCTTCTCTCGTCCTCTATCACATCATTCCTTCCTCTTCAGTCCCCCCATTCTCTCTCTCTCTCTCTCTGTCTGTTCTTTTTCCTCTCTCTTGTTCCTTCTCTGTTCAATTAGCAAGAGACAAGAATGAGGCATCAGGTCAATTGGCCGTGAAGAGTGCTTTAAACAGAGCAAGATGAGGCCATCACTACAACTAGCGGCTGAAGTTTGGGATATTTAGTGAGTTCTGATATCTTTGATGAGCTGCGGTTTTGGGGGCTCATTTGTAAAATGAATTATGGGTCAATTTTGATCTTAAGTAGGACTTAAGCAGAAAACCTTGTATGAGTAGAGTTATAAAACATGGAAATCTTAAGTGAAGTCTCAAGCCAGTGGTGAAATTTACAGTGTGATAGGAATTATCAGTTAAAGGTGTGAGAAATTAGCAGTGCAGTCATCATTTATTTTCAGTGTCATTCACAGTTCTGCTCCCAATCTCTGTATTTGGCTTTGGTTTTGTTTGACAACTCACTATTCAGTCATGTAGTCCTCTCAATAATGTGGTGCCAGGCTTCAATCCTCCTCTACTATCACTGTGATTTCATCTTCCACGAAGTTCGATTTTTCTCTTTTGATTCATGACTATTAAATCCTCATTTGTGCTGGCAATATATAAAAAACTTACAAGGCAGGTCAAGTCCATTTAGGCTGATTACGATTTATAGACCACAAGTGTGTAAGTTACAAATAGGATTCTTAGAACCTGTTTCAGATTTTTTTTATGTTCAGCATCTTTAATAAGTTAAACATAAGCACACTGTCAGAAATTATCTTCAGACTTAAAAAGTTCAAGTCTATCTCTGGAACATTTTTATACACGAACCTCCTGAGCTGTGCTTCAAAAAAGTCTTCTTGAAAATAAGAAATACTTTGTTAGGGAAGCAGTGTAAACCTGTTGCATCTATTGGTTAGATTTAAATGCTCTGGTCTGGTTACATTCTATACTATTCTTATTGACAGCTAATCACAGGAAAAGACCAAAATGAACAATGAACTGATGCCACGAACAAAGTCTGATATTAAGTCTTGTTACTCTGTGCCATAGGAATCTGTTGTCTAAAAACACAAAAACACATCGGTAAACCTGATAATCACACACAGATGTCGCAAAATACTCATACGTTACTATGTACTTAATTTTATATATATATATATATATATATATATATATACACATATTTTTACTGTTTTTAAAGATTGTGTTTACTATGAACAAACGTTCGTAGCAAGTTGGAAATGAGAGCCACGACCAGGCTAAGGAAGTCAGAGAGCATTCAGAGACAGATGAACACAATTCTAGTTTGGAAATTTTCAAATGATTGGTTGACAACATCAAAAATATTGAATAATCTCAGGCTCATATGCTTTAAAAATAAAGTGCACATGGACTTAGAGTTTTAGAAACCTAAAAACATGACACATTGTTGGAGACTTTGGTGATTCTAGTCCCTTTAGTAAAGTGAAAACTTGTCCTCACTCTTTCCTGCAATTTAATTTCATTCAGTCGTGTTGTTTCTCTCAGTTACTGTATACACAGGTGAATAAATAGCTGTGCATTAATCAAAACTTTGGCTTGACCTTTTAATTCATTTTGTTTACATTGTAACATTTTGTACTCCTATCATTTACATTCATTCAGTCATGGGCAGCCACTGACTCATTTTTCTGTGCCACAGCAGTCCCTGGCCTCATGCTACCTACCATAAAAATGAGTTCTGTGCAGTGCAGCACACACTTTAAATTTGGGAGGATGATAGTTCTCTTTTAGCATGTATGTAAGCTTCAGTGGCATTGTTTTAACCTGGCAAAACACTGAAATCAGAGTAAACACTCGGTGGTCTGATGAACGTCGCTGAGCATGCATGGTGTTGCATGGTATGAGCCCAATCCTGTGGTCTCCTTCATGGTCCTGTTATTCATTTCTAACAGTTTATTGAATGAGTTTAGACTTCGGATCTTGTTTCTCATGACGCCAGTATTACCCCACACACATGAATTCACAGAACCTCATACACCTTTGCAGAGGTTATTGTGAAACACAATATGTTATTCCCGCTTGACTGCTGAGCTGGACTCAGACTAACTTTCCTCTCACCCATTACAGGTCTGAAGCAGCACCAGGAACCAGCCTAACACATACCTCCACCACTGGCAGAGATGAATGTAGCTCAGGGGGAGCAGCTCCCCCCTGGGTATTTAGGGGCCACCCTGGTGGGTCCGACGGGAACGTCGGGACCAGAGCCCTGTTACCGACACTGGTGATTATTTAGAGCCCAAGCCTCAGTGGGAACCGGGCAGTGATGGATTCTGATGGGACCTGATGATCACTCTTCCAATGAGAGTAATTAATATAATGAAGAGCTACTGAGCATGTGCAGGAGAGTGTGATGAATATAGTGTGCATGCTGTCGTTAGTCACAGGTGACAGAGGGTTTGCGTGGGAGGCTAATGTGAAGTGGAAAGTGAAGTGTAAAATGGGAGGAAAGGGCGGTAAGAGAAAGACAGAGCAGGATAGGAAAGTATGAATGGATCAATACAGTGTTGGAGAATGGCTTGGAACATCTTAGAAATCAGAGGACACATTGATTAAACTATTTGCAGGCCTTTGAACACCACATGTCCGGCTTGAAGCAAGTTACAAAGGCAGGAAAAGTGAGAGTGAGTGAACACAAGGTAGCACGACAAGACAAATCCTTTCACCCTCAGATGTTTACTCATATTGTTAAGGTGCAGCCTTTTAAACAGGAGGTGGCTCCATGTTTCGCAGTAACTCACTACACCCCCACAGATATTCTAATGAGAACTTCATAGTTATAATTAGCTGCTGTTATGAGCCTCGCTGTCATCGCGACATGTTATGTGCTGACCCGCTGTCTGCAATAGAATTATCTTCACTAATGAACCTAAGCGGAGTCAATGACTCAGGATGGGGGAATGTTGTCTACAAAACAGGAAGAAGACTTGTGTGGGTGTTGTGCTGATGTGCAGACACTATGGGTGTGGATATGGACTAAGGCTAAATAGCCTGACTATTATTGGTGGGTTCATGTAAAAGATATCAAGGCGACATTACTACATAGTGAGACAGTGGCTCGTTACGCACCGTTGGTTAGCTATTATACCTGCTAGACTCCAGCCACTAATTTAGCCACATGCCACTTTACATGCGTTTGATATGAATCACGGGGTGCTTAGAGGAACCTCGCCTCCCCTCCCTGCAATGTGACCCCAGTGCTCTGACTTCCTTGAAGAGGGAGTCGTTAAACAGGCGAGAGGATCCACCAGCAGTTACAATGGTGAAATAATGAACGCCGTTGCCTCAGGTATTTATCACAGCAGCAACTCTGAGCTGAGGCCATTTTATTCTCTAAATGGCAAAGGGGGGTGGGTTACCAAGTGGGCAATTAACTTCAAAGTCTGATCTGAGAACACACCTGCAGCAATAGGAGAGACACAAAACTTGAGTATCACTGTATATAACTCTAATATCCGTATATAAAATACTTTAAATTCAAGAAAGGTTCAGGTGTTTGTTCTAATATTTGCATCTATGACCAGGAGATTTGATGTGATTCCCGAAAAGGTAATAATGTCATATCCCTCAGTTTAATATTCTACTGCTAGACCATTCAAATCTTACAATACAAACACAAGGCTTGCATCAAACAGTGAACTCCTGCTGACACATCAGACTGTTGTCATATACTGGTGTGGACACAGTTCAGTGTGGTGTGTCTGGTGTCCCACCACTGGCTGCCTGGTCGAGAGGGTGAGGCCCTCCGGCTCAGACCGGCTGGCTCGGGACTTGGTCGGTGTCTCAGTCGCTTGCGTCCCCTTCAGACGTCAGCGCAGGCCGGTCTCACCAAGGCTCCTTTACAGTCTGCTTTCATGTGTCCTTTAATGAGTAAACCGCCGGCTCAGCAGCCTGCTATAAAACACAGGCAAATTAAAACACCCAAATATGAATCAGCTACACTGGCTAATTCGGCGGGCCAGGGCAGAGGCGTAGCTCCTCTTTAGCGAGACCTCAGGAAGACCAGAGTCTGTTGTTTGCAAAGGCCAGGGTGGTGTTGGAGGTTAAAAAATACCAAATCCCGCCTGTTGGATAGCCCCAGGTTTTTCCAAGGGAAGTCACAATGTCAATAGCTTCTTAATCTCAACCTACAAGTATTTCTATTTTATAATCAGATGAAGGTGATCCTCAAAGCACAAAGCTAAGGCAAGTGCATACTTCCCAAAGAACAATAACAGAGTGAGTCACAAGTCCACAACACAACCCCTGCCACCAAGGGCTCGCCGCAGTCTGCTACAACTGTGCCTGCCACTTAGACGACAGCAGCTCCATAAAATGTCGCAAAGAAACACCAGCCCTCAGGGAAAAAGGGAGTAAAATAAAACAAAACCGCATTTGTTTTTTTCCCTCTCATTTCATTGTAATGATGGAAATAAGGGCATCATTCTGAGATTAGTGCTGCTATTTCTCCCCCGCTGACGTTAAGTGTTATATGAGCGCCTGCTGAAAAGCTTTGGAGAAACAATGGAACAACAGCCCACTGAAGAGCAGGATGCCCAGATCAAACTCCAAGTTAAAGAGAATTGGTGAAATGGCCTCTGAAACATGAAACCACAAGGCCATGGTGTGGTGAGACGTATCCAGTTGAAAAGCCAAAGGGCTGCACAGTACTTCATGTTATTGTCCTGTTTTTCACCTTTTGTGCTAAGAAATTAAGTCAAGTTTATTTATGTAGTCCAAAGGCTAACTGAGCACAAAGGTGAGACAACAGATGTTAACATTTCCAGAAGTACAATAACAGTAGATAAAGTAGAAGTTAAAGTTTTTCTCTTTTCTCATCAACTAACAGTTAAAATGGCCACTGAGCCATTTTCACTACCAAATGTTATTTGTAAGCTCAGTTTCCACAATGTGTATATGTGTATATCTATTTCAATAACTACCCCGAGTGATAATTACATGAGGTGTAATGGAACTTACTTTGAATGACAATTGCAGCAAACTATTTATCTTACAAAACCACACAAATACCAAAGTACACAGAACATCTTTTATTTTTTAGGCTACAGTGTGACTAAGGATCTGTTTCACAGAGCTAAGACAAACTGTAGACACTATTAAAGGATTTTACTGAAAAAAAAAAAGTGAGTCCATTCAGATTCCTCGTCAATACTACACATCAATATGAAGTATACATTATGTACATTTGCTCAGAGCAAGGAGGAATTGTTCCTTTCTTAGAGAGAAGTGAGAACAGACTTTAATTAATCTAACAACAGCCAGGAGAAAGTGCTAGACATTTCTTAGTTTACAGCAAAAAAATTTAAACAGTGCTGGTGACAAAATAATACTCCAGTGGCTTGATAAGCAGATGTAGACAGCAGAGAAGAGAGGTATGTTCAAAGATATTCTGTAACCGTATCAAAATGGCCTGGCACATCGCACTGCGATGCGCACAGTGCAAAAATAACTATATTTATACATATCACAGTATTTAAATGGAAGAGCAGATCTGGTCGATCCGGGGAATGGTGACCTAAATGTTCTTTGATTGACTTAACAAATGAAACTAGTGTAACTCTGGTGTGTTCCCAAGGTAAACAATAAACATACTGAAAAACACAGGCAGGATGACTGAATACTATCTTCCTGCCAAAAACGGACAGTTGCAGCAAAACAAGTAAACTTTGAGGCCACAGTGTGGTCAGGTTTGGTTACTTTACATGTAGTGCTGTCAATGTCTTTATTGTTTCTACTTGAAACTCTGCACTCACTTGCACTGTCTCTTCAAATGAAATTTCCACCACCGTGTGACTACTTACTCCTAAGCTCAACTTTAAACAATAATGCAAATATTACTTATCAATCACCCTGAAAGCCACATATTATTTGCGTTGATAGATGTAAACCTGTAGCGTCATACTTTTTATTTTCCACTCTGGCCTTAGCTGGTTTGTCTCTAGATACTGATCTCAAGTCAGTTTGAGCAGCACTTCCCTCATGCGGAGGGAGAGCTGTGAATTGAAAATATGATTCAGCTAATGCGATGAGGGGACATGTGTCGACATACAGTATGGTAATTGGGTTGCAGATCTGTGCCTGAGGGCAAGGCCTTAGTCTTTCCTGAGTGTAGAGGGATAAGGGGCACTGGGGTGTGCAGTTGTGGTGTGTGTGTGTTGTAACATCCCTCTCCATTCACTGGCCTTCCTCCTCACGTAGGAACTGGAAGACGGATGAGAAGTCCTTGTTAGCGTAACCACGGGAGCACATGACTCGGAAGATCTGGTGGGCGAGGGAACCCAGAGGGATGGGTGTCTTAGTGTTGGTGGCAGTATTCTGAGCCAAACCAAGATCCTAGAAACAAAGGCACAGAGAGAAAAGAGAGGCAGCGTGTCAGACAGATGGACTAACATAATGATTTATTTTATAATGCTATTAGATTTCTATAGCTTTAATAATAGAACTACCCGGACTAATGTATGCAGAGCACACTGCGCATGTATCAACAGACACCCTGACTGACGCAGCTAATGTAATGACAGTGAAATTAAGTGACAAACAGTAAGTCACAGATGGGATGGTACAGAGGAGAGCAGGAGCATCATAGAAACAAAAGAACAGTTAGAACTGAGACAAAGCAAATAACAGGGTCAAGAGACTGGGGAAAGCTTTTTACTCTATTTTATGCCATTTTACAGATTTAAGAGAAAGAAAGAAATAATCCCAATGAATGCAGTTAATGGTTACAGAACTGAAAAAAAGAGTCTCAGCTGATGGTGACGATGAGGGGGAACAGGGTGTACCTTGGCCATTAGTGTGGTTCCAAAGCCTCCCTGGTAGTTGTTGGCTGAAGGGACTCCCTCCATGACACCGGGGACTGGGTTATACGTATCGCTGGACCAGCAACGACCTGAGGACATGTTGAGGATCTTTGCCAGCAGCTTGGGGTCCAAACCCAGTCTGGGAAAAGGAGATGAATACAGAGGTCAGCAACTCCTTCAGAGTTTGGAAACAGGGAAATCCATCGGTCAAACTGAATACATAAACCCTGCATCATTCTCTGGCTGAGATCAAGGTTGAGACTTAAATCTTTGTTTCACACTGCATCTGCTGGTGTAAAGGTTCAGAGTGTGTGTGCATGTCTGAAGGATTATGTTTGCCACCAGACTGACACAGAAGATAAACTTCTGACAAAATCAGCCTCTGTAAGTCTGTAGAACTTTATCTTGTAAGTGCAATAAAAAAGGAGCATACATCTCATAAGACTAGTTCCTGTTGTGTGAAAGATGAACAGATGATTTTATTTTAAATTTCCCTTTTGATCTTTCAGCTAATGTTTTAAATCAGAGCAACTCAGTATGAGATGGAAAACTGCTGGTAGTGACAGAAAAGGAAAGAGGAATTATGCTAGGAGAAGAGAGGAAATGGGACAGGTCGGATGGGAGGATAGGAGCGCCTAAGAGGAACGTGGATAAAAGATGGGTGTGGGGCAGCTGGTGATTGTAGTGACCCCCAGTGAACCTTATGCTAGGCTGTGACCATTCCTCAGTGTTAATGGCTGAAGGCTTTGTAATGCTGGCTAATGCAGTATTGATGTTTACCAGCACATCTATCCTTCATCATCCCTCTTTTATGAAAAAAGAAAGTGGAGGAGGAGGAGAAGTGGTTAAACTGCGCAGGGGAGCCATAAACCTCGCTGTCAACGAAGTACACTCTCACATCCTAGCTGCCCCATTTTGCAGCAACCCACTTTCATATGCAAGACGACAAATCTCTAGGCTATGATATGAAGAAGCAAATGAGACATAGAGAAAGCAGGCAGGCAGACAGAAGCAGGGAGTGAAACAAAGTGCCAACCATTACAGCAGTGAGGGTGTAACTATAGTGTCTGTGTCGGTCGTGCAGCTTTTGTATATTAACGGTTTAAAGGCCGGTGTAAAGCTGACCACATCAAGCCCTGGCTGCCTCAGTTCACTGTTACTTACAGGCCTGTAACTCTATTCTGCACTCAATATGACTATTAAACCATCATAGGTCCTTAAGGCCAGCGTCCTCCCTCTCTCCCTCCCTCCACCTGGCTCTCATTCTGCCATTACAACCACAGTTTTTATTAGCTGTCTACTAACTAATTAAGAATGGGAATTGCATTTACACTCTTGCCATGTCTCTCCCTCCTCCCTTACTCTTCAACTCTTTTGTGTCTTCTCAGCCCTATTTTTTAACAAACTGTTTTGGAAATGTGGCATAAGTGATGCTTCATGTGTGCGCAAACATGTGTTTTAGCTTGCTTTTTTTTTCTAATGTCAGACTCTCTGATGGTAGTTTTTTGGTTTATGTCTGGAAGCATCCCTCTGCCATCCTGCCTCTCTTCTGGTCCGCCTCGTTCTCCCTCTTCTCTTCCTCCCCCTCGTCTTCCCTGCTGACACCTCCCTGTCTGAGGACTCTGGGGGACATATGTTTGACATCGCACACAAACCCCCCATCTCTCCGTGCACACACGCACACACACACACACACAAGCAGGCAGCCCCTCCCAGCGTTCTGGGTCAGCAGCTGAAAAGGTTACTGGCTGAGCTACAATAAAGCGCGTCCGAGCGCGCAGATCGTTTGTTATAGCGACCAGAGACGCTGACGGGGAGCTGTTGTCCTCTGTTAACGATAAATCAATGAAGTTCCCCTCCTGCTCCCACCACACACACGCACACACACGCATACAACAACACTCACACACATGGCCGTGGTTATTAGCTGACGCAGTGGTGTTGTTCCTCGCCTGCGGTAATTTGCGTGGAGAAGAGGACATGTCACGCTTTAACAAGACTGACATGGATAAACACACAAAGACATGGACGGTGAGAAGAACATGTTGCTGTGTGATGCCGCTGCAGATTAAAGTAATGTGAGGGTGAGAGGGATGGAGATGAAAATAAGAAGGGAGGGTATTTATGTGTTTATGTGCTGGGGGAGCTCTAGCAGGTGGAGTTCATTTGCAGCCCTGATATTAACTGTTTCATTACGATTAGCTACTCGTCCTTGTCCCATGCCACAGGAGAGGAAGCCCAACCCGCTCCTCATTTATTATTACATTAAAGAGCTAACGAGCACATATACACACACAAGCATTTACTGTTCCATTTATAGAGACAACATGCGTGTTTATCACCTAATTTTAATCGTCATCGGAACATATGCTCACAATTCATTTGAAAGAGGAGCGATGTGTGTCTGCGCTCGTGTGTGGCGGCAAACCTATTTCTGTCTGTCAACACAAAGGGCTGTGTCTTGTTATACGCTTTGATTTGCCCGTTGTTCCCCCCATAAAATGAATAAATGATCAAATATGTTTGTGTCTGCTTGTGCTTCAGCGAATGCATGCCCTGTATGCATGAATGAGTGCAGGTACACAGTCGTGCAAGGTGGACCATAAGCTGTAAATGCCTCGTATCCCTTTCCTGGGCCAGTCGCCTCTCTCCTCTTCTTCCTCTCCTTTCATCTTCACGTGCATCATTAAAATCACTGCTGCCTCTCTCCACTACTCTCTGCAGCTTCTCATCCCCCTCGTTCACTGACTGGTTGGCTGCATGCAGAAATTACAACGGGCAGAAAGGAGGCAGAGAGGAAAGATGAAGGGATTAAAAGAAAAGAATAAAATGAGGAGGTAAAGCAAATAAGGATGCAGAAGAAAAGACGGCAGAAAGGCAGGGAGTGTGTGTGTGCGTGTGTCTGTCTGCATGTGTGCTCATAATTGTCATGCGTGGCCATTCCTTGCACTAAGAGAACGTCACGCTCTGTTGGAGACGGCCCGAGCTTCCATCTGAGATCAACAAATTAGCTCCACGCACAAAGCTGCGTGTGTGTCTGTCTGCCTGCATGCACAGGTAAGGAGAAACACACACACACACACACTTGAAGAAAGGGCAGCTCTATCAGGCCCAAGTCCAGCATGATAAAATGTTATTGCCATTTTCCTGTAAATTGGCTGTGAGTGCTCAGTCTCCTTTGTGTTGGACTGTATCGTGTGTTTGTGTGTGCACATATACGCCTAAGACAGGGTCCTCTCTGCATAAGAGACTAGGCTGCAATGCAGCATGGGAAATTTACGGGTGTGGGCTCTCTCTAAACGATGACAGTCTTTGACAAACCCTATAATAAAGCCCTAGAGATTGGCTAGTAAGAAGTGAGGGAAACATGGAAACACACACGCATGCATGTACGCACACATAATCGAGACTGAATATGGGTCAGTTTTGAAAAGATATAAAAACAATTCACATTCAAAGTGGAGGGATGCTGTAGTTAGCATTCTGATCCTTTTTCATGGGCATACATTATAATGATGCGCACAGCGAACAGAAGTTGTTGGAGTTTGGGAGAAAACTGCTGTCTTCAGTGTCTGTGGATGTAAATCTGTGTTTGTGTGTGTGTGCATCAGCGACAGTGTGGCAATGTGTAAATCTGTGTTGCTCCCTTAATGCCTCCATATTTCAGAGGCCTAGTGGGGGGATTTATGTGCCACTGCTCATGCCAATTTTCCTCCTCTGTCTCAGCACAGATAAATCAGCTGCACTAACACAGCTGCACTGTGCGAAGAGCAATTCATGCACACACACACGCACATGGACACACACACCCATCCAATACAGGATGCACATACGTTTCTAAATTGTAAAACCCACAAAAACACATAAAACTAACATGGTGAACAGAGAAATCAGTCTATTATTGGCAGGACATATGTATGAATAGATGATATAATAAGTTGAAAAACTAATCTGATGGTCCAGGTAAGGTAATTCATGTGAGAAATGTAACAATCTGAAGGAAATGAGATTTGGATGCTGAAACACTTGTTTCAGAACTCTGTAACATCCTTTGGTGGGTCAGATATTTCAGATCAAAATGCTCTGGAACAGAATGCTTTGAACTCAGAAGACTTCATATCCCATCATTCTCAGCCTCCTGGCCAAAGAGGCTCTGTGCCATGATGAGGCATGATGAATGATGGGATTTCTAGGCAGTGACAGGGTTGTGGCAGGGTGCTGGTGAGAGCTCAATCAGCAGATGTAAATCAGAGTCTGTGGCTCCACCCCCTCATCCATCTCTCTGTCTCGGGGCCGGGCTGACCCCTTCACACTTCCATAAACTACACACACACACACACTTCTAAATCTGTACTGAAGTAGAAAGATAGCTGCTCCAGTTAGAGCCATATCACTGGCCTAGTAATTGCTTTTATAGTGATGGCTATATCTAAGGGCTGAGATGAATCCAAATGCATGCGTGGAAATGTGTCGGCTTTAGGTTCATGGTGCTAGTACTTCTTCTAACCAAACATTTGAAACATCAACATTTTATTGACCGTGGAGGAAGAGTCTGCTGGTCCACATCCCTCTATGAGAAAGACCATTCTGGATCTAGTGAACCCTACTCGTCACATGTGGTTCCATCGACAGGCTCATATTTCAGTTCAGGGCTTAGTTGGTATAGGTTTAAGTTAGGTATATCCACTTTTAATAGCTCATTCACAAGTTTCCCAGTTAGAGCTACATTATCCTCGGTCACGTAAATTTTGTGTTTCATCCTTACTTTTCCATTAAGAATAAAGTAGGAAGCAGCTTAGCACAATGTTGTCTGACAGTACCTGATCCCGAGGTTCATGGTCTCTGCTGTCCCAATCATCCCGATGGCCAGGAGCATGTTGTTGCAGATCTTGGCTGCCTAGAGATTGTTGACGAGAAAGCAGTTTAACTGTGTGTATATGAACAGGTTGCAGGACAATATGTCATTCAGAATGTACATACATTTAAAGGTACATCTGACAAAATCATGATGATCAAGTTTTAAGTGGGACATTATGCATAATCATTCCTGGATTAGTAAGGTAAAATTTTTATTTTGTATCATTTATTTATTTTTCAGAACAAGTCACAGTTTCACATAAAAGATGCTCAGGACAAATTATTTCTTTATGTCTGAGGAACGACGGTCTGTTCATCTTTGGTACAAATTTAAATTCTGAACATACTGTCTAACGACTACTGTGTAAGGCAATGAGTGAAAGAGAATTTTAACCGGATGTCTCTGTGTGTTCAGGTACATTAACAATTAATTATGTGATTTAAATGTAAATAAAGCCAAAATTGGTTTCCTGTTTTAAACTTTTTAGTAAAATGTCCATCTCTGATGAGTTTCATTTTCCTTTCAAAAACAGACACTGATTATTGATGTGCATGTGAAAAAGGGAATCCATACAGTATGTCTGGGTACATACAACTATTTATCAAAGTTATTATATATTTTTGTGTGTGCACCTACTGTGTGTGTGAGTGTGTGTACGTGTGTGTTAGTGCGTTAACAGATCTTTACCTGTCCAGTGCCAACCTGTCCACAGTAGACAACATTGGCTCCCATGCAGGTGAGCAGCTCCTGTGCAGCGTTGTATTCCTCCTCCACTCCACCTACCATGAAGGTCAATTTGGCCATGCTGGCAGCCCCAACACCTGAAGACACGGGACATGTTCAAATGCAGTGATGAGGTTAACTGAGGTGAGCGCATATTGTAATCGACAGTACACGCATTCGACAAATCGACCCCTGTGGACAACCTGCAATCTTTATACAAGTTTGAATAGTAAGTTCAAATTTACAAAACTCTGAGCAAGTACAGACGAGTAATAACTGGGCACAGGTAAAACTGGTCTATCCAACTAAAATACATGGATTTGCCACACCAAAGAAGACAATCTTTCAACCACTTGACTGTGTCCATACTACCAACTGTGTCTAAAAGGTCAGCTGTGCACTGTGTGTGTGTGTGTGTGTGTGTGTGTGCGCGTGTTAGACCCATACTGGGACAGGCGTGTTAAGTAGTGGTGCACCAGAGGGACAGAGGTATCTTTAAAAGCCGATTGTTGCCATCATCCACTGCAGAACCCTCATGGGAGCCCTTGCCTTTTGTCCTGTCACCCTTACTCTCTCTCTCTCTCTCTCTCTCTCTCTGTCTCTCTCTCTCTCTCTCTCTCACACACACACACAGAGTCAAACAGCTGTGCCTGAGGCCGGCCCTCCTCATGGGGGTATCAGTGACAGGCGTGAGGGGTAATTAACTTTACACTTTATCATGTTCAATTAGGCGTCCCTCCCCATGCCTGATGGCTTAAGGAGCATGCCATGTTGTAGGAGGCAACATCACCCCCCACTTCAGCCCCTCCACAGGGTGCTTAATGCAGAAATAATACCTTTTCAGAGTGGGTTGAACCAAGCCGGCCTGAGTCTCCTCTGCAATGTCCCTCAAGTGCTTCACTGAATTACCCCAAACATCAATACAATGAAATGTTAGACACACATTTTATACACACACTCAAAATATAGTGCTAATCTTAAATACACGATATGCAGAGAAACACTGCAGAAGTCAAAAGACTGTGATCTTGCACGCAAAGTGACAGATGATTCAGTTCCCTAAAAGACATTCAGAAAGACACAGAGGAAGAGGGAGAAAACTTCAGGGTGTCGTCCTGCTGTAATAAAAGGTCTCTTAATAATGAAAGCCTAATAATGTCAGTGTTAATAATTAAAAGGGATTTGCCGGGGACAAAACAGCTGAAATCACATTATCAGACTCCACCGAAGAGGATTAGAAGAGAAGAGAAGAGAAGAGAAGAGAAGAGAAGAGAAGAGAAGAGAAGAGAAGAGAAGTATATAGTGTATATATTTGTGCATAAACATAAATATACATTTCTTCTCTCCCTCCCCTTCTTTAATTGCCTGTGCTGTTGTCAAGTGTACGATGATGCCAGTGCACTGTATGCGTCAGTGTTGAGCTGTCAGCAGGTCATTAGGGCCACATAATGAAGCTCAAAGCCCACGCTGCGGCAGCTGCCTATGGACACACTCTCAACATAAGGCTGCCACACACACCAATCATACACACATATGGTCCACAGACTATGGACATGATAGATTTAGTTCCCTTGATGTTACTTCAAGTTGTCTTTTTTTATGTCACTTACGTGTCTTTGAGTCTCATTGAGTTAAATATAATCACGTTTTTATGCAGTGGCAGAATAGCACACAGACTGAAGTTTCTTTACAATGCCATCATTACAATTTTGACATAATATGAATAATAACAACTCAAAGTTTTCTGAAATTACAAGGAGTTATAAAAGTTTGACTCACTTATTTTACATCTCATTTGTTAATTTTCAAGCTTTGGGCCGAGCTTCTCTCTGTCAGAGACAAACACGAACACATGCACACATAGAAAGAGCTGTGTGACAACTGTGCCGGTTCATTAGTGGACATCACTGTTCGCGGACGACTAAAGAGGAGATTATTGATAACACAGTCAACGTGTTGATCAATATATCTCACTAAGGAGAGAAAGAAGGAGAATGAAACAACAGAGAGGGAGGAAGAAAGGGAGGGAGGGACAGGGAGAGAGATTTAGAGACGACAGCAGAGAAGGAAAACGATCTTTCTCTTCCTACCTCCCAGCATCCCTCCCAACTCTCCCTCCCTCAAATTAACTAATCACCCATAATAAGCTCTTATGATCTGTAGTGGATTTCTATCGGCAGTGGCACCAGGATGATGGAAGATCTTTGTTGGTGGAAGAATAATGCCTCATTAGCATAACAATGTGTGTGTGTGTATGTGTGTTGGTGGTATCAGTGTGTCTGTCCATTGTGCACAGGAATAGTTCATTCATGTTTGCGTGATGTGTAATTCCATGATAGTCTCTATGCTTCTACCACGTGTGTATTTTTATGTCTGTGTGTGTATGTGAGGGCACATCCCGTTCTCGGACTGGTCCTGTCAGAGACGGATTAAAGCGGAATCCTAATGAGGCTTCCTGAGCGCCGGGTCCGCTCGGCTCATCCATCCCAGCGGGAGTGACAGTCCTGGATCGTTAGTACTGCACAACTACACAACGCCCCCTTTGGGGGGGGGGGGCACCGTGTGTCTGTGTGTGTGTTTGTGTTTGAGAGTGTATGCGTGAGGGGTGGGAAGCACCTATGATAGAAGATACAGGGTTGAGAGATGGAGAGGAAGGAGTAGAGGAGGGATGAAAATGCTAAAAAGGCACCCACACAAGACACACCAAACACTACTTAATAAAATGAGCACAGTATAATTATGGCAGAGTGCTAAAAACAGTACATACTGCCACCGCTTTCAGGGAAAACAACCATAGATTCACAATAACCACACAAGTGCCAGGCAATGCTTTCTTGGGAATTAATTCCCTTGGGAAAGAAACATCTCTCTCCTCTGTCATCTTTTCTCATCCAGCTCTGGGGTCAGGATAAGTTTTGGTTGGCTGAATAGTGGGTGCTAACCTCTTCACACCCCAAATCACCCAACGCAAATATTCTCAGAGCATGCTGATGCTGGCTGGACTTTTAATGAGCTAGTCTGGGGCTTACTGTGTAGAGTGCAAGGGTTAGGGGCAAGGGAGAATCAAAGTGGTTCATACAGTAAGCTGGTATGACGTATGGGGAGACACCACACAATGTGTTTGTGTGCGAATTAGCTTCCATTCAATTACAGACACGTATGCTTAGACATCTCCTTCATCTGATCTTCTCAATTAACAAGACTGAATTTAATAAGCAGGCAATCAAGCACAATTAGGACAGATGCTTCACAGCAGGCTTCGACGACGAGCGTTAACCATGAACATAAGAGGGTGAAGTTGGTGTTGAGAAGGCTAAGGGAGATCAGAAAAACAACTTAGGTTTGGCCTGTTTGTAGCAAACACTAAATTCATTAGCACTTCTTTCATTACGCACAAAAGAATCAACCAAAGCATTTCATGACAGCCTTATAACCTTTTAAACTAGGACTCTTTTTGAAGTGGTGTGCGTGTATAAAGCAAGTTTGAATGTCTGTGTACATGTGCGTGCAGTATCTGTGTGTTCCTGTGCATATATGTGTGTGTGTGTGTGTGTGTGTGTACCAGGGGCAGGTGCAGATCCCAGAGCCGGCCGCCAATAAGACGTCAGTTAGAGCTTCTGAGGCCGTGTTTCGGAGTTACGAGCCGCATGTAAACCAGTAGGCACTTTTTTATTGGTGGTGGGTTTAAATGAAACTACATTTGTGAATATGAGGCTACGCAAACAACACACACAGTCAAAGACACACACACACACACACACACACAAAAGGGATGTTCCCAGAGTTGGTAATGAATGACGCACTTGACAGCGTGCCGCAACCCTGCTTTTCTTTTTTTTTGGCCCCCAGAAAGCATACGGAAAAACACTTCAAGCAAAACAACACCTATAATGGCATTAGAGCTCCTCCAAACACCTCATTTCCTAAAATGATAATGTAACTGCTGTCACTTCAAGAATGCCAGAAAAGATTTAGGGATACGCTAGATTTCACATCACACCTTCAAGTGCAAATGCAAACAAACTCTGGCTTTGGCAATATAGTACACTGTTTGCTGCTAAGTTTTTAATGATATGCACATGTAAGGTTGAAGTTTTGGCTCGGCTGCAGTCATCTATAATTCAGGCTGAAAAGAGCCTTCACACTTGCGCAACAGCCTTGAGTTAACGGGAGATGACTGCCTGCAGCGTAAGCCAGTGGGGGTTGGACGTTTACAGGCCAACAAAGCAGCCTCATGTGGTCCACCATTATAATTACACCCAAGGGAAGATCTTTTTCTAAAACAAATTAAAAACCCAAACAGGCCCTGTAAAAAAAAAAAGCATAACGGATATCAAGTCAATGAGAGGGACAGTACGAGTGTGCACGTTAACCAAAATCGCTCACACATAGTTTATCTGCCAGCTTTGCTAATGCTCCTCTGTTGCGTTAAAAACAGACTCTTTATCGGCTCCAGTTAACGAGCGCAGAACCATGAGAACTGAGTCCTTTACACAAATACTCCATGAGAACCAGGAGCGAGAAGGCGGCTGGAGAGAAAAAAAAAGTTCAGTTTAGAGACATAGGTTCTTGTACATAAATGTTGATACAGCCTTTAGGGTTTAGTTTGTAGTGCCCGTTCACTGACCACCAGGCCAGACCTCATCATCATCATCATCATCATCATCATCATCATCATCAGTAACTGCTCTATTCTTTAGGGGAGAGCCTGGTCAATGGTAGGTGACAGAGGCTGGAGGGAGCAGGAGAGATCCACAATCAATCCTCTCACTGGCCCAATGAGACTCATCTAAGATAGAGCAAGTTAATAATGATCCCCAATTAGGCTGTTAGCAGACAGGGACACAGACATGCACACAAGCACACAAACCTTTTAGATTGAGTGACATGCAGTGTGGCTTTTGCGCTACATTTGACGGACAGAGACTTTTTTGTATGACTCATACACCAGCTGACTATTTGTCTCTGGACAGACACAGACACACACACACACACAGCAGATGACACAGGGGCAGGGATGCGAGAGCCAGTCCCCAGCTGCTGTGGGTCTACCTCCATCTGGAGCATGGGCTGTAGCCCCCTGTCACCAGCCCTCCATCTTCACCATCCCTGGTCACTTTCACCGCCCTACACCCCCCTACCCTCCCTCTCACTCTCTCTCAGTTCCCCCTCTCTGTCACAGAGAGGCTTGTTATGCTAATCTAGTCTCTGGACCACTGACGCTCTCTAGTAGTGGTAAGCCATCAACATGACAGACTGCGACAGCACCACCGCCTGCACATCCAACCTGATTCCTTAACTCAGTGTCAGGGAATCATCACTAACCTTCACTAAATGGCCTTCAGGCTCCGAGACTCGCCATCTCAATTAATCCCATTCTCAGACTAGATTAGGCTGGCCTGAAAGCTCTCCTACTCCTTCCTCTGTCCACACAACTTAAATTTATGCAAAATTGGGCATCGGAAATCACCCCCTACATTCTGCACTATATTTACTCTGCATTATTTTCTTTAAGAGTATGAATTCTCAGTATCAAATTTATGTTAATGTGTCCAAAAAATTCCGTCTGATTTTTTTCCCCACCAAAAGTACAATTAACTCTTTAATAACCCCTTAAAATAACACCTACTCCTTCTCATTGAAAAATTCAGAATTTACAAAAATGTAAGATATTTTTTCATTTCAAAATTTTCACTACCAGGCACAAGATGTCTCCCACGTCATTCTCTGTATGTGTGAACTTCATGTTGCCACATCATTTTATTGCTTAATATTGGACTAAGGTTGGCTTCCAAAAAAGTTGTAACGCCACAAAATCCTGCTTGTATGTGCACATCTTAAAGTTTGCTTTAGGGTGAAAGAAACTTTCAAGAAACTCTTCAGCACAAGAACATGAAAACAGACTTCAAACTGTGAACTGTATAGCATAAAGCCCATATACACCCAAATGAAGAAAAATTCTTCATGGAAGGGGGCTTTAAACACCAAAGTTTATTCTTCATCTCAGAAATAGTAGTTTGAAGAGCGTCTGGTATCATTGAAAGCTCCAAGAAAGAGATTCACGGTCAACAATCAACTTAACAACAATCATGCTTAACAGCCAAATCAAACAGCTTTGGCAAACGGTAAACTAAAGACTACTATTGACTTCTTAAATGTATTCCAAGTCTGACTATATGTTACATATTCTTAACATATACTATGTATGAAGAAGAGGAAGAAATCCCAGGTCCTCTGGGCCTGGAGGGAGAAATCAGGCCTCTATCAGTCAGCAAAGAGTGGATTGGCAGGGCTGACTGACAATCCAACTGGTGCCAGCTTTGGTTTCAACAAGCTCCTACAGGCTGGAGGATGACGTTCAGACTGTCTGCAAATGACACACTGCAACAGTCAGGCTTCACTTTATGTGGTATGGATATGATTAGAGTGGTGTTGAGACTCAGCCTAAATAGGTAGTTAGCTGAGGATTATAAGACCTCGCAAACAAGCAACATTAGCCTGAGTACCCATGGTCCCACAACGGCTAGGCTCCCTCTTGCTTTCATTTGCAGCGATAGCTGACTTTCCCAGCGCTGGGAAAAACACAATGAAAGGTTTTTTAGGGCATTTTTAAAGCCATCGTCCGTTAGCAATGCGGCAGCCCACCATGGGCACAAAGACACAAACACAGGCATTCTGGGTAATTACTGCTAACGACCCTGCCACTTGTTAGCCAGACCTCCTATTTTTGCCATCGATGTGCCAACACCCTGGGCCTGTGACATCAGAGCTTGTTTTGTTGTGGGTCTGCTTTGCATGCGGACGCTTTTAATGACAGCAGACAGTGGTAGGAGAGAGAGAGGAAGAGAGACAGTGTGTGTGTGTGTGTGTGTGTGTGCGTGTGTGTGTGTGCACTAGCAAATGTTAGCTCGCCTGAAGAACTGGTGTCTAAGTTAATATAACAGTGTGTACGCAGGAAGGTGTTTGCACAAAGATAACAAGTCTGTATGGATATGTGAGTTACTGTGTGTGTGTATGTGTAAGTGTGTGCACCAGGAGGCCGCTGGGTCACGCAGGGCTAAAGCAAAGACACTGGTCAATGTGCAAGAACTAAAGCCAGCCAGATGCCCATGAGAAAGAGAAAGTTTCTTTTTTTTATTTTTGATTGCTCGTTTTTTTAAAAAAAGCGTTACGACTCCACTATTCAGATCCCACGGTTGGCTGCCAAACCTCTGGTGACGCACACAACACACACACACACACATTTCTGTGTTAAATGCGCCACCTCACACACCACACATACACAAAAAGATTCAGTTTATATCAAAAGAAAAATCTAAATTAAAATAAAAACAAATACAGAAACCACAAAAAGAACAGGCTGTGACTGCAAAACTTTATGAGTATGAAAAATCACAGCAAGTCAGTGTGTTCTTATCCTCAGTGAACAAAATACATTTTGACTGGACAATGCCTTTCTGTTGGTCAATTCATTCAGTTATACACACAAGATATGATAAAAGTAATTAACACATTATAATAATAAATAGTATGTTTTTTATTGTGTGTCTCCCAGATTACAGCTGCTCTTCTGGAATATTTTCTAATATGTTATACTGTGGAAATAAAGTATTAACACGAGAAATACTAAGATGGTGTCACTTGTACTTTTCTTTCTTGCACACACATGGACACAAACCACTACAGTATGACAATGCCCTATTTGGGTAGGGTGCCATCTCCTGGTTGGAAGAGAGCGTGTAATTTCATATCTCGCCTTGAGATGTGGTAAGCAGGGTGAGAGGGACAGAGGGGGTTGAATATTGGTCTATGCTTCTTCCCATGAAGCTGCCACATGCTGAAGACTTCTTTCATGCACAGTACTCACAGTCGCACAGGTTTCACAGGTTTAGCACTGCTTGTCAAGAATATGGGGCTGAATATCTGCGTGTGTACAGTTTAGTGCTGCAACTTCTTACAATTTCTTTTCTTATCAATCAATTAAATGGATTTTTTTTTTCAGATCACTGTATTCGCTGTGTCTATAAAATTTCAGGAAATATTGAAAAATGCACATCACAAGCTCGAAGAGTCCCAGGTGACTTGATTGCTTGATTATAACTGATTTTCAACATCACTTTGGAATTATTTGCTGCAGAGCGTTTTCTGCACTACAGTAAACTCATGCACTTATGGCATGACTTCCGGTTGTCTCGAGGTGACGCGGGTTCATGCAGCACGAGTGCATGTGAGCATGAAAGAAGAGTTTCTGCAGAGGTAGTTGCAGAGGCCAGAGGTAGCAGGTAAATCATTGGTCATCTCAGGCTAGTAAAAAGAGGCTTAGTTAAGAGACAGGAGAGGAAGAACCTTCACAGAGGACTGCATACACAAACTGTGCACTCTCTATAGTATGTAAACAGTGTGTGTGTTAACAGAGAGTAACAGGCTTAAGACTCCGATCTCACTGACTGCAGACGGGCTGTTTTCCAGACGCCAGTTGGTAAACATGACAGTGTGGGCCAAGTCTGTGTTTGTATGGAAGAGGCAGAAGCTTACGGTGCATATTGTGTGTGAATTGTGAAATAAAATACAAATAGAGTATGATCAGAGCTAGTAGTCAGATCTGCAGGAGTGCCAGGATGCAGCATACCTTACCTACATACCTGAATGAAAAGAAATGTGTGTGTGTGAGAGAGAAAGAGAATAAGAACGAGAGCAAGAAAGACAGAGAGATAGACAGTTTTACTGCGATGTGTCTTCCTCATGTCTTATCTCCCTCCTCTCCTCTCCTGCACTCCATGTGAGGGCAGCTTCTCCCCTCTTTATGACTCTTTATCTGACATGAAAGGCACTAACATGGGATACCCGCCATTACGGCTCCATCAGCATGAAAAGCTCTGACACGGGATTCTCCACTGCGGCTCAGCCCATTAAGGACGACTGGTGATCCTGTGCTCTGTCAAGAAGCCGTCACAAGCAGACAGCACCAACATAATGAGGACTTAAAACCTTAACCTTGCCTTTAAGACCCCTGGTCAAAAGCAGCAATAAAACCTCAAGAGGGCACCTTCTGGCTGGCCCGCTCAGTAATTACAACCCATGTCCTAGCACTAACCCAAAAGGTCCTATAGTTTATACAAAAGAGTGTAAGACAGTTCAGAAGTAAGGCTTTGGGGTCATAGGCCTAACACTATGATTGGTATCCTAAAATTAACAAACCAGCACTGTGATTATGATACTACCACATCCACCAACTCTCCCTTTATAATGCCTGACCAGTGGCAAAGAGAGAAATTAAGCCTGCGACACCACCTCTCTTCAGACAGTTTTAAACAGGATTTATTAATTGACACAGACCATGATGCCTCCTGATGCAGCTGAGTATACTTACAATCAGTCAACAACAAAAAAAGTGACACGGAACTGAGCTAGTTAAAGTGAAAGAATAACATGCACAGCTCAAAGCACAAATGAAATGTAAGCTTGTTAGCTGCCAGTGAATTATTTTAGGCATGTCAGATAGCTACTATAAAAGTTAATACTAAAAGCAGCATGAATCGCAGCTTGCTGCTTTGTTTGATATTAGCATTGTTAACTCTAGAACACTAACGTCGGGTGATTTTCACCCACACAATTTTGAAGTGATCGAATTTTACAACCAAATGAAGGGATGTGTTGATACTTTCGACCAAATGTGTGCTCAGTACAGCTGTGAAAGAAAAACCAAGAGGTGGCCACTGTGTGTCCTATATGGCATGATGAACGCTGGTGTGATAAACTGTAACTCCGAGATATTATATCGGGTAAAATATACCCAACGTTAGTGATGGTGTTACTAATTTTAACGTTAGTGTTCTAGGGTTAAGCAAAACAGTGATATGTATAATGACGCCATTACTAGCGTCAAGAAAAGCCAATTGTTTAAGCTTAACTAGCAGCCAGCTGATGACCTGTCCCTTTCCCTAGCCATTTCATATCCTGGACAGCAGAGTGACCTCAGCTGAGATGTCTACATCGGTTCAGGTCGAAAGCATGACTGTTAAGCAACAAAATGAATAACTGAATGTATACTCCATAGGGCCGATTAAACGCTACACAGTGGGTTGTTGCTTCAGTCAAGGTGTAATAGATAGACATAATAGATAGTTTTGCATGGGGAGATGACAGCCCATCTGCTGCAGCTGGTGATGGATGGGCTACCTGCAGTTTACCTCTCTCTGACTCGATAAATTAGAATTAGTCATGGACATAAATTGGTTGTAGTTTTAAATAAAAATATGAGATATTATACGGATATGTAATTGACCTCAGACAGTAATGGAATTAGTTAAATGCAGTTTTCACAGATCCAGAGTATATTTCAGAGCAACAAATACAATGAGTATGTCTGTCTTTGCTTGCAGGTACAGAAATTATACCACTTGCCCATTGCGCACCTTTCACACCATATCCTGATGGAGAGACCTCCACCTCTACATTATGTACAACTGGAGCACAGCCTGCTACAAATTAATCCACTATGGTAGCATCACTGACACTGCTCTCTGGCCAGCCTTGTCAGATAAGATGAGAGGTTGTTAGCAGAGGTCCTTAAGAGGATTTTATTCTTCATTTAAGACAGGATAGAAGAAGCTGCCACCACATCTTTCACAGAAGACTAATAAATGGGGAAAATATTTTCTTTTGGGCGATACTTGTATATGGAGTAACACACTGACTGCTGGTTATTTTTACAGTGGCATTTGTCTTTGTGCCCATGGTAGTATCTTTTTAGGCAATCTAAGAAATATGATCTGTTATTGTGATCATTATTATGCGTTTTCATATATTTGTACGGGAATTTCTTTGCATTGTTTATGTTCAATATGTGTAACTACAGTGCAGGATCTTTAACACATTATTGGTTGATTTGCAGAACTTTATCACCTGCATCTCATTTTGTGCAATACTTTGAAGTGCTGGTGATTTTTACAGTTGCTTTATTTTTGTCCATAATAGAATTTTGTTTAGGTTATTTAAGAAATATAACGTTTATTTAAATTTTTAAGTAACGGAAGATAATGTGTGTTCTACTGGAAGGCGATTTGGTATCATTACTAATTCACAGTACATCTAATCAATAGTAGTATCATTAATGGTATAGCTATGCAGAATCACAAAATCAAAAATGCAGAGATGTACTTTCTTTCTTTGAGTGACACACCTCCTGACACTGGAGCATCCATGAACACAGCCCCCATCTTCTCTGCAGCGACCGCCATCTCTTTTGAGACGGCAGGGTCGATGGTGGAAGAGTCAATCAACAGTGTTCCCTTCTTCACCTTCCTAAAGGGGGCAAGACAAAAAAAGCATTAAGCATTTTTCATTTGTACATCAAACATCCTGCAACTGTGCTATTCCTTTTAAAAGAGGGTAAAGTAGTCGTACAGAATAGGGTGGGATTGTATGAATGTCACATGCAGAGACTGTGACAGTAAAGGTTGCTTACTTGAGGATGCCACTGGGCCCTGTGTAGACTTCTATGACATTGGGACTGGAGGGTAGCATTGTGATGATGCGGTCTGCCTTCTCTGCCACCTCTGCTGGAGAGTCTACTACCTGAATATTGGCATCATTGATGCATAATATCAATATCACAAATTAAACAACTTCATAAACAAATGCGCACACACATTGACTTAGTAACTGTTCAAAAAAACCTGTAAAAAGTTTTTGATGAATGGGTGGTGAAAGCTTTAAAATACTCATCAATACTGAGTGGATTCTTAGCTGACTTGGTCTTTTATATGTCAGATTTTATATATAATATATTCTGCTCAATGGTCAAATGTAAATATGTGGTTTGTTATTGACTGAGTGTTACCTGGGCACCCATGTCCTGCAACTCCTTGCAAGACTCTGGGAAGACATCGGTGGCAATAACAGGATAACCGTTCTTTAATAGGTTTTTGGCCATGGGACTGCCCATGTTTCCCAGACCAATAAACCCCACTGGTGTTTTTGAGGCCATTGATCGTGATGACACTGAGGGGAGGATAACAAAGACACCATTAAGGGTGTGATTAAAAAAAGTGAAGCATTATGTTGAGCTTTAATCCAGAGCAATACAAACACAATAAACACAAAATTCATGCAATCGCATATAGTAGCTATTTGTAACGACATCATTTTTACTTGTGAAAGTGCAGTTGGTGAGTTTGATTCTGCCTACTCAATAAGGGTAAGGCTGGTTTACTTGAATAAAAGAGGACAATGAAAGTGTTTTATGTAAAATTAAGAAAAGATTACTTTCCACCATGGGAAAAACTTGAGTCCCAATCGCTAATGACTCTCGGTTTTAATGGCAGTGAAACTGTAAAAAGTTGCTATCCTAATATTTTCCAGAAGGAAATGCTCTAATTAGAAGAGAACAAATCTTAATGCTGTAAATTACAGCCAGCTTTTGGGCAGTCTGGCCAAGCTATTAAACACTGCTGGCTCAGGCAAGGTCCAGCCAGGTTAACAGATACTAAACAGAGCAAAGCAATCAGACTAGAACAACAGGATTAGGCCTGGATAGTGGAGCTCAAACAGAAAGCAGTACCTTAAATTCAACTCTTCAACATGTCTTGTAAATAAAAAATTGCCATTACTTCATGGATGACACTTTATAGTTTCTTATAATTAATTCAATAATAGTTTCTTCAAGTGGATGCGATATTATTTAACACTGTTACCAAATTACCAAAACAAATACATTTTGCTAAGTTTTGTTTCCTTTGCATGGATCAGATTTATTCAAAAGACATATCAAGACCTACCAAGATCTACTATAATACTGCGAAATAATATCTATGAAATAACAGCAGCAACTGGACAGAGGCCTCCTCCAAACAGACATGTAGGAGTGTGTCTGCCTTGCACAACACTGTAGTCCATAGTTTGTCACTATACCTACTTTCACTAAACCGGCTTTAAAGAGGGAATAATATCATCCTTACAATACATGTCCTCCAACAAGTGCAACATGCCTAATCTCTTGTCCAATGCTTCTTTAATGCAGGATGAAAAGGGGAAACTTAAACAACTGCAATACGATTGACATGTTTCAGAAATGCAAGAGAGGAGAAACAGCAGATCTTTTGGTTACTAAGGGAATATTCTTTCCATACTGAAGCATTATGACACATTTCAATTTTCAAAAATATATATATTTATAAAAAAAGAATTCTCCAATTCTCACCTTATTTTGTGCCTATTCTCAGCATGGACCAAATGTATACATTCACTACACCACTACACTATTCTATTACTAATTATTTCATTTGTAAGCTTTGAAGAATAATTAGTGATGTATGTGTTGGTTTCGGCTTAGTCAGTCCCTGGCAGCAAACTGGCCTAGTAGAAGTTTATCTATTTGTCATCTCTCTATAAAATACCTATCTATCTATCTATCTATCTATCTAACTAACTAATTTGATACAACAATAACCTTGTTTAATACTTTCAAACAAGTATATGTGGCAGTTATTGGCATTACTTTACAGTGGACTTAAAAATTGGCTGCAGGACTGAGGCCAAGACCATGTCCACTTTTTTAAAGGTGTTGCCACAGGGAAACGAACCACTGTATTGGGACATTTAGAAGAAGGACTTTCACATAAATCATTCCTGTAGCTAAACTGAACTACAGCAAAGCAGTGTCAGGATGTATGAAAGAAAAATATAACGGTTCGCAGCTCAATTTCAACATCAGAGAGTTACATGCTGCGAAACAATGACCAGTGTGATATGCCATTTGTCCCTAAATTTCAAGCAGAGTCTTATATACAATGATTGGATTCAACACACACTGTTTCTGATTGACAAAACATAGTTGTGTTTGGCACTGTAGGATGGGCAGGGAGTAGATAGAGTGGCCGTCATGGCAGTGATGCAATCCAGGGCTAAACAAGGGAGGCGTTTAATGTACAACAAATTGTTGTATTGACAAAAACAACACCTAAAGCAGACTAATATAATCAAAACCCAATACAAAACTTGTAGATAGCCAGCTAAATGTCCATAAAGAAATCGCTGTCAGTTAAAATGAGCTGTTACTGGTCATTGCTTCACGTTTCACTATGCTCACATCCATTCAGCACGTTGTCTTAAAATACTGCATGACTGAACACCACACAGCAGGTGGACAACTCTGGGGCATTGTGTCCACACTTTAATACGTAACTAGCACATGCAGTAAGTGTTCATACTTTCTTCAGAGGGCTAACAAGCTAGCTCACAGGCTGCAACAGAGAATGTTACGCTTGCATTTTCCTCTGAACACGCATTGATCAACACAAAGAAAAGGCACAAAGAAACTGAGAACATAAGGGAATACGTTACCGGAGGCTAAATCGACATGCTTATTCCACCTTAGCAATAAATTTCGCGACCCTCTAAACAGCGCAGCCATGCTTCTTTCCCCTTGACCTCAGTGTACGGTGACAGCTGTCAAGCCAGTAAAGCCCAACCGAACGTTATGACTGAGTGTGGTTTCCACCAATCACAGCTCTCTGCCAGTTTTCTTAACCAATGGAAACGAGATAAAGGCGGGATATCCTGTACTTTTATTTAATGCCCTTTAGCTGCCTCTATGAGTGTAGTATTCATACTAAATTAAAATAAGCGCGAAATCAATTAATTTAACAAAAATAAAATTTGCTGTACTGTATATATTTTAATATACAACGAATGGCACATAGTTAGAGACTTCAGAAGATCTCCACAGTTACCCTATGATTGTGTTTTAAGTCAGCAATGATGCAAATCGATAACGCAAGGAGATTGAATTTGTAAACTGATTTAAGTAACTTAAATAATTATCAGAGTTCACCACCGTTGTCGAAACACACGCTTTCCCTCACAGAGCATCCTCAGCATCTTTGGTACTGCTCAGCATCCCGGAAGTTCTGCATCATTTGCTCTTTCAGGAAGAGACGCAACATCGTCAGAGCTTTGACAACAACGGGGACAGTGGCAAAAACATCGGCCTGTCCGGCAGAAATTGCCTCTTTTTCGCAAATGGAATTCATATGAAAAGGGTACTCTTTCAATTTCAACCTACATGAACACCTGTTATTCTTCTGTCTTGTGTCAGCAAGCTCGCTAACCGACTAGGATAATGTTTAGCTAGCCAGTGACTTGACACGACATGGCCTGTTCACAAGCTAATGTTAGCTGCTTAGCCACCGTAAATAAGATTATCTTCTGGCTATCTGGTTTGGTTTCATATGGCACAGTGGTGCGTTAGATGCGTCGTTAAACATGTACTAAGTGTTGGTCTCTGTGGTTCAGTGTATAGACGATGGTACGTTAGCTGGTTAGCTGAATCGAGCATCCATTATGACTTAGTCAGTTTCACTTTGCTGAAAAGTCAAGCATTGGTTTTGTTATGTTTGAGCTTTATTCTCAGCCAGGAAAAGATGAAAGGTTGATAGTGATGCAAAGCGGTTGCAGCAATTTTAAGCAGCTGCACACATCCACACCTGCTCTTCCTCTGCCTCTGAACACAAGCACTACAGGCTCAGTCTGGACAGTTAGGAGTTGTGTGCCTTACTGCACCTTACTGTAAGGTGCTTAGTCACAGTGGTGTGATGGTGTCTTTGTAGACTGCTCTACATCTGCTTTAACCACACCAGTTAGGTATTTAATTTGGTGGAAGCGTAATTTACTCAAAGGTGCGCTCCAGCAGTTTAGTTGTGCAGTTTCATAAATTGCAGGTAATTTCAAGAGACAAATTTAAAGAATAGTCAAAACGTAGGCTGCATTGAGCCTCATCCTATGTTGACTTTTAGTCTTTAGTGTGTGGCTCCAAACACGCTGGATACTATAAGTCCAATAAAGCCACAGAAGACACATAATGCCACAGTTTAAACAGGTCAAGTACTTCTTTCTCACCATGACCAGTCAATTGACAAGTAAAATCATTTTGTTTATATAGGACATTTGTATTATATAATACTTATTTTACTTCAGTTGAAGTAAAAGTCTTGAATTCTAAATCATACATATCTGTTTCATAACCCTTCAGAAAGTTCTGTAGGTCATCCCTAAGATGGACCTTTTTCCCAGGCTTGAGGCTATTTTAGCTATTTTAGACAGCTCACCAGATGTTGCTTGTATGAAAGCATTGTAATAAAGGCCAAAGTTGTGAAAAAAAAACTTTTCTTTGAGCAGAAAACTTTACAGATCACAAGAAATGTTGTCACATGATTGGTAGAATGTTATACTCTGCAAGATGAGTCAAGTCAGTTTTATTCATACATCCTAAAATCACAAAGCTGCCTCCAAGGACTTTGCAACGCGCTATGTCCTTACATCCTTGTTTTTAAATGGGAATATTCCTGCCTGGAGGTGGGTATGTGCTATGTACATATATAAGTTGACAATCAACTTCTCTGTTGTTTGCTTTTTTGTCTCACAGACAAATGAAGTGACCAACAGGATACAATGTCATCATTCCAGGTGGTGGACACGTCACCGGGCAGCAGCGTCAGCATCATGGAAACATCCAACTTTGCCCACGTCATCTTCCAGAATGTGGGGAAGAGTTTCCTGCCCCAGGCACCCCTGGAGTGTCGCTACACCCTGACCCCTTACATTGTTCCCCACCCCAAAGACTGGGTGGGCATCTTCAAGGTATATCACGCACATCTCAGTTGTTACACAGATATCATCTGGCATGATCTCTTAAGGACCAGATTTTTATTAAACTGAATCATTTCTGTTACAAAGAGGTCATGAGAAACAGGAACTGTCCCCAGCCCATTACATAAGTGTTTGTGACATGGATTATGTGTTAGGGTTTTATTAATTGACCATTGGTTTGCAGTTGGCACGTTAACACATACATCTGCCTTGACACTAACAGTTGAGCTCTTCCTTACTTGCCTGATACCTCACCACAAGCTTTGGTGTGGTTGCTCTGCTTGCAGAAAGAGGAAGAGTATGCACGGTGGGCTGGTTGCAGTAGGTCTCGCTGGGGGGCAAACATTTGGTGCTCTTTATGAACCACTCTGATTCTTATTAGGGACCCCCCCCCCCCCCCCCCCCCCCTCCACTTCACTTGTTCGTTCCCCTCTGTCTTTCCATCAGTCTTTTCTCTGCTTCCTGTTAACCAACCTCCGCTTTACTCTTTTATCAAGGCCATCAAATCTCACACGTAATTAACAGGAAATGTGAACTAGGAAACTTAATGTCTCGTAAAGTCAAAAGACAAACATTTTATTGTTGTTTAAGAACTGACTTCAAATCCACCAGCTCAATTAAAAAGGAATAAAGATGCTGGGTTTATATGGAAAAAAGTCAATTGGAAAATTTAATTGTTGTAATCCACGCTAATGAAACTTGTTTGATGGTTGGTGCTTCACGTCATTAAGCGAGCAGATTGCACTTCTTTAATCCTTTTGATATAGATGTCTGTCTTTTTGTGTTTTCGTGGAGATAATTGTCTATTCAATTCTGGCAAAATCATAGCAATGTATATCTGTATGCTATTAGAATAAAGCATTCAACTCTTTGATGAGCTCTTCTTTTTGTCAGTGGGGCATGCATGCAAGAGGTCAGTATTTATGCATGCTTTTACAAATAATGATCATCAGCTTTGATTATAAGGGAAATGAAGTCACTCCACTACACAAATTATAATCAATCTTATGTTTTGGCTTTAAATTAGACAGGTTGTTTTGGGACTAATGTCAAAATCAACAGGCTAGTGCATTATTAAAAATGATAAATTACATATGACTTTCCCATTGAGCACCATTAATCAACATGTTGATGAAAATGAAGTCTTCTGTCATGCCAGTTTTTTTTTTGCCTCCCAGGGGCAAAGCCTTTGTGCAGAGATGACTCAGGTGAAGAGCATCCCCCCCTTACCCCCCTTACCCCCCTTACCTCCCTTACCTTTCTCATCTATAGGCGTCACCTGTTTCAGAGAGAGAGAGAGAGACTGAGTAATAAAGCTGACTTGCTGTGAGGATGACTCAGACTGAACATACTCTTCGTTTGAGTTGTGCACAGACACCCCCTAGTGGCTGAAAATGTTCACAGAATACTAATAAGTGTATGGTATAACAAACTTGCTCCTAGATGGTGTTGCACTCATACTGTGCTAACATGCAATGTGTACACAGTAAACATCAACACAGTATACACTAATCAAGCTAGACAAGTTTTCTTATGTTTTCCAGCATGGTGACAGCTTTGTCCCTACATTACTGATAAATTGCTTTGTTGATTTTTCTTTGTTTATCCAGTAAAAGCAAGGTTTAGTTTAGTTTTAGTTTGACGGCTGACACATACATGCACACACACATACACAACTCCCTAAAAATGCCCCATGGAGGTTTTTAGTTGTGGCATGTTTGTTCGGGCGGCAGGGAGAAACCCGTTGTGTTAGTGTATAATTAACGTGTCATCGTGCTGTTCCCTCACACCTTGGCTGAATGATTGATAGCACCTTTGCCTGTGATTATTTTATCACATCACTCCCGTGTTGGAATGCCACACCATACCTAACCAAATGTCAGTCAACTTCACTCTGCAATTAGCAAAATTATTTATGTCTGTTCTCTCTTAAGCAAACACACGTGAGCGCACAAAAAAACTTGGCAGGAGTCCACCACAGCCAAGCCTGTCGCTGAGATGCTATTGGATGTGGAAAGAATGTTCTTGGCCCATTTTTCACACTGACAATTACCATGTATTTGAAATAGCATTATACTCAGGGTAATGGGCTGATAACGCAAACACTACAATTAGGTATCATGCAACAGCATTATCAAAACAGACATTTGACAAATGTTTTCAGTAGCTCAGTTGATTTACTGTTTGTTTGGCTATTCTTATATTTTCCTGGATTTTTTTTACTTAAATTCATTTAACTGTAAATTTGATTGTTGTTTGCTTAAACATTTAACTGCAGAAATGGTTTTATGTGAACATGGTTAAAATTTACTGACATGTTATTATTTCATCTTTAAAAATTACAACTAATTTAAAATTCAACAAAAGTAAGTAACCCCTCCCAGTGTGTGGTGCATCCTGTAATTTCCAGTATATCACAGTCAAAGGACTGTCTAAACATGTAATATTATATTATTGTTATGTGGCAGCTGTCCATTTCCTCATTTTTTAAAATGTAACAAAGTCCCATCCACAGGTGGTTGAGTTATCCACAGCTGAAATGCAGTTATGTAATGTCACAAACATGTATCAAGCATGGGAGTTGAAATGAGGTGTGTGTGTGTGTGTTTGTGAGTGTGTGTGTGAGTGGCCGAAACATGGAGAGTGTGCGGTTGTGTGCGACAGATTTACGATGTAGGGCCTGAGTTATGATGTTCACAACTCCCTTTCATCATCTGTCACCTAACAACACATGAAATCCATGGAATTACATCTCCCTTGCCATTTTGTGTAAAATTTTCACCTTTTCTTCCCTCGTTCTTAATTTTTTTTTCCCCTTTCACACATGTTTTCTGCTGTCACATGAGTCTGCACGTGTGTACACACACACACATGTCCACGCACACAAAGCTACGCTTACGCTCCTATTCTCACACCTTTGCTGCCCCTATTTTGTGTGAGCCAAAAGGAGCAGGAACTGAGGGAAAGCAGAGAGAATGAAGAGGAGGTGTGTGGGAGAATGAGGAAGCATTCTTTTTAGATGTTTCCATTTTTTGATTTCAACATATTGTAATATGTAACCATCCTGCTTGTGTGTTTTCCAAAAAACTAATGATGATAAATGATAGCATGTCATCTGGTTAATAAGAATGTAAGTTAATAGAAACAAAATACTAAATTAATGATTTTTTTATCTTGAATACTTTGAATTTACACTGTCTGGTTGCAAACTATTTTTTGTTGTGGATCAATATTTTTGTTGTGGTTTACATCCTCAGGTGGGTTGGAGCACTGCCAGAGATTACTACACCTTTCTTTGGTCTCCTATGCCTGAAAACTATGAACCAGGTAGCACTGTGCACAGGACTGTGGTGTTTCAAGGTACACACACACACACACAAACACACAGGCTACGTAAACCACTATACAGACCCAGGGTTTTCCAAAGTAACTCCTCCATTTTACGGCGCATATAAAAACCAGCACTTTTATTTAATAAGGGAACACAACCGCAAACAGCGGCCTGGGACCTGGGCACCTCTCAAACCACACACACACATACTCAGGTTGAGGGCCTGCAAACTGGTTTTACTGGGCCTGAAACGGTCAGATATTACGCAGTGAAAATATGAGAGCATGCTGTGCTGTGTCAGTAGTCAGTAAAACCGGTTGGCTGCTGGATGTTCTGTGCTCATTCCTCCATCCCAGAGAACCAGGCCTAACATGCAGACGATGTGCTCCAGTGAAAGCTTACATGGTGCCGCTATGGGCTGTTTGAAATGTTAGCATAAATGATGTGGCAGGAAATACTGAATGATTTTTGATAAATGTGTGTGTGTTTTTTTCCATTTTCAATCAGAACAGTTGTAGGTATATATTATAGAAATGTTCTGCCAGGGATACTTTTGTACCTGATTAAATAAAACAGGCTTTCGTCATTAAATGAGTATCCAGTTAAATTTAGGTTATAAGTTTTGAGTTTATAACAAATGCCTACTCTTATCTCTTTGTAGGTTATTATGTTCCTAGATCTGATGGAGAATTCTACCAGTTTTGTTATGTCACACATGCTGGTGACATTAGAGGAGCCAGCACACCCTTCCAGTTCAGGTCAGCCACACCCACTGAAGAGCTGCTGACTGTTACCGAGGATGACAGCAACTCAGACATATTGGTTGTCACCACCAAGACTGGCCTGTTAGAGGTATGCCATGTGACATGAAGATATTTCTTTCTTAATGTTGGCTTATTTCTGGGGCTCGGCCCCCCATTGAAAGTGTCCCATAGCAAACCAGATCCAAAGGTTCTGTTCTTTTCGTCACTGTGACGTATAATACAACACATAGCATATCATAGAGCACAAAATGAATTTTATGTAAAACACTGGATGGTTGTACCTTTCGCAACTTTTTTCTGTTGTTTTCAGAATGACGCTAACTGTAATAAAACTTAGAAAAATAAGTGACAGGAACACCAAGGGGTAGTTTCCATTGCCATCTTTTTTCTCTTTACCCATAACTTACCTCATGCCTGGCAGCATGTGGAGGAGGCGCAGCATGAGCGCAGGGAGCTGCTGAAGGCCATGCGTCTCCTCCAGGAGGAGAAGCAGCAGCTGCAGGAGGAGCAGAAACGACTGGCCAGAGAGAGGGAGCAGGAGAGGGAGACGTGCTGCCTGCTGCGCACACACAACCAGGTCAGAGAGAGTGATGGTGATTCACCAAGAGAGAAATTCTGTTTTGTTTTTTTTTTTTGTTTTTTTAGGATTTAGGATGGTAGATGTAGTTTGTGAATGCATTTTATATAATTAAAGTTTATTGTTACTAATTAAAATGCATTTATGCAACTCTGTGATTAACAGCTCCACCACAGATGTTCATCATCATGTAGTGAACAATAATAGACTGAAAAATCAATGTTTAAGTCAACTGAAAAAAAGTGAATTTATTCTTTCACTAATTCTGAAAATTGGGGAAAAAAATGTACTTTGCAGCTAACACAAAAAAAGAGTCCAATAACAGTATTGAGACATAAGGTGCGTTTCGGTGTGTGTGTAAGTGTGTGGGTGTGTGTACATGTGTAGGAGTGAGTGTATACATAAACTTTGTTTGCACGTGTGTGTGTGTGGAGCCAGTTCCTCACCAGTGATCACAGGTCTGAAAACTTCAAAGGCCCGAATTTATGAATAATCTTTGTCCATGTTTGAAGGACACACAAAGAGCTGCATGCACCCGTCTGCGTGTGTTTGTGTGTAGGCGTGCACGCCAGTCTTTCTCTCCTTCTTTAACGACTTGACTCAGTGGGCCAGAACGGAATTGGAACACAGTTTTCTTGGGCATCTGGCGTCAGGGACGATGCCATCGCAACCACAGAATGAACAAACATGACGTCAAACACACACACGCACAGACGCTCAAGTCCGTACACAAACTGCCCCCCTTCACTCTCACATTCAGGTTCCACACCAGAGGGCCCCCTCTAATGTGCATTCACACATGCACAAGCGCGCACACAAACACAAACACACTCATTATGCCACCCGCTCGCAAAACCCTTTTAGTCTGTGTGTGGAATGAGAGGAGGGTAGTCCGCAAAACCGCCTGCCTGAAAAAAAAAAAAAAAAAAGAGCCCTGCCCAGCCTCAGGGACAAACACCACTCAGTCACGCGATTCCAGTGGCCGCTGCTCTCTCACTGTCTATTTTCTCCCCCGTCTCTTGTTCTCTCTCCCGGTTTTCAACCAGTTATTTGGCTAAAGCAAGGTGAACACAAATACATTTGGGAAAAAAATTAAAAAAATTAAATTAAACAAATTGGAAAAATATAAGAATTTCTACCTTTCCATATATCTGCTGTTTTACCCTCTGCCCTCCCCATTCACTCATTCACCAAGATGAGTCACATTTTTGATTTCAGTGTTTTATGAGTTGCTCATTTGATAAGCAGTAACTTGACACACATGCCTTACAGTCAACTCAAGGAATCTCAATGAAAGCAGAGAGGGTGGTGGCAGAAGGCAAGGAGGGTGCGGGGTGGGGGGCTTGGAACTTGTCAAGAGGTTTGTGAGTTTGAATCCAGTCTCTTATCGCCCCCTAGTGCAGCCCTCTGGTTTAGGCCCAGATTGAGAGCAGGCTGCTTTGAGTTAGACCACTGCACTGTTTTTTTTTTTTTTTTTTAAAAAAGAAGGACAAAATCGCCATAAATTACGTGGTAATACACACACGCACAGTGTTATTACTGTGCTGCTTTTCATTCAACAGGCATGTCCATCTGTAGCTATACGACTTGTGTGAGAAGGTGTGTGTCTCTCTTTTGTAGAGCGTTTACAGTCGGTGCTTTAGCACTGATGAAAAGTTCGACATGAAAAAATAAGTACATATTTTGTGGCTGCTAATTTTACGACTACACTTTTTATAAGGTCTTTATGCACTGCTAAAGTGCTTCCCAAACTCTGGCCGTAAAAATCATACAGTAATCTACGCAGAGCCGAGCCCAGAAAGAGACAGGCCGGAGTATGTATTGGTGCATGTGCACTCTTTTCAGATGTACTCTTCTGTCTCCCATATGTCCTTGAAAGTGTGCCTGTGTGTTCGACTTTCCGAATCTTTCGTGTGAGTATGTGTGCATGCTACAAATAGAAAGGAGGGTGTGTGCAGAGGTATGTTGTTCTGTCACAAGCAATATTAGCTATGTATGATTTAATGTCCTTCACTGCTGATGTGCAGCAAGTTCAAACAGAGCATTTCCTCAGCAGGCCCACCACATGGAGGAACCACATTGGAGAAAACAGCCCTCACATGATTTGTTAGCAGGAATTTGTTTAAAGGAGTTCACTGATACTAGACAGGTTATTCCTTCCTGCATTCACAATGTATTGTTACTGCTTAATTTGAACATTTCTGTAAGATATTGAGTGATTTGTGATTGATGAGATAAACTGCTACTGAAACCCAGAGGATAAATTCACATGTTACAGCAGTATAAGTTATAGGTTATAGAAGTTTGATGCAGAAAGGAGAGCGGTTTAAGATTAACAATTATTTTCTAAATTAATGGAACAAGATCTAGAAAATTAATTAATACACGAATCACAATATCTTAATATCTCCTTATTACTATAATATTTGTCACTATAATATCGCTTGCACGTAATAGTGCAAGTCTTAGTGTATAGTATGTACTACATATGCAACACGACCTTCACACGTCACAGGAAATCTTACCATCTGTAATTAATCAAGAGTATTGCATACTTACTCCAGCGCTTTTTGTCCTCTGCCAAGTTCCGCGCGTTGATTCAGCTGCTGTGATCGACTGTCACTTCTGTCATCGTGATCCACAGCTGCCTCTCTGTCCCGCAGGAGCTGCTGCGCTCATCGCAGGGCCTGTCAGAGGAGAGGGAGGAGGTGAGGAGGAGGCTGACAGAGGCCACGGACCGCGTCCGCCAGCTGGAGGAGGACCTGCTGGGAGTCACCCAGAGAGGCCTGCAAAAGGAGACGGAGATTGATTGGTGAGTGGAACATGTGACCGTCAATCATCCAAACTCATCCATTTCTGTGAGGACATGACCATTAAAATGAATGTATTTGAGGAGAACTTCTTGCCTGTCCTCTGCTTCTTCAACATCTTTGTCATTTCACTTGTCTGCACTGGGTGTGGAAAATAATGCAAAGCACAAACCACAGCTTCAAATACAATGATTAAATTGAGTCGACACCTTCCTGACGCTGCACAAATTTGTTGGCAAAAACATATTTTGCTGACATTCAATGGGATGCTGTTCATTGAGAACTTGTGCACACACTTACTATAATTAGAAATGTCCTCTGAAGTTGTCCACCTGGTTACTGAACAGAATTAGAATACAATAATGTCGATGAATTGGTTTGAAGAAGAAACCTTTACAAAATTTATTTCATCATTTTATGTCATAGTCTGCGTGACCGTCTGAAGAAGCTGACAGCAGAGAGAGACAGCCTGGAGAGCCAGCTGAAGAATGAGAAGGATGAGAGAGACCTCTACAAGGTAGGACAAAGCTTTTCGTAGCTAAAATGCTGGATAAAGGAAAGGTGCATTTTTACTAACCAAGCCTGTGTCATTGTTCTGACCTTTGCATCTGTGTGCAGGCCCACCTGCGCAGCACAGAGCTGGAGAACACTAAGCTGAGTGCAGAGCTGCAGATGCTGAAGGCGGTGGAGCTGAACCGGGAGGTGACTATTGCCCAGTTTCAGGAGGAGCTGGAGAGGCTCAGGGCCTGTGTTGCCCAGCGGGACAGCCTGGAGAAAGAGCTGCTGGCACACAAAGCTGACAAGGTAAGGGTGGTTGTTTGTTACTGCTAGGATCAACCCAACTATCTGTATAACTGCAATGTTAACACAATTAAGTAAGTTGTCTGTTATCTTGGCGTGGGAGCATTGCATGCATATTGCACCCTTATGTATGTGTCCGGATGAAATAAGTCCATCTAATTTTTTTCTCCTTTTTATGTCTTTAGGCAGAGCTGGCCCGTGTGCGTGAGCACCTCCGTCAGGCAGAGGAGCAGCTCCAGGCATCCCGACAGCAGGCCTCCCTGCTGGCCTCGGAGCTCCGCGACTCAGCCAGCTCCCGTGACCACACGATGGCCGAGCTGTACCGTGCCCGTTTGGAAGCCGACAAGCTCCGTGCCAGTCTAGCTGATGCACAGGCTGAGTGCCAACGCATGGAGAGCCAACTAGACCGTGTAAGGAGCGCTGCACAGAAGGAAGTGGTCAGTGTCCGACTTCCGCATTCTTTGTCTGAGGCTTTCATTTTCTGTGCTATGACAGGTCTTGAGAATGTTGGAATTCTCAAGCAAATTATGGAAATCTTTCCTGTAGGGATTTTCACATTGTTTTACAGCATTTCCTCTTAATATCCCTCTCTCCCAGGGTGTTGGGACCAGCGGGGAGATGACACCTAGCATGCTGGTGGTCTCAGAGGCAGAGGCTGAGCTGCAGAGAGAGGTGGAGGAGCTGAAGCTGCGTCTTCACATGGCGGCTGAGCACTACAAGGAGAAGTATCGGGAGTGTCAACGCCTCCGCAGGCAGGTGGCCAAATTAAACACAACTGAATCACAGGGGGTGAGTTCTGTGAAGTTAAATTAACAACAACAAGTAAGGGCTGGAAAATAAATACACACAGTCGGAAATGCATTTTTTTTATGCGTCTTTATTTTTGTTGTGTTTACTTTCACAGGAGCCAAAGAGAAATGCATCCACTGAGACAACACAGGAACCACTGACCCCTAGTCCTGAGTCACCAACAGCAGGTACACACACACTTATATATGCATGTTGCTATATTGTTTTTAAAAACAACTGGGTAAATTTATGAAGTTCTCTTAAAATTTGATGCAAGATAAATGCTTGAAGTAGTTACAAAAACAGATGTAATAAGCATTGCATCATGCAGATGAAAAGGTAGCAGTACAAGAATAACCACTAACAGTAAGGCATTGCAATGGCATGACGTAATGAGCAGAAAGTATTACTTTAACTTGACTTGCTTTAACTTGACTGGACAAAGCTCTGTTGCTGTCACTCTCTCTGCTTCGACACAATAACACAACTTAAAGCAACAGACTGATGCAAAGTTTTGGGGAAATGGAGGAAGTGAAAAAAAAGAAAAGAAAAAAAAAGCAGACGATTCCAAAAAATATAAAACCTCCCACGCACTCCTAATGTTTTTTTTCCCTGTCTTTTATTACTGTTTGTTTGTTGTTTTATGGAAAATAAAAAGTGATTGTACCAAAATATCTATTAGCACATAATTCTAAATGTTAATACCTGATTCAAAGACAGTCCTTCTGTAATCATCTGTGTTCTGCTCTTACTGTGAATTTTTGCAGGAAATATAGCTTCTGTAGCACTTCAAGAAGCTGCGGAGGTGACAATCACTCCAGAACTTAATAACAGGGAACCCACACTTGCCAATGCATACACAAGCACAGAGAAGGAGGAGAGGCAGAGAGAGAAAATGCCAAAGCAGAGGGCCGAGGCGGAGGCTGGGGGGGAAGCAAACCAAGCAGAGAATGGACAGAAAGTAGACGGAGAGACAGAGGAGAAGAAGGATGACAGCCTGCCGGAGGAGAGCCTGAGGATGACAAGCTGGGTGGAGGTGGAGAGCGAGAGGTCAAGTGGCCAAGAGAGCAGCGGCGTGGAATTGTCAGGGAAGGAGGGAGTCAAGGAAATGAAGGATGTTGTGGAGGAGCAAGTGCTGCTGGTGGCAGAGGGGAGGAGCATGGGGGAGACGGAGAAGGAACAGACTCGCTCTGTGGAGGAGGAGCTGGCAATGATGGAGGAAAAGTGGAGGGAGCAGTGTGCGATCAATGAGACCCTCAAGCAGCGGCTGGCCGACGAGGAGGAACGATTCAGAGTAAGACACACACACTCACAGAGTGGCTGGAAATATGGAGGACCAATGCTCTCCCAGTGGTCAGTGGTTGAATATAAGCCCTGAAGTTAAAACAACACCTATGTTACAGTGTAGAGCCATTCTGTTTTTCATTATCCTGATTGCACACACACTTTTGTAGTGCATCGGATTGTTCTTTAATCCCTTTTCTCCCCTTTAAGTCAATTTTCCATTAAATTGAATTGTGCTTGATGTGATTACAAATGCAAAGAAATCCAATCTTTTAAAATTCAATAAAATCCATTCAAAATGGATATGTTATACAGTTTGTTTTGTCTCATCTAAGAGACATTATTTTGTTCTTTATTTTGATTTAACCTGTTGCATATTTCTGAATTGGTTTGTGAATCAATCTTGCTGTAAAGAGTGCACGGTACTAATCACAGTCGGCTATTTAGATGTCCGTTTAGATCAGAAAATGTCACAAAACAGATTCAGGGTGTCATCTTCAAATATAATGTTTATTATGTCCAAACAACTGTGAAGAAACCGAACCATTTACAACATTAAAAAAGAGAGAAAAGCAACAAATCCTCCCCTGTGAGATGTTGCAACCTGTTAAAGTTTGGCATTTTTATTCAGTTTTGCTCGGTAAATTACTGATGTATTTATTCTGAAAATTAATGTTAAATACTTTTCTAATAAATTAATGTGGTAATTTGTATGCTGTACAAAATGTCTGATCTGATAACACAGAAAATAATGAGGCATGTTTTTTAAGAAGAATCATCAGATTGCTGAGTCAGGGCAAGGGGTTGTAGCTTGTGGTCACAGAGTAGCAGATATTCGTAGTGTTTACGTGAGCGTGCATTAACCAGAGTAAGTGAGTTACGCTGTGCACGCACACGTAATTACTGCCACACATGAGCCAATGTGTGTGGTACGAGTGTGTGATTGAACTGCATCTTGCGTGTGAACGTCCGCCAAAGAACGTACCGGCATTTAATCTCCATGAGTGAGTGTGTGTTTATCGGCGTTGTAAATAAGGCTTTCCCCTGTCTTTGATAGAGTCTCCTGTCTGAGACGAGTGCCCGGGCCCTGAGCCTCTCTTAATGGCCCCGGAGACTGACAAGAGAGTCAGCCGCAGATCACCATGCTTTACGGCTGTTTACATCAGCCGCCCAGTGGATGGAGGGAGGGAGGGAGAGCAAGGGAGAGGAATATACAGGGAGAGAGGGAGAGATACTCTGTTGCAGAATCCCTTCACCTGAACTTAACCCCCTAATGCTGCGCCGTAAATTCATGAAAGAGGTGGAGAGTGAGTGAGGACAAAAAGGAGATGAAAGAGAATCACGGGAACAGAATTTAGGAGTGAAAAAAGCAGGCTAGACAGACAGACATGAAGCAGAAAGAGAAACCGCAAGAGGAGGGCATTTGGAATCTTTGTAATGGGATGAAATGCAAGAAGAGAAGGCAACTAGTCATGTAAACCATCCCACAGGGTCGGACCTGTTAGAAAGTTCAGAGATTTACAACAGTCCTCCAGTCTGCTCCTGCCTGCCCTGGACACGGACCCTGTCTTTGTGGCTTTAGCTGTGTGTTTTACAGTAACCACCACTCATTTGAGGACGGCCAGATTAAATAAAACTCAACTGACCAAATATTATATTCACTTGTTTGCCTGTGTGTGCCTGCGCTGATATTTTTCCTCGTCAGTTGACACAAATGGAGTGGAAATCCAACCTGAAAGCAGGGAAAAGAAGGGAAGAGCAAGTCTGCAATGAGCCCTTTTATTTTGGTTAAAACAATTAGTTTGCTAAATGATTAGATAATTAGCAACGAGACAGGAAATTACATTTTTTTAGACTGACTGAAAAAACAAGACAATGGGAAAAAGTATGTTTTACCCAAGACAGTTAAGAAATGAGATGGCTGACTGACGAGTCATTTCCTGGATCTGTGTCACGTGGGTGTCACCAGTGCCTGCCCCTTTGGAGGCTAGCAGCAGGTCCTGAGTCAGGTCACTCCAATGGGAAAAGATAAAGTTAATGGAGATTTGTATGTTTGGTTAAAAACTGACACGAGTCAATGAAAAAAAAAAAACAGTTTTCCCCCTTTCTGAACATTTTTCATTAGCACTTTTGCAATTTTACAGACTAAAAAGTTAATCAGTTTGTCTAAAAAATAAGCCAAAGTCAGTAATGAAGCCATTGCAGTACTAATTCAGTATGACCCCCTTTATGTTCCAAGCAGGGACATTAATGATAGCATGACACTTTTGAAGGAAATCTGATTGATAATTGACATGATGATAACAGTGTTTCATAATGAACTCTGTCCTGATGCTACTGTGTCTGTAGGTGCAAATGGCAGAACGAGCCACTGAGGTGATGGAGCTGAAACGCAACCTCGCTCAGGCCCTTAAAGACAAGGAGCAGCTGCAGGAGGTAAAGCAGCAGCACACTATTCAAACATCAGTACTTCACGGTTAAAACAATGCAGGTATTGATAATAAACAGGAATTACAGGTTATAGTATATTTTTGAAAAGCCACCTGGTTTTAAACTGCAGAAATTTGCATTTCAACCTATAGCTTCCAACAGTAGAAATGTAGATTATGTAGACTCTCAGTTGAAGTCTGTTGCAGTATCACCACATTCAATTATGATGGGCTCAGTGCACTGTATTAGCTCTCTCTGTAGCCATTTCCACCCTTCTCCATACAACCCACCACCCACTAATTAATACATCTATACTTGCTTCTTTCGCCCATGGGTACAGTGCCATTAGACAGTGCAAATGCCACGCGACGTGTCTGTTTCACCTTCCCAACCCTGGTTTAAATGTTAAACCTCATAGCAGTGCACTAATGAAGTCATCAGAAGAAGAGATCAGGGGGAGGCGAGAGGAAGGAGGGACGTGAAGAGGGAGAGGGCGAATGCTTCCATCAGCAAACCCAGAGCAGAGGGAGCCAGAGTCTGACACCCATTACAGTAATGAGTAGGGTACTAATGCTCCTGCTTCAGATATAATCACAAAGGGCAGAAACAGTGTAGAGGGAGGCTTAACTCTGAGCTGAAAATACTTAGTCCATGTGTGATTCAAACAGTGAAAATGTGCCTTGGAAACAGTGACTGACTTTCTTTCTCACAGCTGTTCTCTTCAGTCCCTCTCTCTTCCTTCATTCTGAAATATATAACATAATGGAAAAATATGTACGCTGTGAAAATTTAAAGATTCAATGTATAGTTTTAAAGAACTTGTGAGAATATGTGTGCAGGATGTGTGATCTAACATGTTTATTCAGTGGCATCGTTTTTTTTAGTGTGTCTTGATTTTTAGGCAGCTTAGAATACTGAGCAGCAGGACTTTTCAGTTTAAAAACATGTTAGCAACAGGTAGTCCAGTGAGACTTAGGGATGGATCCTCTCTTACCTCCAGGAGCTGCAGCGCTTCGTGTCCAGGCAGAGAGAGCAGGAAGCTGGCGTCCAGGGCGCTGAGATGAGGCAGCCGATGGTGCTCCGCTACCCCATGCCATACCCTCAGGACCCCTCTCCTCCGCCTCTCGTGCCACAGAGGCCTGCTGAGCTGCAGTACGGCAATCCGTACTCCACTGACACCACAAGAGGTGGGAAGATACAGAATGCCAACCCATCAATTACTTCACGTTCTTCTCTTAAATTTTGCAGCTGTTGAAGTAGGACAATAACATGCCAGTGTGTTACTGTTGCTTCTCTAGACCGGGTGGATGTTGCGTTGTCTCCTGAGCACATGTCCCGTCCTCCGCCTGAGGCCCCACCTTGTGCCCCTCCCTGTGCACCCCCAATCACGCCTCCGAGTCCAGGCCCTGGGGCACCTGGCTGGGACCAAGAGGTGGTCTGCATCCAGCCCTCCCGAACCACAACTCCTCCAGAGAGCGTGGAGCATCCACCGCAGGAGCCACGAAATGTAAGTGCATACAAACTAACTACCAAACCAGACCGAACGGGGTTATGCATATATAATATATGAACAAATGTATGAATAAAAGTGATATTCATTTGACATGTTTAAGGCCAAAGAACCATGACTGATCACGGCATTTTGACCTCAGTTCAGCAGTTTGTTCAGATATCCTTTTACTCAGCTAACTGTGATCCCAGTGCCAGCCTTCTCGCCTTCGCTTTGTGTTTTCACCGTAATCCCTCTCTCCGCGTCTCTGTGCGCCTCCTTGCTGCATAAAGGGAATTAGTAGCTTGCCCTTAAAGGATGAAGCTTTGAACTCATTTGCATAAAGCTCTAATTAACGTCACTCCCTCAGAGCTCCAGAGAGATGAAGATAACAATGGCTTGGAGAGTAATTAGGGGAGATTTTGCAAAGGGACTGAAGGAAGATCAGTTTATGTCTGTCAGATTTTATCTTTGGTTGTTTGGGAGCACTGAAAATAAAGATTAGTCAGCAGAGTTTAGTGTATGTTCTTTAAATAGAAACATAACAACACATATCTACACTCTTATGTCTTGTGCCTTTCAACACATTTCTACTTTTTTAGTAAAAGGGCTCTGAGGGCAAATAAATGACCATCATCTTCCAACCTTTTGAGTGTGTTTGTGTTTTATAGGCTGCCGATGGGGCTCAGCTATCCTGTGATCATCAGTCCAGTAGACGTAGTGAAACCAGGAGCAGCTTCTGCTTTGACTCCAGGTAATGTTTCAGCCTGCACAAATAAGAAATGACTTGAATAGACTTTTTAAAAACATGCGGTGAAGAAATCAGACTATACAAGAAAAGACGAAGAGAGTAATAAAAAGCAGATGCAACGAGAGGTTATTGAGGGATGTCTTCTCCCAGTAAGTCAGTCAGCCTTGGTGTCAGTGATGAGTCAAGCAAGCTGGGTATGAAAAAATGAAAATGAAAACCCCACTCTGTTTGGCCTGTAGGTGACCTCATGCAGTAACAGGTACTTTTCAGAAGGATGTTTTATCCAAGGGTTTCATTTTCATTCGCACGCATCTAAATACGTGACACTGCTGTAAATCTGCGCATTTATGACTTCCAAAGTCATCATTACTCAATCACTATGTTTGCATGTTTTACCCTCCCAGCTTGACATTTTAGGAAAGATGCTTTCACTTTCTTGTCAAACTGTCACATTTGTCCATCACATGGAGCCCCATAAAACCATCACTTGTTGTCTTTATCATTGGTCAGGGATAGGATAAACAAATGAGATACAACCGGTTGTTTGAGTTTTTTATTTTACACAGATAATGTAATAATCAAATAAATCAATCAATAAAAAAACTAATAATAAATGATGCTCAATGCTTCTTACCTCTCTCAATAGCAGTGTATTTTTTTGGCAATAAAAAATATTAAAACTGCTTTTTTTGGGGGTGTTTAAGATAGATTTGGTACTTTTAAACATGCGGTATTGAAAAAGTGTGTATACTTTTGACAGCCTACTTATATACGTGCATGCATATGTATGTATGCACATCCCCAACATGTGCAGGCCACATGTAGAACACATCCATAGTCCACTTTTAACCGAATGGAATAACACACAGAATAAGTCGGCGCACACCGACACCTGTGTCTCCCCCTGTGTCACCCGTCTCCACCACTACCCTCTCCTCTTCTTTCTCCAGGAGCGACGTTAACAAGCGCTGCCCGTTATGCGAGGTGATCTTCCCTCCCCACTTTGAGCAGCGCAGCTTCGAGCAGCATGTGGAAAGCCACTGGAAGGTCTGCCCCGTCTGCTCCGAGCAGTTCCCCCTTAACTGTCAGCAGCAGCTCTTCGAGAGGCACGTCCTCACGCACTTTGATGGCCACGTGCTCAACTTTGAGCAGATTGAATGAAGGATGTAGAGGGTAAACCTAGAATTCTGACCTGCTGTATGAGTGAATGGGTTGTCAGCTGTTAGTTCATTTTGATTTAGTTCAGCTATGTTGTCTTGTTAATATATAATCATTAGCACTTTTTGCAATCTTAGAAAGAATGTAGTCCACTTTTAAAAGAAGTTTGTCATTTGGTGGCTACTCCACCAAGGTGTTTATTAATTAGGGTAGCTTTCACCTCAACACACCATAGGTGAAAAGATCATCGACACTCCCGATTACTTTTTTGTATCGTTTTTATGCTCATCCTAAAGCACCACTGGTAACGCATGCATTTATTCCGCATTCAAATCAGTTCAAAATGACAGCAGGTTGAGCTAAATGTATTGAAGTGAATTGTAGCAGCAGCTTGAACCAGGGCTTTGATGGAAACATTTCTGTACTTTAATTACCTTGAAGATTTCTTTACAAATAGGATTCTGTTGTGATAAAGCAGCAAACACAGCTTCATCTTTTCTTCTGTCCACGATTCAAAGATCACAGAAAGGCAAACAAGAAAAGACTTTTTTTTTCCTCAGTGTAAATGCAAAGCGAGCTCTGAATATGTGATGTCTTAAAAGACTCATCTGTATATATATATCACTGAGGAATGGTGTGGTGGAGATTTTATGGACTTGAGTGGAAAGTGATTTCATCCATACTACAGTACTACTGTACGTATGATAGCGTTTTGCAAAGACGTCAGATGGTTTAAAGAAAAACAGCACTACGTTTTCATGTATCTGCACTAAATAAGGCTTTATTCTGAATGTACTGTACATATGAAAATGATATAAGTCGTGGAGAGATCTGTGGAGTAACTGTCGTGACCCCTCCCCTTCTCCCCCTCATGTTTGCTTCCCTCATGCTTTGGTGATGACAAAATGGCGGACCAATGACATTTTACTGTCGTAAGAAGCTGGACAAAGAGACTGCAGGACACTAAGTTACAGACACTTTTGTTGTGTACTTCCACATTTTAAAATTAGAATTGTGAAGAAAAAGTCATTGCTTTGTGTGCAGGTCCGCATGACGAGTGAGTGTCATTTATATGTGTGTCCACAGGGCTCCATGTCATCGCTTGTCTATTTTCTGTCATTACAAAGTGACCCCTGACAGTGTTGTATTCAGGCTTTAAAAAAAAATTGCACATGCCCAGTAATCACAAGGCAAATGTGTGTGTGTCACGTGTCCAACGCAGCCCTTTTCATGTGAGAATGTCAGGATGACGTTTCAAGTGTACTGAAAAGATCTTTATGAATAAAGTGGGCTTGTTGTAATGTCTTTTACTTGAGTTGTAAAGAGGGAAGAAAGAACGTCCATCAGTCCAAGCTACGGAGGTTTTAACTTTATTTTTCTGTTTTTTTTTTTCAGTCATTTCGTGTTTACATTTAAGCAGCTTCTCTTTTATATAGAAAGACAGTTTGACATCGTTTACAAGTTACTCTGCTCAGAACCTGCTGCCCCCTCATACAAAAAGGAAACATTGGTCTCCACGTTACATATGAAAATATAATTTAAAAGCACTTGACAAGACACACATTACAATACATTCACTGTACATGGTATATCGAACCCCCTCCCTCATCTCCTCCTCCTGCACAGCCCCCTCTCCTCCTCTCCCATATGTGTAATACTGCAGTTGGCCTCTGTGTAAATCTCAAACTGTCACCGTGGTGACTGCGGTGTCCGTGAAGTGGGCATGGTTTTACAAGTGTTTGACAGAGTTCCCAATGGGAGACTCTCTGCCTCCATCCATCTCAGGTCTGTCTCTGCTCTGATCCCAGCCGTGGAAACTGAAAGGTACGCTGAAAGGCAGGAATGAAGCTTTTCTATCACACGCCAAACACTATCTCAAGGTTACCCGACTTAAGTCCGCAGATGTACTTTGAAACTGACACCAGGATTTTAGAGATCTTGGTTCTTGGATCTTGGTGCTTCAGAATAGACGTGGATGTCTTTCAGGCCATATTTGTGCTTATTTGTTAGGAAGCACACTACCTAAAGGCTTTGTAAGTACAGTACCTGTGCAATATATAACAAGAACAGGATATTAAAATGAAATGTGGGTGTTGATATGTTCATTTAACCCCTAAATGAATGAAGGGGTTAAATAAATACCAAAAAAAAGGTCTGCCTGGAGGACGGGAGGGCGTGTGCACGTCAGAGGTCACTGTTCCCATCAAATGAACCAAAGACATGAGGCTCGTGCGTTGAGCTGTCTGCAGGATAAAAAAAACATGCATGATGAAGGAAATGATGTCACAGAGAATATGTATCGGCACACACTGCTGCACCGCTCTTGATTTTCTAGATGCAATGAATGATGAACTTCCAGTAAGTGGGGCAACAAGTTGGTCACCTCTACATGACCCAGTACTGCCAGCCAGCCATCCTGCTCCACAGGAGTCGAAACCAGCGGCCTGGCACCGAAAACATAATAAATCAGGTAATAAAGTACTGAAACACAGAATACAGTAACACTTTGATGACTTGGATACTGCTGAAAAAAAAAACACGCATACGTACAATGAACTGGAATGCTCTTTTCTACAATTACAGGTTGTAGACGGTAATCTCTTTCAAATACAAATCCACCCTGTCACACACAGTTTCTCCTGTCGTGACACACAAAGCATGCATGAAAACATTCCGGCAATGTACATCCACTCATCTGCACATACTGAAGGAGCGATGAAGAAGAAAATCATTGCCACACGTCTGGCGAGCTCCGTGGTGAAACTATTACACCTCCCCCCTCCCCACACCCCAACCCCCTCATCAGGCACATGGAATGGTCAATGTTTGGCAGTGGAGAGCTGTTGGCAACAATCACGGAAAAACAAAACAACAACAAAGATCTTGGCAAGTGGAACACAGCAAGATGCTTAACCTGTTTTCACGGCTAAGTCTCTGGAACACAGCTCTGGCACTCTGACTGAGGAAACTCCGGAGATATGAAATACATGGATGGTTTTCAATGGGGATGAAAGATATGGATTACTGGCCTGGGCCGTGTTCTAAGAAGTTCAGCGCTGAGCGACTCTTCCCGATCAACAGTAACAACAATTCAGAGTGTCAAACGGAGAGCAGTATTGGCTTTTAATCTCTAGGATGTGGTGAGAGAAAAACCTGCCTGGACAAACCTAAAGTCAGCCAGTTATTTGACTTTGACCTCTGAAGTGACAAAACTGGCAAAACTCAGCAAATGAGAAATGAAAGGAACACTTACTGATACATATAAAAAAACACTATCTAAAACACTGACAAAAATATATAAAATAAAGTTTGAAAATAAAGTGTAACTATTTATGTAGATGTTCATGAATACTTTTATATATTTTATGTACACATACATATCTATTGTTTATATATCCATATATCTATTTTAAGTATAACTTAACTCTCACACTTTAATCCCTAGAAGTTACTGTGAAGGCACAGATCCAAATTCAGCGAACTCTCTGTATCTAATGGAAAGGGAGTACAACGACTACTGAACTTAGATCAGCACTAACATGAACTTCATTCCACTCAAAGACGAGCAGAAAAAGGGGCAGGGCTTGGTTGTTCTTCCTATTTCACATCTTCTTTTAGGTTTTCCCTCTTCTTTCGTTTGTTTTTTGTCTTTTCTTTCTGTTGTTTTTTACAGTTAGCACCTTATGTAAGTCAAACAATAGAAAAAAAATAATGTGATAGCATATACGAATGTGCAAATGTACAACATTAAAAATACTACAAAGATACTTGTTTGTTTTTTTTTTTTCAAAAATACAAGTGATATATCATGGATTGAAAACAAATAATATAACACAAATAAAAGGATGGGGGGGGGGGACTAAATGAAAGCAACTTAAAGCATGCACTTGATCCTTTAGTGTGTGGGATGGGTGTTAAAGGGTCGGGTAAGGAAAGTCAGAACAGGGCCATGTTTGGGGTAGTTGACTGGTGTGACCACAGACTCTAGCCTTGGATCTTACGCAGGATCTCAGTGGAGACGGGTGGGTGGAAGTTGATGGTGTGGTGTCTCAGGCCCTGTGAGGTCTTGTAGCTTTTTCCGCAGCGACACTTGAAGGGTTTCCTCACACGGATCTGTGTGCGGTGGCCATTCTTGGCGTGGTACTTGATACCGTTCACATTCTTAAGAGAAGAGGAAGAGGAGATTCGTCATGACAGGGGAGACACAGGTCTGCAGATATAACCCTGTATCTTTCATACAGAAATGTCCCAGTTATTCTTTTTTTCCATTAATCCAGTGACATCAATGATACTACTCTTATATAAACTGTTTATCTAAGATTAGTAAAGAAACTGAACATTATATCTCTCTTATATCACAGCAAGACATCACACTGAATCTTGTCTTCACTCTGAAGCAACCAGCAGAGTTGAGCCAGAGCCTCTGGACAAGGATAGTCCAGCATTTAACCCTCAAAAACCATTGTTGTTTTGGGGCATACAAAGCAAACTGGATATAACAGATAGACTGAACCAAGTTAGCTTTTTCCAGTCTTTAAATTAAGCTAACCAGCAGCCACAGATGCCAGACCCAACAATGGCGATGCTTTTGTGTTTACTTCCTGGTTACGCAGGCCACTTTTCTCAGCTTGAGATAAGTTTTACAAACATAAAACCTACATGGATCAGCCATAATATAATCAAACGCAACAGAAAGGGCCATCACAAATGAGCTTGTTTGCTGTGTGAGGTATCCTGTTTTTTCAGATGTCAGAAGCTGCTAATCCTCCTTGCAACTGTATAGTATCAATTCCAATATCTGACAGTAATTTGTAAAGTAAAGCTATTACAGAAACCCCTTCTCTGCATTTTGTATCAAAGCTAAACAAGATCGGATCTGCCTTAAATCCTGGTCAGGTTGAATAATACATAGAGCCATTCAGATTGAAAACAAACACGGCCTTATCCTACGTCACTGTTTTGGTCTGAAAAGGCTATAAGAGAGTAATGTTCCCACAATGTCCATTAGTCAAAGAGCAGGGACTATAAGCTGAATAAGGGTTTTGTTACCAGCTGTAATAAAATTCAACCAAAGCAAATATACCATGATATATTTATCACTGCATCCAATCACGACATTCTGGATTTATAAGCTGATTTTTAAAACACTACATCCAGACATGTGATACTCAGACAAAAGCTCCGCTGTGGACTTCATCAGAAACTGCTAAACCTCGTGTCCTACGGCCCTGTAGCTGAGACTGACTCTGCTGAGGCCTTACCTTGTATCTCTTCTTACAGCCGGGGACGGGGCAGGCGAAGGGCTTCTCCTCTCCCCCATTCATGCACATGGAGCTGAGAATGGACTCGGAGCTGATGGCACTTTCTGTGGTCCACGACTCATCGCTGTCCGACTCCTCGTAGTCTACCTCCTCCTCATCATACTCACTGCCTGGAGGCACAATGGAGACACACAGACCAAAAAAAACATGCTAGTCATGCCAAATGAAGTATGGGTGGGGACATGCCCAGTAGCACATCATGACTTTGGGAATTTACCCAACAGTGATTTTTTATTAATAGTTTTATGGTTCTATATTCTGCTCTTACTTTGATTCATTAGCAGCCCACATATCATCGAAAGTACTGCTGAGACAAAACAGCAGTGGTATGCATATGCGTGCATGTATGTGTGTGTGTGTGTGTGTGTGTGTGTGTGTGTGTGTGTGTGTCTGTGAGTCAAAACTCAGGGGTTGGCTGAGAGAAAGAGATCATTAAGTGGGAGTGATCCCCATTGCTCAGCCTGGAAAAAGTGCTTTGCTAAGTGCAGAACATTTTCCACTCACATGTATGCACACACTAACACACACTCAAGACATCCACATACCACATTACTGAAAAGCTCAGGCGCAAGCACACAAGCAAACAAACACACATAAAGGCTCACCGTGCAACCCCCCTCCCCCCAAAATCTCACAGGAAATGCTGCACCTCAGCATGAGGAAATGGATGGCACCCTGGCACATGTCGAAAGAAGGCGTGTGCATGTGAGTGAGTGAGTGAGTGTGTGTGTGTGTGTAGCTGTGCCGGTCTATAAGCCCAGACCTAACACTACGTTTGGAACCATTTGGGCTGGAATTGGACATCTGCTTCTGGGCTGTGCAACACAAGGCCCCATACGAACACACAGCGTGACAGCTGCTATGTAATTAGCAGAGTGTTGACTGGTCTGCTCACTGCAGGGGCCACCAAACCCAACACACGCACGCACGCACACACACACACACACACCACAGCAGACAGTGCTTGGAGTTTTAGCCTCTTCTACTTTCCACTGTGGAAGCAGATTTTCTTCATGATTCAACTCTTTAATTTTTACGGTTCTAAATTATAATTTGCGGTTTGCATTACTGAATAAAAGGTGAGCTGGCTCGTGCTGTCTTGGCAAATAGTTTGAAGTTTTGTTATGAGTTTTTCTGCTTAGTCGCCAGGCATGAAATAAGCTGCATTCCAGTTATGTTACAAATAACTTCATTTGCTCATCAGTATACTGTTTGATTTGTTGAATGTGTTCCTATAACTATAAGCTTTTTCTTTCTTTCTGCCAGTAGGTTTCATTTGCATTAGTCAGTTTCACCACCTCCATTCACTCGACAAGTATAATCAATCCATCTTTCTTCGTCTCAAACACACATTTCAACACAGACACGCACACTCACTCACACATACACACACACCTGTCGTACCTGTCGGTGTACTGCTGCGGAAGGAAGATGAGGGGGTGATTGGGGGCGTGACGGGAGGTGTCAGGTTACCACTGGTGTGGCGAGGAGGTGTGGCTGTGCTGTTCCTGGACACTCCACCAGTGATGGACAGGGACAGTTTGGGTGTGGCCTTCTTCTTCATGGTCTCTTGCTCCCGACGCGCGGCATCAGTCATGAACCTGATAAATTCCATGACAAGGCAACATCTTTGAATCTAACACATTTCACCAACAAACACCCCCCCTGCCCCATCAGACAGCCATGTTGATGTCAGCTAGAGCACCTGCCTTTGCTATCTCACGATTTAAATTAAGCTTCCAGTTTCCATTTGATCATCATTCGTAACTTAAAGGATAATTATTGAGTCTTTATTTCACTGGCCAGTGTTTCTGTTATGATATCATAACACTCAGTAAAGTAACTGTAAAGATCTTGGAATAAACAGTCCCTGCCAAAAGAAAGTCTGATGGGGCAATAAACAAGCAGTGAGATAATCCAAGTGGTTGCAAACATGCCAGAAAGCCACATTATTTAGACTGAAAGCTGAAAAAGATGTTTTAAATGATCCCTTATTGTACAAGATAAATGTGCAAGTAGAAATAGAGTAAATGCAACTGGAGAAAACTGAACTACAAAGTCAGTCTTTAAGCTGTGATGGATGACATCTTATTCTTACTAATCTTACTAATTGCTGTTGCTCTCCCTCCCAAAGGTTTGATTGAAACCCTTCTGATCGGCTGACTGCTGGTGTTTCCTTCCAAGACTAACTTCTTTTCAGTAGGATTGATAAGTTGCCAGATGTCACACATCAATGTGATGAGTACAGTGATATTCGCACTGAACGGGATGATGGTTAAAACAACAAAATGAGGTTCTCATTCAGTTGTGATTGTTATGACTGTTGTGTACACTGGTGCTACCAGAGGCAAATCTGAGGTTTGAAAGGACATAATTCAGCTGCTCAGGGAACTGCCCCTTTAAATATACAGTCATCACAATAGTGCACAGTGGTGACATTTACAATGTTGCCACTGAACAATTACCACAGAAAACAAATCTCATCCTCTCTCTGTTTTGCCGTTATCTTCCTCAGTTTTGTGTCTTGGTGTGATTTAACAGGACATTAAGTGGGATGGTTCACCGCACGAAAACACACTGCCGTTTGCAGCGCATGAAGTCAGGAGTGATTGTCTAGTGTGGTTTTCTGTGCTGGTTTGGTGGATGAGTCACTGCTGTGTCTATGGGAAGACATCAGTCATTTGAGCTGCTCTCCGCAAGCCACATGTGCACACTTAGGAACACAGACTTTCACTGGTGGAGCAATGCTGCCCTCTATGGACGGACACCTTTGGTTTGCGTGAGTGTGTGAAAGTGTGGGAATGTTGTGTACCTGTTGATGTAGCTTAGGGCCAGATAAGTGGGCTGCTGTTGCTCCTGCTTCTCCAGGACCCGCGGATCTGTGTCTAAGGTAGGGAGAGAGAGAGGGGGGGAGAGAGAGAGAGAGAGAGAGAGAGAGATTCAAATTAATCACTGCTCTCTGTGGGGGGAAAATGTTGCGTGAATACTTGGTATAAGCAGCTGACTCATACATCTATTCTTGCTGCCAGACTGGCTGATAGATTACTGGATGTTTCTCACACTACGTTCTCTGTGTTTCTCCATAATATGTGAGAGCCTGCAGATACATTTCAGATACTTTCATAAGTGGCGCATTATTACACTAGCGCCAAGCCCTCTGTAATTTACTACCAACGCCTGTCCCAGACCCTGACCCAAGGCAGCTAAATCATCGCCGGAGTCTGAATGTGGCAGAGAAGAAATTTGTCAGAGAGTGAAAGAGCGACTTGGAGGCTGTGATGAATGTACACAGTGTATTACTCAAAACACACACATGCTTTTTCCAGTTGACTTGCTAAGTCAGTCACACTACAGTAGGCAACTTCCACTGCCTGAGGGAAGCAGTGTTAACTTCAAAGCCCCACCTCCCACCCCCCTGGAAAACAGGGGCAAGTGTGCATGAAAACACTGCGGGTGGGTGCATCTCTAAAGTACCAGTGCCGTCAAGTGTTCACAGGGGGAACATTCAGAGGGATCCACGCTAAAAACTAGTAGGTTTAAGCCATGGCGTGCATGGCTATGTCTTTGTGAGCATAATTGCAGCTTTATATGTAATGGCTAGCAGATGTATTGCAATTCAGATCCAAAAACTGGACCATCACTGTGCAACAATTAACAACACACTCCTTTCAACTACTCCCTTCCAACTAATCCCAAGTGAGTGAGTGTGTGTGTGTGTGTGTGTGTGTTTGTGTGCTGGCCCTCTCACTTCTTTGGTTTTTTAGGTTTTCACACCTCATAATTAAAAAAGAATGCAGACTTCCCACAGTGCAGGAGAACACCAAGGAGACCAGCAAACACGAAAACAAGCTCAAAGAAAATGCACATCACTGGTGCTGCTGCTGCTGTGTTGACCAGAATTCTGCAAGTAAAAACACTAAAAAGGCTCAGCGACGAACAAAGATAGCATAGATATATATATATATATATACATATATATATACACACACACACAGACTCACACACAAACACGCATCTGAGGTGGTCCACAGAGGAGGTCTCTGACAGTCTTTTATAGCTGAGCCTTAATAATCCTACCTGCTGCTTAGATGCAGAGGGCACAGCACATGCATAAGCATGAGCATGCACGCACACACATGACCTACATCACTGATGAGGCCGAGTGACGTGGCAAGTCTGACCTCTGTCAAACCACTTAGTCTGAATCTTTTAGTAACTTACCAATTTTTCTTTCTCTGTCATTATATATTGATATAAAGTGGTGATACTGATGACTTCAGAGTCACTCTGAGAACATTAAATGACAAAAAAATAGTAAATGTCAACATGCGCATTGTGGCCCAGCAGGTAAGGGCATTCATAGCTCATTTAACTTGTATGAAAGAGTAAAATGAGCTCACTAATGACAAGCCAAGAAATCTTCTGCCTGTTACTTTATTTATTAATTGATTAATCAATCAATAAAATGAAAAAGAAAATGTATCCAAAGGTATACAGTTTACCATCACACATCTTTTGTTCTGAACAACGACTGAAGTGATTAATAAATTATCACAACAGTTGTAGATCTATGATGTTGAACAGCTAATTGACTAATAAGCAGGAAATCCTTACATACGACAAGCTGGAACAACTGGGGGTTTACCATTTCACCTTGATCGCTTGGTCACTTCAACAACTGGTTATCAATTATTATGATGGGTCTGCCATTGAGGATTATTTTCATCATCGATTAATCTGCCAGTTATTTTTTAGATTAACTGATCGATTGACTGTACAGTCTATAAAACGTCAGAAAATCATGGAAAATGTCCATCCTGGATTTACAAATACAAGATGATGATAACGATGTATACTTGTCCTTTTTCAAAAGTCAAAAATTAGGATATTCTGTTTAATATAAAACAGAGAAAAACATTAAATCTCTTTAAATGAGAGGCTAACAGCACTTCCTGTTCCTTCCATTTTCACATGATAAACTACTTTGACATGTAATAGTGATGATTTTTCTGCTGATCAACTAATAGCTTGGTCAACCAATCATTGTAGGATTGATGATTGATCACTTAATAATACTACTAACATGCACACTACTAACTACCTCTCTCTCATTTGCCAATCTTTGTGTGCAGTGATGACTCAGGAGTCCAACTTGTATACAGTTGGATAAATTCAGAAGTTCCATGAACACTGTAACAGTGGCAGTCAGCTGAAATCTGCTCAATGCCATTTTGAGAAATGTCTGATAGCCATGGTTTAAGAAAAGTTAAAGAATGAACAACTTGGGATGTACAAGGAGCTCAGGCGTTTCCTTTAGCATGAGGTTAAGTGTGTGTGTGTGTGTGTGTGTGTGTGTGTGTGTGTGTGCGCGTGAGCGTAGAGAAGGGGGTAGGAGAGTGTTGGTGGAAATGGGGTAAGCCAGGTGCAAAGAGAGAGAGAGAGCTGCAGTAAATGTTCACTGGCTTTACGACTTCCGCTCACCTAGCAGGACAGGAAACTAACATACCCGCTGATCCTCCACACACCCACACACACATACACACCTTCCTAATTCTCAAGTTTTACATTAAACCTATACGGTGCGTTGACAGCAGCCTACTCTGTATGTGTTTCCTATCCCCACGTGTGTATGTCGGTATGTTTCTATGTATGTGTGCTGCGTTGAGACATTTCAGGGTCCCCAGGGTCTATAAATATCTCCCTAATTAGCATTCCTGTCATTAAAAGCGGCAGCCAATCAACAGCTGCTCCACTCACTTCAAGCAGACATCCATCTCACAACAGCGGTACACTGCTGCCCCCTGCTGAATACACACTGTGTGCATATGTCCACATGTATGTGCACATGTGTACGTATGGGTCTGTGTGCGTGTGTGTGTGTGTGTTGAAACCAGGCCAAGAATGCATGGCTTGTTTTGCACACTGCTAATTAAGCCACAGAGAGCATTTTAACGTGTTTCTAGAGCAGCAGGCAACCGGATGGAGGGAGAGGAGGGGAGGAGGTGGAGAAGAAGGAGCAAGGGGGATATGGGTGGGGGAAAAGGCAAACTTCTCTGTAATTACGCTTCCCAGTGCTTGGCGGGGCGTTCGGTGCCCTGTGACTTCCGAAAGCCAAACTGTGTGACTGTGTGTATGTGTAGTGTGAAAACAGAGGGTCTGCAGTTTCCAGTATCGGATGCCAATCCACTAATTGCTCTGCTACACCCTGACAGGTCATTTGGGAAGTATGGTGAACATACTCTCACGTGCAAAAACACACGCCCCTTCCCATGCCACACCCATGAAAGTGGGATGAGAAACAATGTGGCAGCAAGGGCTCTACTACACAGTTTAAACCATTATCAGATGTAGATTTATATCACAATATAGCAAATGAACAAAGATTTATGAGCAACAAAGAATCACCTATAAAAAGAGCTGAACCAACTGATCAAAAAGTTGATTGACAGATATTGCATATCAGCAATATTTTGATTATTAATTCATGATTTAAACAATTTTTCAAGCAAAAATTATTAGTTTCCATAGCTTCTTAGTTGTGAGGATTTGTTTCTTTTCTCTATCATTTTAAACTGAGCTTTTGGGGGTTTGGGACTGTTGGTCTTACAAAACAGAAAGTCTCTGGGACATTCAGTAGTTTAGGATATTTTACAGACCGGACAAATAATTGATTTGTTAATGAAATATAAGTGAATATGTCATTAACAGTTCCCAGGAGTCAAAGATGGTGCAAGATTAAGACAGACAGCAAATCTTCACATCTAAGTGGCTATCAGGGGAACTTTTTACCTGAAAAACAATTCAAAACAATTAAACAATTTTCAAAGTTGTTGATGATTATCTGTCAATATAATGACTCATCATTTTAGCTTCAGATATCATATCACATCACCATAAATGCAAACAATAATATTCATTTATTGCTCAGCCGCAAAGGCAACATCAAAGAAACAACGAACAAATTCCAGTAATGCACCTAATACCTCCTTAGCTATGCAACTAGCGGCAGAGAAGGAGTTTAATAGGAAGAATCCTGCCAATGACACAGAAAACTGCTTCACCATATTGTGCTTGCTTTTGCCTTTTCTTTGAGCCTGAGGAGATAAAGGAATACAGCCAAACTTAGCCGGTGGTCTGAATGATTACATCTTTACAAGTCACTGTAGGTTAATTATCTGCATGCTTCAGCAGAGTGCACACTACAGCAAAGTGCTGACCTGACTTCTCAGGTCACGTTACACCTCGGGCCTTTAATTCCAGCTGAAAAACAAAAACCCCAAACCCCAAGTGAAATCTGTGCAAGCAAAGCTGAGAGGTTTGGGATTCCCCTATGCTCACACCCATATTTTTCCTTTCTTCCTCCCCACTTTTAATCTCCATCAGCCTCCCCCATCCCTCCCTGCTCCTCTTTGCTGAGGTAAGGGGCAGGTACGTGCTTGTGCAGGTAAGAACACTGCACTGCCATGCACACAGGCAGGTATGCCTGACATCATTACATTCCCCAGACTTTACCCAGAGTCACCGCACAAAGCCTCCTTAAACAACAAAAACATCACACTAAACACAGTTCACAAGACCCATTTCCGCTTGCATGCAGCCACAATCTAAACAGTACGGGTATGTCATTGGATGGCTGCTATCTGCTCTTCTAGGATGAGGTCAGCACTGAAGACCCACATATTGTCTAATTTTCTCACGGAAGAGATCGAGACAGGCTCATATGGTCTGTTTGCTTCAAATAAGATACAAGATACACAGGGAGGAAAACCAGAGGCAGAAAACAGACTCATTATTATTTTGTTACTCAGCACATAGGAGTTCCAACCACATGAGGGCAGCACAGTCTACGATAATGACCATATGGTTCGCACACAGGCCCACGATGACTTCTGGTCCCCAACCTGAAATCTACTGACACACTTTTCAATGCTATTAATGTCTGATAGCAGAAGCCTGGTGTCACTTCTGGATTATATGATTTATTGTTAGTGCTGGTGCTCTCATGATCGGTTTGCACACTGCAGGACAGGCTGCAATCACTGCAATCTGTCATCAACAAAGCTGCAAACAGCTCACCTGATCTCTCACATGAAGGAGCTCCCAGGATTGGATTCACTTATATTTTGATTGATTGTTGATCGCACACTCAAGCGCCACTTCAAAATTAGTGAATTAGTGTCACTCAAGGCTAAATGCCACTACCCCTCCCCTCCTTCTCATCTCCTTCACTCTCACCTTAATCTCTTCCATCGGTCACAATTATCCCTGCAGTAACTGATCTGCGAATGGTATTGATTAAGCTATGTGTGATCTTGACGCTGCTGATGACCAGCAGAAGTGAGTAGAGGGGCAAGTCATTAATCCAAGTGATGTGACTAGTAAACCACCGTTCTGCTCAGCAAACGCTTGGGGTCAAAGGTCAAAGAACCAGATGGGGCATATATCCATAATGTCTGTCTATGGAGCTTGGGCTGTGTGGTCTAAATCTATTCTTGCATTTCTGTTAGTTTGGATCTTTCAGTTTTTTCATCCATCAGCTGGCTTGGGGCCTACACTGTCGCGACAGGTAAATATAAAATGGTCATTCATTTACAAGCAATCCGTGGAGCACATGCAGAATGAAAAGCGGTCCACAACACCGCCACCCACCCCTCCTCTTCTTCCTCATCCACAGACACACGCAAAACCGTAACCCCATTTTTAAGCCTCAACACATCCAACCTGGTCCACATGTGATGCCACATCACGTACATCGGGTGTCCTCACCACAGCTGGCTCTTTCTTGGTGAGACAGCAGGTGTGCAATAAGTCAGCCAATATACTGCCCCCAACCCCTTTAGAGACAGCCAGTTGCCATGGAGACTGGCTCAATGAAGCATCCATTCTACCCCCTCACCCCACTGCCTCACCCGCTTCAAACTGCTTCCTGATGATGGATACACGCTACAAATAATGATTAGCCAACATCAAGTTTGCTAGAAATTACTGAGTATTTTGTTGGTTCATGACTCCCTAGATTCTTCCATGGTGTAATTTAAAAAGGTGGATTATAGGTCAGACTACCAGTGTGTTATTTAGTGTTTAAGCAGAACTGAACACTCGAACTGTGCTTTAAAAAGTACTAAATATTTAACAAGCATTGCATTGAAAGGGGATAATTAAACTGACTGGTTCTATTAGAAAACTCTCTCACCAAAAACTAGGCAATGCTAATGACTTTTACTAAGATTTAATTTCATTCATTCATTCACTGTGTTTGCATCTAAGAGAGGCGTTTCTGCGGGTGCAGTCACTTGCTAATAATGCAATTAAAACATAATATCTATTCTGTTTCTTGAGGGGCCACATTTGTGACATGCGTTGATACGTATCTGATATATGTATCGATATATCACAATTACAGACGACTACAGACTACTCATGACTTTAAAACTTAGCAGTAGCTATGCTGAGTAAGTTCATTTCTTCCGTTTGTCTAAAGTCAAACAGTGGCTAACGTGACTGCAAGTCTCTATACGCCAGGTGACAATTATCAGAGGGTTTAATATCAGAAAAAAATCTAATAAACGGTGCAACAAGTTGTAGCTTGAGCATGTGGAAAAAAATATCATTTCACTGCACGTCTGCCACAAATCGGTTTAACCGATAAAGCATCTATGGTAATTAAACGACAACGACGTTATCTGAAAGCAATATAAAAGGTAATGTCTCGAAAGGCTCAGACAGCTGAAGTGACAAAAGCGACAGACTTCTTGGCTGCTCAATACACAAAGTGTGAGGGGAGACCCGGCTGCTCTGCATCAGGCCTGGAAACGTAAACACACAGGCGTCGTGAAACCGCTGCCAGCTCGGAATGCTAGTTACACCTATGAGACCTCCGCGGCCCTTCGTAGTCAAGTTACCGCTGCAAAAGGTAACTATCACAGCTAATGCACAAATAAAACAGGCCGGCCACGTAATTCAGATAGAAGGGGTGAATTTTCGAAAAGAATTAAAATCATGTCGCTGAATAACTCGCACTCCGGCGAGTCTAGACGAGAAGCAGGAATAGCGGAATGCAAAGCCGAGCCGCTCTCTGTTCAGCTAACTAGCTAGGGCGCAAGCTAATATCAGCTAGCTGCCTAGCTCCGTCTCCCCCTCTGGCCCGACTCACCGATGTGATTGTCCTCGATGTGGACGATGAGCTCGGCGAGAGACTCGAACTGGAGACCGCAACCCCCGAACCTACAGGAATTGGAGAAGAATGAAGCGGCGGCGATGCCCGTCATGTTTCTGGCGCTGGTGCATTCACCGGGTAAAGAGGGGGGGGTCCGGGAGCCGGGATGGTGAACGAGGAGGAGGCAGAGTCTTCGGGTTCGGGGTGGGAGCGCCGCAGAGCGCGGAGCAGCGAAGCAGACACCGGGCGGCCAGACAGGACAGCGGCGGACGCAGCTGGGAGGCAGGCGGGACGGTGGGGGTTGGGGTGGGGGTAGGGCAGGCTGGTGGCAGCAGCCTACGTCACGACCTGCCTACCTGTTGGGATCTGAGTCCCAGAAGCTGTGACTGAGGTATGGCTGATGACATCAAACACGCTTGAATCAATCTAAATCTTAGCAAATCTGCATGCGTTACACACATCAGAGAAACGAGCACATGAGTGTGTAAGAATATGATATGAACATAACCTGATTTATTTTTCCAGAGCTAGGGCAGTTCATTAACATGGACTATATTCATTTCATAACAAGCTGTGCCTTTTTTTTTTTTTTTTTTTAGAAATATCTCACCATTAAATTGTAAATGCTCCGATTATATGTAGCCTGAATTCAGAGATGTGTAATGTTTTATTTGATGGAAATTGTATAAATATTTATTATCAATAGCAACAATTTAAAACAGCCATTGCATCAGCGCTTGCCAATTAGGAATGCAAATACAGAAAGACTGGAGTCTTTTGGTAGAACACTGAAACTTAAATTAAGCAATCATCCGAAAATGACAATAAAAAAAAATCACATGACCGGAACTGATGCGTCATATAGATGTATCATATCATGTAACAGTTTATAGACAAAAGTATTGGAACACACAACTATTACACCAGCAGGGACTTAATGTTCCTGCAGCAGGACATTTGTGAGGTCAGGCTCTGATGCTGGACCAAAAGGCCTGGCTAGCAATCTCCGTTCCAGTTCATCCCAAAGGTGCTTGATGCGTTTGAGGTCAGGGTTATGTGCAGGCCAGTTAAATTCTTCCACATCAAACTCATTCAACCATGTCTTTATGGACCTTGCTTTGTGCACTGAAGCACTCTCATGCTGGAATAGAAAAGGGCCTTTCCCAAACTGTGCCCACAAAGTTGGAAGCATTGCATTGTCTTGGTATGCTGAAGCATTAAGGTTTCCCTTCACTGGCAGTAAGGGGCCCTGCCCAACCCCCCGAAAGAAGGTCATCAGGCTGAATTCAGTAATCAGAATACTTTAATATTGATCTCTGAGGGTAATTGGGTTTGTTAATAAAGCGGTGTGCCCAAATACCTTTGTTTGTATGGTGTATATATTAGAAAATGCATCAGTGTCTGTAACATTTTATTTACAAGTAGACTGTGTTAATGTTAATTTGTCCCAAAGCTGATTGTTAACCTGTGCTAGTTAGACCCATTAGGGTCTTAAAAGCTTGCTAATAAATAGGCCTGAGCAGTCATTCAGATACTGAGTCTGGAGGAGGAACCAAGCTCTCAGTGATCAGAGTCTCTTACGGTCAGGAATATCTACATTCTTCTCTTCATAGTCATCATGGTAAATAGTTGCCGGATTAGAATTTTTCCAAACATTCATTTTGTGCTTAATAAAAATGTTGTCTTATTTCAATGGCTTTTATGCCTTACATACTCACTTTGAAATGTGCAATATAAATACTTTTCCTCACCTCCAACTTTTTTGTCTTCATGCAGTTGATTCAAGCATTGCCATGTAATGGGCTGGAGCCAGCATTTTAAATGTTTATAAAACATGTCAGTGCATTAGCTTGCAACTGCTTCCAAGCAGATAATCAACCATTGCTGGTAGTATTTTAAATTGCTGTTGTTTCTTTTCCATCACTGGCAAAGTCACTCAGATAACTCTTCATAAAGGGGTGTTACAGTACTGCACATGTGGGGCTATCTGTGTATCAAGGTTTAAGTTATAGCAGTTGCATAAGTCATTGACAACAGCATCTATTACATCAATAAAGTTAACGGATTAATGCTACCCTGTAATGGCTCAGTGGTGAGGAGAGGACTTAATAATGTGTGTGTGTGTGTGTGGCTCCCAGAGAGAGGAGAATGTCCTTAAATCACTGAGGTTGGCTAACCAGGGCCGGCTGGCCTGTGTTGGACCTGTTAATCGAGCGTTAAAATGGCCTGTCATAAACCACTGGCTGGTGACTTCAGCAAAGAGCCCTAAGACCTGGGAGAGCACTCACTATTCTTTATCTGACTGCCCTCTGCCTACCCAACCATAGTAAACACACATTCACCCAAAGCATAACATAAACTCAAATTCACCGCCTCAAGTAAATACTAACTGTTACAAGCACATACGCTCATACAAACAAAGTGACGTCACTGCCCTCCACAGTCTCTCACAAATCTACCGTATAGAAATTCGGTGACTTCATCACCCTAACACAGATGTTCTCTCTTACACACAAACATGCAGACACACACTCACCATAAACACACTCATTACACACACATGGTGTATCAGAACAGTGACAGTGACGCAGTTCCCCACACCATTACGTAAATGAGAAGTGGTAGCATGTGTTGTGAAATACAAGAGAGAGAGAGAGAGAGACACAGAGAGAGTTTATGGTGCATGACATCATCTGATCTGAGGTCAGTGGGTGGCGCACAATGTAACAGCTTGGGATCAATTTCAAACTAGCATAGGTTTTCTCATTATCAGCTCCTTTCCACTGAAGACAAGCAGTCCAAACTAGTGGGACAACTAACTCACAACTCCAATGTACACTTATGTTGGAGTGTGGACCAAACACACACACACACACACACATACACACACACACACACACACACATATATGCACACATACCAGTGGTCTGCTCTTGAGTGGATCTGCATATGAGGGCAGAGTTAGATGTAAATTTAACTCCAACCATCTCATTACATAATCAGATGACTGTAACTTGTATACTTGGATGCTGCTTAAAGTATCTGTTTCCAGTTACTTTTTAAGTCGCTCATTAGTCCCACACTACACTGCACCTCATCGAAAGAACAGATTGGGAGCACCATGTATCAAATCAAAACAGGTTGGGAGCTGAGCCAGATGTGTGATGTAGCTGCAAAGATAAGAGGATAATGCTACATGGGGACTGAGGTCAGTAAGTTTGTTTGACCTTTGACCTGAAACACCATATTTTTAGAGATAAGGTGACATCAGATTTTGAGCAGGCAGCTCTCTAAAGCTCCCAGTCTGGCTGTTAAAAGCCATGCTGAGGGGAAGATGCCAAGAAGTTAATGACTGGTATATCCACTGAGTTATAGAGGTAATCTCAGTGGCATTGTCTGCTCAGGGGCACCAAGCCAGACACTTCCTGGCTGCCGTCATGCATGTCTTAGTGTGAGTGCGCAATCTTCAAAGACACACACACACGTGCTGCAAAACATGCCTTATCTTCAGTGAAAACAACATTCACTGATTCACATCCACACGGGGGAAGAGCTCAAAACACAGACTGACATCATCACAACTTCCTGTTTCTTCTCATTGCCATGGCCACCAGAATTTGCATACTTCAGGCGATTGGTGTATGATGAGTCAATAGGGTTGGGTCCCATTTTGTACTTTAACCACAACAAAACCTTATCCCTCGGTTCACCGGAAAGCCTGACCAAACATGGCAGAGATATTGCTCCATGGCTTAGATCAGTGGTAATGTGTATGACCAAAATCCTCCTGTTAGTTTGTTTAGCCAGTGGGATTTCATGGCATCATGTAAATAATTTGATCTAATTACATAGCCCAAGAGTTTTTTGGTGCATTTTTGGAAACAGTAATTGAATTAGATGTAACATAACTGAAACCATTAATAATATAAGTCTCATCTCAAAGAAAACCACTAAGCCTTACACCCTAGTATAAAAGGTCTTATTTTGATATAAAACACAATGAACAACAACTTCTTAAACTGTAAAGCTGCTCCTGTATAAAATGTGGCACAAACTTGTGTCAGGACGGGGTGTGATTTCATGCCCTAATCATGACTCATGACATCACATCAAACACATAATGGCTACCAGTGTCTGTGGATGTACTGATGATAACAAAAGCCCCAGTCTATCACAGTGTGTCATACTTTATCAATCTTTTGAACTATCTCCAGTCTCTTCTCTCATTTAACTCTTGTAGCTACAGTGTCCTGTATGACCCAAATAATGTGATTTTTTTAATAACCAGCATGATGCAAAACTACATACAGGCATAAGCATGTTTTTAAGGATTGTGCTTTCAAGATAGATTCTCTCTTTTAATGTGGAAATTTTAATGCTTTATAACTCCTATATATACTATAAATCTGTTTTATGATTAATGGAATGGATTATGTAGGCCTTTGCTGGGCACTTGATTGTTGGATGGCTGACATGAGAAAAAATATTTTTTTGCACGCTGGTTGTCTGATTTCATTTTTTCACTCAGGTCTCTCTTGAAAAAGTGATCAAAGTGAATCAGGTTTTAAGCTGTTCTCAATTAACGTTCTTAGGCTACACACAGTAAACAGAACAATTAGATACAGAGATAGAAATAGACATACAGCTAAAAACATAAAATAAAATAAAATACATGGACACCGAAGCTGAGCAAAGATATGTAAAACAAATAATAGAACTTTTATGTACATGGTGAAAAATTTGTGTATACATAAAAAGCTAAAAGAGCAAAATACCGTGTCTGCAAGTAAAATGCTTTTGTAAAGTACTATCTATTATGTATAATTATATAGAAATATATAATTATATAGAAATAACTATGCAAAAGCACAGTGCGTTTTTTGACCTGTAAATAAATAATTTATAATTTCTAGTTAGGGAGGACTAAATAGTTGGTAGGATAGAGAAGGGATGCAATTTTGGGGTCATCAGAGATTAAAACAGATGACAAATGGACCAATGTATTATATTTAATATATTACTGTATAACATCAGTGATGAATGTCTAATTGTTATCCCAGCATTAGCTCGAGTTTTAGCTGTCTAACATTCTCATCATGTTCCGAGTTTCGTTTATAAGGACAAAGAATGGCCAAATTTCTCTACACCAGAATATGTTTCATACAAATTTATTCTAAAATAAATCCTAACTCTCAGAAAACTTTTGAAAACAAAAATCTCGGGGGCTTTAATTGCTTATTTTGACGCACAGACTCGATGCAGACGCAAGGACGTCCCGTTTCAGACAGACACTTAAAGTGGGGAGAGAGGAAAAAAGTGGGACTCTTCCGCCCACCCGGTCTGCCCCGTGTCCCGTCACGTTGCCGCTGGTGTGTCTGACTTGGCTCGTCTGCCGGTCCAGGCCCACCATCACTAGGTTGCTGTCCCGTCCATCCCCCTACCGGCCGGTGCCGTAACCCCGCCCACCCCTCAATCCCTCTCTTCGTACGGGACCGCAATGATTTAGAAGTTCAGGAATCCCACGTGACGTCACCGGGAGGGTGATGTAATGCTTCTGTAAATAGAACGTATTGTAATCCCGCTCCAGTCCAACGTGGTTCCTCTCTGGAGCGCCGCTTGTCCCTCTCTACTTGTAGGTAAGCCTCCGCAATTCACTTTTCATTCACAAAACTTTACACGCCACAGCGAGCGCTTTCCTGACGCTAACCACAGTCTGCTGACTTTATCTTTACACGCTTCTTTTCTTTATTTTTCCCGATGCTGGGAAGTTAACGAGGGAAGTTTTTTGGCTAGCTGTGCCGGTGAAGTCTCATCATCAGGCGGACGGGTTGAACGCTGGTGTCTATTTGGGGGGTGTGACAGCACTCTCCATACAGCTGTGCCGGCCTTGTTTATGCGCAGAACAGGTTACTTTACGGAGCGGTTTAGCGAAGGACACACACCGGCATGTTTTTGAGACACATGCAGACACCGACTGTCCGCCTTTACTGAGGATTTGCTGGTCAGAACCGCTGCCTAATTTGAGCTGAATGAGTTGCTGAATGCGGTTCGGTGTTTTGTTGATATTCATCCATCAAACAGGGCAACTACTGAGAAGTAGTAAGTAACTCGTTTTTAAAGCTGAACCTAAACATACTGGAGATGATTCACAATCAAGGGTGGTTTTAAAAGTTCTGCGTCTATTATGTCACTCATCATCATTGTACTGATGGTCACAGTCTGAGTGTAAAGCAATGACAGAAGGGGAAGCAGAAAAGAGTCTTGTAATTTAGTTTCCTTAAAGATTTTTTTTTTTTCAACACAGACATTAATCCGTCTTGAATTGGCAACATGTTGTCCAGTCTGTTGTTGGATTTATGTATTAAGGCTGACGTCATGTGGATTGATGTAACCACTCTGACAGAAGGTTTTGCTGATAAAGTGCTGAGTCTGCTCATCCTGTACAAGCGCTGCTGAAAGGAGGACAGAGAGGTGAAAACTGCTCAAGATAATGATGGCTGTCTTCAAATTATCTGTCTATCTATTTATCACATGACTGACATTGATTACATAATCATATATCACATAGTGTCTGTTGCAGTTACACACACAAACAGTAAAACTATGACACCTTTCTGTTTTTTTTCCAACTGATTTTGTAAACTATCTGTCTTACTAGTTACAACCGTGGTCTCATGGACACTGGTTTGTTTCCTCATTCGGTTTGGTAACACACAAACACAGATACACAAACACAAACACACCTATGAAGTCACCTCTACTCGCTGGGGGTTGGAAAACTTGGGGAGAGGCAGGTTCAAACCTGTCAGGAGTAGGCTTACAGTGCAGCCCTCCCTCTGCCACCTCCCACTCTCATTCCTTCTCTCTTCCATTCATTGTGTCATTCTCTGTCTCTCTCTCTCTTTCACACACACACACACACACACACACACACTCCATCACCTCAATGTCACCTCTCACACGCACACACTTTCCATTTCTTATGGAAGCATGTACTTTGGCCCTCTCCCTCCCCGCTCTCACACTTTCTCATAACATCGGTACCCACTTTACTATCTTCTTAGAGCTTTCCTGCTCATGCAGAGTTTCCAAGCGTGTGCGTACCTGCGAATAAGCATCCAACGCACTTCTCATCGCTGTCATCTCCACCTCCACCTTTACCACTTCTCGACCTCCCTCCCCCCAAAGTTATCAGCACTGTATGAGGATGGAAAGTGAAGGAAGGGTCACCCTGTTGACTTCTGGGTCTACTCTACAAGTGTGTGAAACTTGTTTGGTGACACTCAGCTCAGAGGAATGCCTGAGGTCAGGAAGTTGAAGGCTTCTTCCTTTGCTCTCAGTGGAAATTGAAGGGCCAGCAGCAATTCTTAAAAATACGCGAGTGGTTCAAGCCTGTGTTAGCACTGTGTGTGTGAGCGCTCTGTTCTGTGTTTGTGTTGATATTTTTACCCGATGATGACTTTGATTTTGTGTCATGCATGGAAAGCATGTATCCTTTCATCACCCTTGTATTATTAACTGATGTCCCGATGAAAGCCTAATTGTAGGCTGAAACAATTGCACTACACTTAGCACTTTGCTGCATAGTAACTATGAAAAATGAAGATCATGATGACCTTGATACCACTCTGGTGCTTACATGTTATTAGTAATATGTAATGAGTAGTTAGGAAAAACACAAACAGATCGTTGGTATTCTAGCACTAATAAAATCACTGCCTGCAGTGCATGACGATGCTGTCAGAAGCCAAGACAGTTGTGCTCCTGCTGGCAACAAAATATCCATCATCTGTGGCATCGACCTTATTACACACCATTTCCACAATAAAGACGTGACAACAGGAGAACAACTGTATCACACAAGCTTAGCGTGTGATTTATCTGAGGCCACTGTCTCTGTGTACATGCAAGTACAAAACAGAGAACTGGCTTCCCTATGAATGAAATCACTGAAGAGTAACTGTCACCTGAGAGAGATGCCACATTTGCCTACATACAGTATGTGGAAGTTCCAGGTTGATTTTTGTTCTTGCTTCTTCTGTTCTCTAGGCTTTTTTATGACATGAATGACAAACAGGACAGGCCTTATGTGTGCGGCGCCCCAGGCTGCTCTCAGGTCAGTTGGATACATTATATGTGTATTATACTGGCACTGTAGAGGTTTTATCTATCTATCTATCTATCTATCTATCTATCTATCTATCTATCTATCTATCTATCTATCTATCTACTGCAGGAAAATGTATGATTATATTATCAAACTAGATAATTAATCATGACATCATCATGTTTATTGTAAGTGAAATACATTCATTTATCATCTAGAGAGATGAATGTTTTAAAATCTTGCTGCTTCGACTGACGGGTCAGCCTTAAGAGGCGTCAGCCGATTTAAACTGAACATGTCATCCCATGTGTAAAGTCATACAGATGTATATATCTCTTCATGTTTTTCTCCCTCTGTTGGTGCGATGCAGCGCTTCCATTTAGAGGAGCATCTGATCATCCACAGACACAAGCATGAGATGACCCTCAAGTTCCCCTCTATCAAGACAGACACAGCTTTTACAGGTGAGGGATCACAAATCAAACCTTCTTCCATAAAGAAGAAAATATACATTCATGGTTATGACTTGTTTCGCGCTCTTTTTTTTTTAAAGGAGCAGTTTTTCCCCCCTCATCTCCCCATCACCATACATAATCTTTTCTCTCTTTTTCACTATATGTCATATGTCAGTCAGTTCAGATGTGTGTGCTGCATGTGCATGTGATGACCTCTTTCATGATCAATGCTTGATGAAAAAATGATGGCGTTACATTATACAGTATGAAATCAGATAAGCTTGAAACAGGCTTCCTTCCCTCGGATAGTCTGTGCTGTGAAACAGAGCAGCTCATGTTACAGCATGTACAGTATACTCGATCAGATTAGACCAAAATACTGATAACAGCATCAGTTTGAATTTAAAAACACAAGGAGACGGTGTGCAGTGGTCAACGAAACTTAAATATTTTACTCATTTTTTGGATATCAGGCAAAGTAAGGAGGACAGGAGTGCAGGCTGACACGGGAGACAGTCTGACCAGTGTGACCATAAGTTTGTAGACATGGGACTTTACTACCCTAGTTTGTTACTGTGTGTACAAGGGTGTGCTGATTGATTAAACAATTACACTATATAGACAAAAGTATTGGGGCACCTGACCATTACTCCAACAGGGACTTTAATGACATCGCCTTCTGTATGCATAGGCAGCTTTGCAGCTACAACAGCTTCCACTCTTCTGGGAAGGCTTTCCATAACTTTTTGGAGTGTTTCTGTGGGAATTTTTGCCCATTCATGCAGTAGATCATTTGTGAGGTCAAGCACTGATGCTGGACAAAAAGTCCTGGCTCGCAGTCTCCGTTCCAGTTCATCCCAAAGGTGTTCATTGGGGTTGAGGTCAGGACTCTGTGTGGGCAAGTCAAGTTCTTCCACACCAAACTCATCCAACCATGTCTTTATGGACTTTGCTTTGTGCACTGGGGCACAGTCACGCTGGAATAGAAAAGGACCTTCCCCAAACTGTTGCCACAAAGTTGGAAGCATAGTGCTTTTTTTCTTGTAAAATTATGAAAACAATTGATTATGAAAGCAATTTCCATTTTGATCGATTAGCCAATTAACTGATTAATCCGTTCAACACACGTTTACATAAAAACTGTAAAACCTCCTGAATTTTTTCAACTGATGTAAATCCTTCTTTTTCTTCCTCTTCTTATGGAGGAAGCATTATTAACCACAGCATTATAAACTCCACTGAGACATTAAATGAAACAGATGTGCAGCTATTTGAAGGCAAAACAAATGATCTTGTAGTCAGTTATTTGAGATGTGTTTTTGAGTCAGTAATAATAATAATAATAAGAAGAAGAATCTGGTTGTACATCACAGCTTTAATGTTGTAAATGTAAAAGCCTCTTTAGTGCCGTCATTTTCTATAGCAGTTTTCTATTGCACCAACATGATCCAGACTTATGGTCAGAACACTGTCACGTGACCCTGTCTGTAACCATAGAAACGGCTCTCTGTCTGGATGTAAACATCAGCATTCCATCTAACCCTCTGACTCTGGCTTTGCGTGTGTGTGCGTGTGTGTGTGTGAATGTCCTGCAGCCTGTCACGCCTCCTGCAGGAAATCTCATGTCAAAACAGGGACCCTGCTGACCTTTGACCCCTGCATGTTTAGACGGCCCAGAGAGACAGACTGATGTTATCACAGAGAGACAGAGTGGAGACTTAGCATTACAACTTAGACAACAGTTGACTTAGTAAGCAAATACGCTACAACAGGAGAGGCTGTTGTGGCAAAAAAAGGCAGAAGGGCATGAATGTTTGCTAATTTTTTTAAACCCATGTCTCCTTTTTTGTGCGTGTATTTGTACATAATGCTTCCAGATCAGACTCCAACACCAACAAGATTTTTGCAGAACTGTGAAGAAGTTGGCCTGTTCAAGGAGATAGAGGAGGAGTTTCTTCAAGCACAAGAAGAGGAAAAGAGTAAAGAGGTAAATTTGACAGAAAATGCATCCCAAAATTTAGCAGATAAAGCCTAAAAAGGATAGAAAGCAAAACTGCAGACACAATACTGACTTATGCCATATTGGTGATAGTTATTTTTTTTCCCTGTGAGGTCTGCATGTTAGCGTTTTGAGTGACACTTGAATGTGTAAGAGATAAAAGCAGTCAGACCCAATTAGACGACTGCAGATATCTGACCTGCTGCACGGAAAGGCACACCAGGAGATCACATTCTCCTCTGTAAATTAAACAGCGAGACATCAAACGCACATGCAGACACACACCTAAACAAACGTATACATGCATGCACGCATGCACAAATCAAATCTGCCTCAGGTCACAACACACGTTTTGACTTAAAGCAGACACTGTCCTGCAAATGGTCCCGGATGATTGTCACTGCCACTTCTCCCCACAGACACTTTCTCACAATGGGCCGTCCTGTATGAATCAGCTCAAACCCCAGCTTCAGCTCCAGCACCCGCATCCCCAGCCACCGCTGCACCATCCTCAGACCCATCCCCTGCAGCATCCACAGTCTCATGGCACCATGATCGGCCCAAGCTGCAGCCTGGCTGCCCAGCAATCTTTATCCTCCTCCCAGTCTGGATCAGTCATCACCCAGGCTACGTCCACACTCACTCACTCTGGGTGAGTATGGCCATGGCTGCACACATATACACCTACAATCTGACAGTATACATACTGTAATACTTGTACAGACACACATACACACACATTTCCTTTTAAAGTTGCGTTTTCTCACTCTGTCTTCCTCTTCTTTACCCTGTCCCACCCATCCTGTTTTGGACAAATTACAACTCACTCTGTCCGCCACAGACTGGCATTTCCCCTCTGCATAATTAATCACTGCACTAATGAATTGCAAGAAAGCAGGAAAAAAAAATCAAACGTCAATTTATCAAGAGAAGAAAGTCAAAGCAAAAGAGAGGGAGAACCGCTGCATAACACCCACTCAAACCCACTTACACTTCCCACCCTTCCAGCCAAGCGCTGCCCCTGTTATGTCTGTTAAGACTCAGCTTGGAGTCTCTCAGCACCCGTGCAGCTTCCATGGCTCCCTGGTTATCACCCAGTTCAACAGACAGTTCTTGTCCTTCACCACCTGCTCCTTCTCTCCCTGATGTTGGATTTGGATTTTTTGGATTTTTTAAATGTATTTAGTTATTGATTGCCTGAGATTGTATGTACTGTAATTTCCAGACTATTGAGCGGACCTGAATATAAGCCGCACCCACTAAATTTAAAAAGAAAATAAAAACTTGTACAAACATAGGCTGAAATTGTCTGTAAGCCGCAGGTGTCCATGTTGTCAGTTTCTCTTTCGTTGTCGCTCTCAATGTCACTTTTTCTTGAGGCAAAATCCATAAATTAGCCGCATCACTGTTTAACCCGCAGGGTTCTAAACGTGTGACAAAAGTAGCGGCTTATAGCCTGGAAATTATGGTACATGTGTGTATAAATATGCTGATTTTTATGGAAAATCTTGAAAAATAGAACAAAACAAAACAAAGAACCTAGAATGAAAGAGTTTTATATTTTTTTCCAGCTTTTTTCACCTCAAAAGTTTGAATTGACACTTTTATTTGTGGCCTACACTTCATTTTCTTCTACCTTCTCAGGTTCTTTCATTCATTATAATTCAACTAACACTTCAACACTTTAACAATTTTAAAGGCTTCAACAGCAAATTTACACTTCACTTCACTTGCTTAAATGTTTTTTTTTTTAGTTAAATGCTCTTTGTTGGAGAGATCTCCTCCTAATACTTTGGACTCGAATGAGGACTTTTCTTACAAAAATAACAGCCTTCTTACCACCCATCAACAGATCTATAATTGATATATGATTGCAACACATACTGTAGACAGTCAAAGGTTCTGTCACATTTCTGCTGTCGATGAGATGAATTGAGGTACCAGAACAAAGTCAGTGACATAACAACCTCCAAACCTCTGTCCAGGACCAGACAGGACAGGTCAGGACGGTGGACAGAGAGCTGACAGTCGTTTACGGTACAGTAAATAAGTGTCAGCCAAATCCAGACAGCATGTTATTCAGTGAAACCAGCTAAGTGTTACTAAATGAACCGTGGATCGGGTGTCTGACTGTTTCTCCTCATGTTTACCACCAGTTTCCATAGCGACGTGGTCTCTGAGTGTCTGGCTGTTGGCCCGGTAGAGCTGTTGTGGTTACGTTAGGAAATGCTGTTTTGGTTTGTCTGTACTTTGTTGTACGTTAAACGCGCCACATACCCTAGACTCATTGATGACATCATTGGTGATGACCTCAGCGCGGTCACGGAGGCCCACGCTGTCTGATTGGCTGCGAGCCAGAGCGGTTAGGTCAGCACATGGCACCCTGGGTCTCCACATCCCCGCTGTGATCCGTGAGCTTCTCTTCTGCCTCTCAAGCTGTCACCTTTTTTCCATATCTCTGTTTATTTATTTCACTCTCATCACTTCATACTTTCCATTGTCATTGCTTCACCTCAAACTTCTGTTTACACCTTTTTGCTCATATACAAGAACATTTACAATATTTTTTTTTATGATTCCACAAATGCTTTTGTCCAGATTTTTTTGACCCAGATTACAAAACTACATATTTTTTCACTTACTTCTAGTGGTTTGTAGTCATGCAGTTAGTTTTGGTTTTATGTGACCACATTTTTTTAAGATTTCCTCCTCCAGAATTGCTGCTACACCGAATAGCATAGTAAGAACCTCAAACCCTTGATATTATGTTAAAATAACATACACATGCATGCAGCTTAGTTGCAAATATACCTGTCTGTTCTAGACTGCAATTTAACCTCAGAAATGAAGAAATCAGTCCTAACACGTGCCTCTGGTGTTCAGTTCAGATTCAGGCAAACCCAAAATCACCACAATTAAAGTAATGAATTTTTTTTTTATCATTATTACGAGGCTTTTATCACAGAAAAAGTAATTTGACACATTTCACTGCAGGAATTTATACAAAAAGTTATGCAAATTACCACAAACCATACCAAACCATTTTCACTCACCCAGTCAAATGAAAAGTAGCCCAGTTGGGAGGAAAACCACAAATTAGGCAACGCTGCCTCCATCTTAGCACAACAGAGGCGACCAGATATGTGGGAACGGAAAGAGCTCTTCCAAAAAACAATGTCTCTTATTCTGGATAATCCACAGAACAGTAGTTTTCATGGCAAATATTTGTTATATGAAACCATTCACAGTGAGGTCTGCGGATCATCCAGAGGAACTGAGAAACCATTTCTAAAAAGACACATGGCTTTATAGTTGATGTTCTGAGCACCCCAAATGAGATTCCAATTACCTCTATTGTATTGGATTAAAATCTTAGAAATCTTTAAGACTTAGGTTACATCAGAGTTTTTTTAACATATCTTTTTTTTCAATTTAGGAAAATTGATGATTTAAACTAACAGATTATGTCTGTTCTAATACACATGAACCTATTTCGTCTTCTGTCGCCCCATTGACTTATGTCACCTATTAGCTTCCACATTGACCTTTTTTAACTATGTCCATCTATCTCAGTCTCACCTCCATCTGCTATTAAGATCCAGCTATAAATGTTTCAACTTGCTCCTCTCTCTGAACCAGGATTAGTGAAACTGTAGCTGTCGATAGCTCTCTGGCATGACTCGTCTCTCTCTCTCTCTCTCTCTTTCTCTCCCCCTCTGTATATGGCCGACCACAGGCCAGTTCCCGGGTCGCTATCCTCCCTTCTCCACATGCGGAACAGACACAGACAACCGCTGCCAGCCTCCTTACCTGGCACCCTGCCAGACCCTGCCATGCAAGGGGCATCTGCTCAGCACATGCCTGTAAGTATGGGGGGGGGGGTTTACTCACACACATGCGTTTGCATTCAGACAAACGTGCATTATGATTCATAGATGCATGTATAGTTTCCTAAGTGGTCAAGATTCCCAAGTTAGAAATATTCATGGCTGACAGAAAAATTCACTTCACCCCTGTGGATGAATTAATTAAAAGTGTCGAACTCCAAATGGATGTGACATGGTGGGAAACTCCTTATACTTGAGGTGATGTATGTGCTGAAGCTTTTTCTTGTTGTGGTTGAAAGGTTATTTTTATGTCAATTCTTTCCTTTCTTCAGATAGAGAAGCAGATGTCGTGTATAATGGGTATACCGGGTCCTGTACACAACCCCTCCTGTTCCTCGCCTCAGGTACTGGGCAGTCACTTTGAAACACTCATATTTTCTTCCTGTTTCTGTGAATTATTCCTTTTATTCCTTTCCTTTTCTCCCTGTTAATAACATTATGCTTGGTCAAAGCCTGTCTGTATGAACATCCCTCATATTACAATTTATGACAATAGTAAGTGCATACACACACCTTGGCTGGTTCACTTTGAGAAGCGTGTTTTTGTATTAAAGCTGACAGTCAGTTAGTTGCAGTATTCAAGGAATAGTTTGATGTCATGGGAAATGCTTAATGAAAGTGAGAAGATTTATACCAATTTAGATTATTTTTTTAAAGTTAGCTTAGCATAAAGATTGGAAACATAGCGAAATAGCTGGCCAATGGTTGCAAACCCACCTACCAGCACCTCTAAAGCTCATTGATTTACACATTGCAGGTTATTTGTTTAACCTGCACATAAACAAAATACAAAATTGACAATTGACCACTTTACTGGAGGCTATGAGCCAGACTGTTTCTTGGCTCTTAGCAGTAACTCAGAAACAGACAGATCCTCAGATCCAAGAAATAGTTTGGCACACATCACTGCAAAAGATCAAGCTGTTGTCTCTGTGCTTCCATTTTTAGATACAAATGAGATATAACATGTTAATTAGAGGTGAGTTATAGAGAAAAAAATATAACTTCATGTGCAGAGCTTGTATATAGAGCAGCAAATTAAAAGTGGTTTCAGTTTTCAAATCAGAAGCTCTTTTCTCTTCTCTTGTCTGAAGACACACACACACACACTTTTATTCCATTATAATTTACACTTGTCAGGTGTTGTGTTTTGCATTCCAAGGTGTGAAACAGGACCCTGCTTCTGTTACAACCACAGCATAGTCTATTAACATGCCCCTATTGTACAGTGACTCCACACTCAGCTGAAGTGGAAAAGTAAATGTTTAACAAGTGCATGAGTGTTTCACGTACAGTTTTGTGCCTTCATTCACTGATCCCTCAAGTCAGAAATGTCAGTGTGGTGTGTCATCCAGTCCAAGGAGATCCATGATGTAACCACAGGCCTCAGTGTCAGGGTGTTTCTATGTAGTAAACAGAGCTGAAATACCCACGTCCCATCCTGCTCAGTGTGTTTGTGTGTGTGTGTGTGTGTGTAGCTGTGCGCGTATTTGTTTGACTGGCAGCCTGGCTGGCTGGCAAAGCTGGCGCAGACAGCTCAGTGACCTCATCCTTGGCACCCGCTAAATGCACTCCCTTTTTTCAGCTCTGAATGGTTGAAGGGGGGAAAAAAATCTGCTTCTGCTCTTAAAGAAATATTGTGTAACAGGGAGCAGATAGCAATATTGCCAGGGAGAAGGTTGAGTGGGGGGTGGGTGATGTCATGCTCTAAACATGACCTCTCCTCTGCTGAGCGTAGGAGAAAGGTGAGATGAGGTTTAATTTAGCTCATACAGTCTGTTTAGTCAGATGATACATGGGAATGATAAAGTGTGAACGTATCAAGCTGCAGACGGCAGCATTTATCTGAACACATTATCCCTCCTAACTACAGTTGTCGTCACAGTTGTGGATGATTAGGACAAATTGTGATGATGGACTAAGTGTGGGATTGTGTCTGAGAGCAGTTATCAATTTAATTTGGTGATTTTTGCTACATCGAGGTAGGGCTCTGTGGGAACTAGCTTACTTGACCTGAAGTGGCCTCACACTATGACAGAGAGAGAAAAAGTTTATCTATTAATCATAAGCTCCTCATATATAGTGTTAAGTTTAACACACATCAACTTAAATGTGGTGCAGCTACCAGGGCTTCAGGTGTAATGTGGAAAAGTATGATTGCCAAAAGCAAATATCGTGTGTTTAAAACAATACAGAATTGGCAAAAACAGATCTCCATTCAGATCTTTGGAGAGAGAAAAACTATATGGCCAAAAAGGTGTTGACACATCCAGTCTTCTCAGTGCCGCCAGTCAATTATATGTCTGAAGGCCTTTAACACAATGTCAGAGGCCCTTTAATACTGAGAATTCAAATATGCTCATAATACGATGTACATTAGAAAGGATGGATGGTAGGACTGTACTGTAGCATCTGTAGAACTCTTTAACAATAGACATACTTTTGCCTCGAAGCCAGAGGTCAGAAGAATTTATTTGTCCATGAGTCCATAGTTGTTGTCAGGAGATTTGGTGGTAAACTCTTAAAAGTATCTGATAGAACTCAATCCATTTTTGATAATCAAAAGACTTTAAGTAATGTTTTGAAACAAAATTTTACTCACCATAAATAACGCTCCCATTCAGCGTAACTGGGGACTTGCTTGGCTGCACATATCCCAGCATGCACTGGGTGAAGTGAAAAACAGATGCAATCGCTCATCTTCGCAAGTCATGTCATACCAGATGCTTGAGATATCTGAGAGTTGAGTTTGGTTGTCTGTGACATTCCTAGAGACTCTAATAAACTGAGACAGAATGTGCAGTTCTGATGAGAGGATATGAACAAGTTATAATCTGAACATAAACTACTGAAGTACCACTGTGTTTTATCCCTCTTAAAGAAATGACACGTCCAACTCTTTGTCTCTGTCCAAATAATGCACATGTGTTGAAGGGTTATCTTTATATTTTTTATCTCCACTCAGAGATCCAAACAGACGCTGGGCCACCATTTCCAACAGCATCACCCAGGAATGGTCACCATCAACAATCCTGTGACGTCCATGGGTCACATGATGGAGATGATGTCACAGCGTCATCAGGCACCTCCGCTGCAGCACCACCATCATCCTCCTCCTCCACCTCCTCATCAGTCTCAGCTTTCAGCGCCCCCCCTCGCCTACCAACACCGATGCCATGCTCCACCTCCGCAGCATCCGGGAAGCGCCCACAGCCACCAGCTTCACCAGTCAGGGAACGTAACGCACGCTCAGGCTCACCAATCACCGCCTCCCCATCTGCACCAGGGCTCACCTCCTGCACCTCCTCTGTGTGTTCCAGCACAGGTGTGTTGAGTTATATTCATTTATCAACTGAATGATGTTACAAGTAAGTAAGTTTTTGCATTCAGACAGAGTGATTTTTTTAATGTTTGTTTGCAGTCATCTCCAGTTGCACCGCAGATACAGCCTCCCCAGCCATCCCACTCCCAGCATGCAGTGCAGGCAGGTGGTAGCTGTAACAGTGGAGGTGGAGGGGGTGGAGGGGGTGGAGGAGGAGTAGGAGGCGGCAGCCGTCGCAGGAGGACGGTGGAGCATGACCCTGATGAGCGCAGACAGAAGTTTCTGGAACGTAACCGGGCAGCAGCCACTCGCTGCCGACAGAAGAGGAAACTGTGGGTGTCGTCACTGGAAAAGAAAGCTGAGGAGCTGACGCATACGAACCTGCAGCTACAGGTGGGACACGCTCTAAGTGCACACACAAACACAAGCTGCACCAAAAGGGTGCTGAGTATTTCTGTGTGTTTCCAGAACGAGGTGACGTCATTGAGATCGGAGGTGGGTCAACTGAAGCAGATTCTGCTCACCCACAAGGATTGTCCTGTCACCGCCCGGCAGAGAGAGGCACAGGGGTACCCCAGTGAGTAAACCCCACCATCACCACCATCAACTCAAACCCAAATCTCACCAACTTTTCCTGATGCCTGACACCAATCATCTCCATCCACCACTGAGGGTATTATTCAGATACCTTTTACCTTGCATATGCACATAGGATAACACCCTTTGGTTTGTCTTGTTATGACAAACTGCCATTCAGCACACACAGGGACCTTAACTGTATTGTACAGAGTGCAACCAAACAGCACTTAAACCCCTGCTTAAGCCCCACTGTCTCCAAATATTGGTACATGCACTTTTAATCCTGTGGAGAGCCAATCAGGGGAAAGCACTGCACTCTTCACTCTCAGCTTGGAGTAATATGTTTTTCATTGTCATTTTCATATGCATTTAAAGAACCGGACCTTGAGGGTATTTGAAATACTCTGGAGTGCAGTGCATTATTCTGGCATTGGCTGTTTTGCATTGCATGGAGCCAGTTTACAGCAAAACCAGGACCATGCCCATCTTGCACTCCGGGCAGGCTATAGTTAACATCCAACAATAATTAAACCAATATGTGACAAAAAAAGTGAATGAAAAAATACTGCACCTTGTGGCTTAAATGAAAGTAGCCAGTATGTTATGAAGTGTTGAGCTTCAGAGAACAAAGATGGATGCAATATTGGCATGTGTTATATTATTCGTATATTTCTATTGTTGTCTTTTTACCTGTATTTGTTAAAATAAAAGAAATATTTTCCTTTAATCTGAGCTGTGGTGGGTTTTCATTCATCTGCATGGTTATGCTCACACACTCCACTCACAGAACACAGAACAATCCACAATGGATCAGGGACTTTGATTGACAGCTGTCTCTGTGTCCAGCTGCAGGGGTGAGTCCAGGAGGAAGTCCCACCCCTGTAGGTCCTGGGTCTCAACTGCAGCTCATCCAACACAACAGCGTCTCCACCTCCTCGGCAGCCGTGGGCGACACAGGGCACGACTCCCAGCCTGGACGCTAGCCCTCTCCGTGTAGAGGAGCGGGGTGGGAACTGAATGGCTGAATCCTACCAGACTGAATTACCTTTATTAATTAACTTTACTAAAGTCTCACTCAGCTGTGGATTTGTGTCTCTTTACATTGTAGATGAAATACTAGACTGGTCAGGTGAATTTATTAAGCTATGTGAACAGTGAACATTTTTTTCAACATCATTTTCACTTCTGGTGGGAGAAGAGAACCACATACTGATACATTTCCATAACTGGTGAAAAAATGAACTTATCTGAAAGCCTTGTAAAAACTGTGATGGTTACATGGCAACTGGATCCTGTGTTTATTCAAAAAATGTCTGTTTCTGTTCACAGCAATCTAACTATTGCTTGCTACCCACTGACTATGCACACACCCAGTAATAACACATCTTTTCAGTATTTTTGCTCTTGTATCTTGCACTCATTTTGGAAAAAAAACAAGGCCTATGTATTAGTTTTATATTTCTAACTGAGCATCTGCAAGTGCACACTTTATGCCTTCTCTTCTGAGCAGCTTATCAAAACTGTATTTTTCTACAAATACTTAATACTAAGAAGAAAAAAAATGTTTATTTTAAAAGTTCAAATCAAAACTCATGTTTGTCTTGGAAAGCCATTTAAGAGTATTTCCTTTCAGACACTTTTTTCTAACTGTTCTAAGACACTAAACATAAACACTAAATTATAAACCGCACCTCATGTCTCAGTCCTTGTCAGTTATTAATAATAAATAACACTTTTGCTGGTAATTTCTTGTGTTTTTACTATCCCTTTAAAATATTTTTTATAGAAAATTTGTGTATAATCTGTTTGGTATGACCAATCAGATTATAGTTCACTTTTGTTTCTGTACATACAGTATGGTCTAGTCTGCCATCTAGTGACTGGTTTTATTAGTGACTATTGATCATAATACCTGGAGTGGCCGGCGAAGTAAATGAGAGCCTGTTTTATGTTTGGCCAATATAAAGACATTAAGCGTGTTTCAATATAAACTGCACTAAGAAAAATTTTAAGTGCCCTTTTGTCTTTTATTAACACTTTAACACTTTAATTTGTCAGACTTTCGTGTCCCAAACTTTAGGACTTCATTATGGTACCAGCTGTAAATAAACAAGTCTTTAGTGCACAATATTTTTATGTCAAAAGCTTTTACGTTCTTGACATCTTGACTGGCGTTGTGGAAATAGTTTGCATGTATACATGTATGTGTGTACATGTGCGTTTGAGCCAATTACTGTAAAATAAAGATGGTTTGTGTCTGTGATTTGGACTAAGTGTGGGAGGGGCTCCACCCAGTCTACTCAAACAAAGAGACTTCTTAACTATTGCCAGACCTCATCTTGACATGCATGCAAAACCACAGACACACACATACACACTTACTTCCCTAATGTACTATTGCTATTGTCTTCCCTTCCCTCACACGTTGTTTAGGACCCTCTTAATGTACTCAGTTGCAGAAGACAAATTCGCCTTAATTGCACCACTTTTTAAAATAAAAGAAATATGTCACAGTGGTATTATTACCGATGAGTAGCAAGTGACCCATTTTTCATGAAAAGTACTTCAAAATATGTACACATGTGGTAATACTCACACGTTAAATGATGGTATTTCTGAATCTGACCTGTCTGACCTGCTTACCTCGCTATGTCCTAAGAATAAAAAGCAAAGAGTAAAACAGACCATGGAGTTCAATACAAGTAATCTTTGAGTATGAATATGTCATGTTTATCAGTGTATATAGAGAGTATTCTACATATATTCCCTCTATATTTAGAAATACAATCCCCTAATGCTTTACATAATCAGTGTCTTACATGAAAGATATTTAAAAGTCACAGATGCAGTAAAATCTATTATACAAGCAAATCATCCAGAAACACTCAAACAACAAATCAATCACATTGTTGGGGATTTTACTTCATGTAAGAATTATATATAAAAGTATAAACCATGATAGATGTGATACAAAAGTGTTTTTTCCTGCCAACCAGCAGCCATCATTACACACTGTACAAATATGAGACAATATGATGTCTATGAACTCAATATTAGCACCATAGTTGAAATCAGTGATCAATCACTCATGCATACGCACTTGCAATCAACAAATCACACATTTAGAAACACTCACAGGTGCAAGGAAATGAAAGAGGAAAGGCCCAAAGCAGGAAGAGGAGGTCAGAGGGATTGGACTTCCTCTGGTGTCTGAAAAGGCACTGATGAGCTCAGCTGTTCTGTTGTCGGTTTAAATGTTTTCTTGTGGTCAAATGAAAAACCAAAACACAAAATGGTGGGATTGATGACTTGGTTTGTTCACAGCCACAAACAGAGGCATGTTTTAAATGTTGCATTTGACTGTGCGGACACTAGAGTGTGGATGTTGTATTTTCTGTATTCTGAAGATTAGACTAAAGATTCACATATTTTTATGTTGTACAGTGTCAAGTCTTTATGGTTCTAGTCAGAGAACCTCTGCATGTCACTGTCTCTGCGAACACTGTTGTTATCCAGAAAGCGGTCACAAGGGAACTCAATGAGATCCCCTTCCTCTAGGGGTGCAAGTCGTGCTGGACGACTACTTTGGTAACTGGTAAAGTCAGTGGAAACCGAAGCCGTGGCAATGGTGGGACGAAACGGCCGCCTGGTGGAATACATGTGCCGCACATGCACGGCCGATTTCCTTCTCTGCAACTTCCGCTTCAGGCTCCGCCCAAGCCAGATGCCGCCAATGAGAAGCAGCAGCATGGCATTCCCGGCCAACGTGGCCACCGTCACCACCTGTAGGTCTGAGGTCAGCGTGCCTCCACGGTTTAACCCCTCAGGGAGAGTGACCAGCCCTGCACAGTGGTCACGGGGTGCAACTTGGCACACGGATCCTCCCACTACTCCTTCCACACAGACCATGTAGGTCACATCTGAGCTGAGTTCTCTGAGGGTTACGGAGCTAGCTGTGCCACGAGTGTAAACATAGCGGGGAAAACGATCTGGGGTGCCAAACCGGTCAAACAGAATCCGGTAGTGGACTTCATTAAGGCCTGGCCCAGGTCCAGGTGTGTAGCGGTGATGATCCTTGGTGGTCCAGTAGACGGTGACAGTACTAGATGTCACATGATCCACTGAAACATTACTGATAAAATGGCGGTTGAACACACACGGATCTGTGATTACAGGTAGGGACTTCTCCTGATCTGACCTCAGAAGATCAAACTTTTCCTGTGGCTGGACAGGAGAGGTGGTGGGGAACCCTGCGTTCAGATCAGTGTTGTTTTTGTCCTGGATTAGAGCATGACTTGGTGTGAAAATAGCTGGTGAATCAGTTCTGGAAATGACATGTGACCTTCGTCTCCCTTTGGCACGTTTTGAAATAGCCTCTGCAGCAGGTCGTGATCTTGGGCTGAGCGTCTCTTTCTTTGGTTTCTTTCTTTCCAGTAAAGAAGACCGTGCTGACCCCTCTACACCCCCTTGGTCCCCCTGGATTTCCAGCTCCTCCTGTCCCTCTCTCTTCCTTTTCTCTCCCTCTTTCCTCATTATCACTCTATCCTTGTCTGGCTGCCTCAAATCTACGCCTTCTGTCTCCTCAACCTGGCCATGTTCACCTCTGTCCTCCTGCTTTATTGCATCTATCACTTTACCTCCCGACTTAACTAACACACCCCCTCCCCGGCTCTCCTCAGGCCCAGCTTGGTTACTACACAAGTGGGTCAAGTTGCTGAGGGGCTGCAGCTCGGAACTGTTCACATAGTCCAGGTATTTCCCCCTCAGAGTTGCTGGATGGTGACATTGCACAAAAACAGTCAACAATTTGCCCTGAGAATGTGCAGCATTCATCCATCTTTTCAAGTCCTCCAGACGACAGTCGCACGTCCAGTTGTTGCCATGGAGATCCAAGTCGTAAAGCACGTTGTTGAGGGCAAAAATGTCCCCGGACAGGCTGGTGAGCATGTTGTTCTTCAGCTTCAGCACCTTCAGATGTTTCAGTTGCGAAAACGCCAAAGAGTCCACACTGGAAATCCGGTTGCCACTGAAGTCAAGCACCTCGATGCGCTCCAGGGAGTCGAGGAGACCGGCGGGGATTTCCTCCAGCACGTTGCCGTCAATCAAGAGCTCTCTGAGACTCGACAGCCCCTTTAGAGCGCCGCTTTCCAGACGAGAGATCTTGTTGTTGCTGAGGGACAATTTAGAAAGCTTTTTAAGATTTTGGAAGACGTGGTTTCCGATGTGCTGAATTTCATTTTCAGACAGCAGCAAAGTTGTCAGAGCTCTGAGCTGGGAAAAAGTGAGGGCATTGCGCAGGGCTGACTGCTTGTTGTGGGCCAGGTTTAGAAAGCGCAGATTGGTGAGTTTAGAGAAAGCGTTTCTGTGAATATGCTGCACCTTGTTGAATTCCAGATGGAGATAATGTAGACTGGTCAAACTTTTAAAAACAGAGTCCTGAAGAACTTCAATTGAATTTCCGTCCAGCCGCAATTTAACAAGATTATCCAAGTTGGCAAACAGTTCCGGTGTGATTTTCTTAATGTTATTATTATTTCCATAAAGAATAGTTAGTTTCTTCAGGGGCTGTAAAGTCCCGGCGGGTATATTTAATAATAGATTGTGTCCCAAGTACAGCTCTTCCAACTTGGAGAGTTTCTCAAATGCTTTTGGCTGGATGTTTTGTATTTGATTGTACTGCAAATTCAACCTCACAAGGTTACTGTACCGTGTGAAATCGAAGGCAGAGATGTTGCCAATGAAATTTCCCCCAAGGCTGAAGATCAGCACCTCCTCGGACACCCGCGCGACAGGTTTGGGCACAGTGCGCAACCCGCGGTTGGTGCACATGAGGTGCTGCGCGTGCTGACAGTCACAGCGGTCGGGACAATGGCTTGTCGTCGGTGAGGAAGAGCTGAAGCCATTGAGAGCCAGCAGGAAAACGCATATGCCCGCCAGGAAATTGCCGGTATCCATTCCCACCGCGCGGCTGGCACAGCCTGAGGCTGATGCAGCATTCGCTTTGTTTAGTTCAGGTGCAGGCGCCCCTCTCCTCTCTCACACTCGAGATCGACTCGTCCATAATCCACTTGTTGCTCTGAAACGTGGGGAGAAAAGCGCTGCACACATCAAGCACGCGGCTCCATCACTTAGCAGCATCAACACAGCAAATTAATTTGTGCAGTGCGCTCTGATGCAGTCTGAGGAAACGCTCACCTCCCTGAAAAGACTCCATCCCCCCAAGTGGTCATCTGCTGCGAATTACAGAGTTCCGCAAAAAAGTTCAGGCGCAGAGCGTGCTCACACACACACATACACACTGAAATAGTCCCTCCCACGCAACTCTGCGACCCTGCCAAAAACAGATGTGCACAAGTCTTGACGCGCGAGAGTTTTGCGCGTACACGCAGGTAATCAAACACACGCAGTCGTGTTTCCATCACTTTTGGGGACATTACACAGACTTAAATTCATTTTCTGGAGGCTTAACCACCACCTAACCATAACAATAAACATTACTTGCCTAATCCTAATCCTTACTTTAACCCAATCCTAACCTCAACATAACCTTAAAGCAAGTCTTCACCCTAATATGATTTACGTTATGGGGACTTGCATTTTGTCCCCAGTAAATAAAGCGAGTCCTCACACTGTGTAAACATATTTTTGTCCACACAACTACAGTAATACACGTCCACTCTCTCTCTCCCACGCACACAAACACACGAGACTCGATTGTGAGAGAGGGAAGGAGGGAAAGAGAGACCGACAAACCCTTTGACCGAGTTTTCTGCGCGTCCCCGCAGTCACCGGGGGTCTGAGATCTGGATCGGATCCCTGGTATGGACAAAGCAGACAGGAAGATCTCCTTCCCACGGAATCTCAAGAGAACCCTGAAGTTTTGGATTCCGTCGCAGCAGCAGGGTGCAGACAGAGTAAACCGGAGTCGCTCATATAACAAGTTTAACAACACGCTTACAGTCACATTGTCATTGGTTTTGACAAGATATGATGTGAAATGATAAATCACAGAACAGCTGCAGCTTAGTGAACAGTGATACACTCTGCTTGCCAGAAGAAATTAAATCTCAGCACTGCATACACAAAGTAGGTAGAAGCTACAATCAGCAACAGCCCAGTGTGCACTCTGTACAGTAGGATCATCATGCAGCTTAACTGCAGTATACCGTTCTCTCATTAACGCGCCTTGTGCCGCCTCGGCCACAGGGAACACAGATGGTTCACATTTGCAAACGAGGAATTCAGGTCGTGAAGTGTGTGTTAAGACTGACGGGGAAAGGTGCCAAATCTGAGTTAAGGATCTCCAACTTGAAAGTTGAGAAATAAATAGGGTGAGTGGAACATGCAGAGAGTCTGTGCAGAATTGTGCAGAGTGAGGAATGATTATCTGCAGTGTACATGAATCTTCACGTTCCAGTCTGACAATGTTTAAGACATCTTCACATTGATGGCACATGAGGTAGAGAGCTTAACCACTGATATACACACAGCCTGGATCAGTGGTGCCCGGCCTTTTGTGACCGATGTACCTCCACAGCCCCGTTAGTTGAGCTCAGTAGGCCTGTCTTACACTTTTATCAAAACCACCATCATGTTACCTGTAATTTCAAATATCTAATAGCCTACTTTTAATGTCATAAAAAAAATTGATATTGTGTGCTTTGCTCAACTTTGTATTTCAAACCTGTATAGGCAGAAGTATTATTCCAGCTATTATTCACAGTAGCCTCACTAATTCAACCATTTATTCCTTACTTTTACTAAACTATTTCAGCTGTTTATTCAATACATTTAATTTTAGCTCTTTTAAACTATCTATCTAAACTATCTAAAAACGTTATTCACTACTTGTAACTAATTATTTCACATATTTATTCATTAGGTTAGTTTTAGCAAATCATTTCAATACACACACACACACTGTTGAAGTTTACTGCATTTGCAGCACAGAGCAAAAGGCCCAAACACACTCCCCGACTGGCCTCATTCTCATGCATATCTGCTGGTAGAGATCATAGTCAGACATTAAAGCTATGAGTGAGTGTCTGTGTGTGAGAGGCAGAGAAAAATACAACCCTTGGGGAAGCCCCCTCTCTCTGGGAGGTCATTTCCTGTCTGGCCAGTTCTCCATAGTATTTCTGCACCCCTCCACTTCTTTCTGTATCTCTGTCTTTATAGTCTCCCCTTCTTTCTCTCTGAGGAACACACACATTGAGAAAACACTCTGAGATTTGGCCTAAGACACAGTGGGACCACGGTCCAGTTGTTTTATGAGTCGCCTGGCCTGTGTCAGAGTTGAAAGGAACACACAAAAGATTTCATCAGCATAGATCGGGTTTCATTGTAGCATCAGAAATAACTTAGGCCTTAGTCAAATGTGATGACATTAGAACGAGGATAAAGATGAGGAGCGCATTCCCAAGAGGGCCCAGTGTGTAAATGAGATGGACAGATAGAACGTAAGATGGCACGAAAAGATAAAGCAATCTGAAGAAAGTGAGAGCAGGGGAGGAGGAGGGAAGTGAATGAAATGTTAGAAAGATGTAGACAGAGATTGTTGTGAGGGAAATGGGGTGCTGGAGTTGACCCAGATTTCCAAAGAAGCTGGCACAATAGTGAGCACTGAGGACCCCATACAGAGCCGTCCGCCACTGTGCCTGCACATAATAAAGGCAGCAGAATGGTTTCATAAGCCCATCCTTTCATCACCTGGTTCTCCTCCCTGTGGGCCTCTCATTGTACAATAAACCAACCATATGACATTTCAGTCTCTCAGCGGAGAACATGAGAGAGTGAGAGAGTGTATATGTGGAAGAGAAACCTAATTCTGTCAGGGGGAGGGAGAGAAGGGGAGAGAGAGAGAGAGAGAGAGAGAGAGAGAAAGGCTTGTATATCTGTCTGCACCTGAGCTCGTGTTTCATGGGACTGAAAAATTGTGTGTGTAAGTGTGTGTGCGCGCAAGCGTGTGCTTGAAATCATATCTGCATGAAATAAAGAATATCCAGGTCAGTGTAGGTAAGTTTGTGTGTGTGCATGTAAATGAGATGATGCTGCAGCATATGTTGGTTGTCTGGGCGTGTCACCAACTTCATGTGCTGAAACTGATTTTTTTTCTATGGGGGTGGGGGGCAGTGTGTGTGTGTGTGAGTAAAGTCTGTTTTTACAATGTGTTTCACTATCAACAATAAGAATTATGACACATGGTTTATATTTCATAATCTGTATCCTCAGCAGGGGTAAATATCAATTACGTTTTCTCAAGACACCAAATTATGATGATTAGTCAGCTACTTTTTGGACCTGTTATCACATGTCACAGTCCCCACTGGCAGGTTCACCAAATGTCATAGGACCGTGGGTGTTCAAACTTTCCCCGTATGACTGTTTTGTCACCTACTGTTTCCTGTCATGCTCATTTTCAACAAGCTGTCAGCCTGGAAGAGTCCTTAAAGCGCTCAGAATAGTGCAAAGTTTGAACACTTAAAGTTCAATGACAACTGACACACAGTTGTTTTTGTTTGACAAATTAGTAGTTACTTTGTAGATTTAGTTTAATTAAACATTAAAATTACAATTACAGATGAAGATAAACTTTATTAATCCCCAAAGGGGAATTCAGAGCTACCCAGTACATAAACTATATAAAGTAGATATAGTTGTAGTTTACCAGCATCCACATGAAAAGGATGAACACATGAACTCAGTATCAGTATTGATAGTCAAATATACTGTATATGCCTACTACATTATTCTAAAATATACCATTCTACATACAGGTTTTACTTACAACAGAGTATTTCTACATTGTGGAATTGCTGTTTTTACTGGAGTACAAGATCTGAGTACTTCTTCCACCTCTGCCAACAAATGACAGTATGATACAGTCAATAGTAAGGGGGATTGCCACACAATGTTAAAATGCTGCTTAGATTAGTACATTAATAAAGAGTTATTCTAATGTGAACCTTTTTTATACGGTTTCTTTGTTGTTGTTGATGCTTAAACTTTGAATCTAGTAATTCTTCACAGTACTGCTTCTGAAAGGAAATGATTGAGAAATACACTTTTACTTTCTTATCAAAAGTTTATCAAAAGATTGACAAACTCCTCTGTTATAAAATGGTGGGTCCCTATATGTTGCAGCAAGGCTATAGCATGCAGGGATTTAGTACACAGTAGCACACATAAACATACAGGACTACAAAATCACATTAAACACGGCAGGTGATACCCTGGATGTGATCATTTATAATAATAATACCAATCACAGACATGTAAAAATGCAGCAGACTTTGCAGTGTAAGAAACTAAGAAGCCTCACACAAAGTTGAAAACGTGCAGGAGGAAGTTGTGTCTGGTGGAAACATATGCATTCTATTGTATCTGACAAAGCAGGGCTCTCAGTGGCTTTCTTTTCCCTGTGGGTCTAACAGAGAGACAATCCATGTGGGACACGTCCTGGTAACTTAACCTAGCACATATCTGGGGCTTATCATAGTAATCAATGTAAAGGACGGGTCACAGTGAAAATTAGTAGCAGCTTTGTTCCTCAGATTAGCCCTCGAGCAGGGTTCTAATCAGTAGGAAATAGTTCAAACTAATAACAGATTGTCCCTGCGTGGGGCAGAGCTAGAAAGCGTGTGTGGGACCAGTTGTGTGTGGGCATGTATGTGATCTTTTTCTGTGAAGTCAACCATTTGATGTGATCCTTAGCTGCTTTAAAGAATCAGGATGCAAAAATGAAGAAGGGAGAGCAAAACAAAGGCAAGGAAATACAGGCAATGAGATTGGGATTGTATATGTGTGTGTGTGTGTGTGTGTAGAGAGAGAGTTTACATGAGCAACAGCTGCTGGGATCATTAAGCTGGAACTGGGAATCATAGATCTAGTCCATGCTCACATGCATTAGTGGTGTGTATGTGTGTGTGTGTGTGTCTGGTTGTGTCTTTGTGAGTGGATGAGTGCGTGTGTTTATGCACTTAAGAGGGAGACGGTGAAAGAGACTCTATCCCCTCATGTGCCTGCAACTCCACTCCACACAAGCAGAGACTGAAGACACTCTGTATACTAAGATGCAGGCACTTTTTAGGTGTACATAAATGAATATAAATGATAGAAGAAGAGTGGAAGGGAACACCTGGGCTCCATGTTTATAAAGCTTCACATTCACACTGCTCAACTCCAACAGTTGGTACCCATCACAGGAAGCAGAAAAAGAGAAAAAGGTGGAGGAGACAAGGAGACAAGTTGCAGCAACTGAAAGACACTTTTCTACTATATCATCACGCTGCTTAAAAGTAGCAACAACAATCCTATCAAAATCACAGCAACAAATCGCGTCACAAACAGACGGCACTCTGAAAATGTACTGCGGACTCGATGGCTGAGCACAAAACACTAGCATCATACAATGTGGGAGATACATTTTCTTCAGCATTCCTTTCTGCTTTGGTGCAGCTCCAGCCTCTCCTGCTTGACCTCACGGGTTCATGTTTTGTTGCTGAGACCAATATGTTGAGCATGTGGGGTGGGGGGGGGGGGGGGGGGGGGGGGGGGGGGGGGGGTGGGCAGAGCTTCAGTCGACCCTGTGAGAGTCAAAAAAACGAAGGGAAACGAGCAGGAAAAAGGAGTAAGGGAGGTACTTGACATCTGGAAAAAATTAGAGAGCATGCTATTGCCCTGTTGAAAGGGTGGAGAGAGTGGAGGGGGAGATAAGGGGAGGAATAAGGAGGGCAGTGTAAAGGATAGACTGAGAGTGTGTGAGTGTGTATTGGGAGACTCTTTGATCTAACGAGTTTGATCTGTCTGCATGCACATAATCAGCCTCAATCACATAATGACACAGAGAGAATGTAGTGCCTTAAGATCTTAAGATCGCCGAGCTGCACAGAAGATAACACTCAGGAACTCAAACACCCTGAAAGTTGTGATAGGCTGTGCAGAACTGCATGAGCACACCAAAACATGAAAGCAAGCACAAAGTCCCACATACTGTATGCACATGTACACTCTGGATTAGCATCACTCAAGCTAACACAATGCAGAACAAGTCACAAACAAGAGTCTAAAAAGTGGGCTTTATGAGTCATTAAAACAAAGCTGCCAGTCAGTAATTTAGAGAGTTGAGACATCTGATCTGCAGCTGTCGACTCCATGTCCCCACACTGAGTGGTTTCTGTGCAACATCGCCCTCTGCAGACATGGCATAGTATAGCACAAGAAGGCAACATTAAAGTGATGCAATAGAGTGCTGATCCCCTCTGAGTAACATTATTTTTGCTTGCCTCATCCTTCAGAGAGAGGTCAGAGCGGATGAATGGATGAGTGTGTGCTTATGCACTTAAGAGGGAGATGGTGAAAGAGACTCTATCCCCTCCTGTGCAAGACTGGATTACCACCTGGGTGGATAATATAAACTTCAATCAAAATGGCTCTTGAGACAGACAAAATGTAGTTTTAAAGGAACAGTTTGACATTTGAGGAAATATACTTTCTCTATTTCTGTTTGTGTGGTACAACTACAATAAGTAAGCTAGAAAATAAATAACTGTTTTAACATAAAATATAATAAATAAAACATAACATAACTGCTTTGTTGTGAAGACCATATGTCAAAGCTATGGTAAACAGCTAGCATCTCTGTAAAGGGGTAATAAAATCTGCCTAACAGTTCTTTTGAAAGCTCAATAATGAAAACATTATATGTTTGTTTAGTGCATACAAAAACTGAAGCCCAGGTATAAAATAGTTATTTTAATAATAGTTATATTAAAATATAATATGTCATTTTTGCACTTTGTTTTTGCTTTTCTTAGGCATTAGATAAACAAGATATATTGTGTTAATTAATGAACTTCAGAGTTGCTGGTAGTTTTTATCTTGCATCAAAAAATCTGGATTAAACAGCTGTTTCCTGTCTTTGTGCTAAACTAAGCTAATAAACTGCTGCTCTTACCTTTGTATTTGCTTTACAGCCGTGGGAATGATATCAGTATTGTGCCTACATGGTGCATTTCAGGACACAGAATTGTGCTTAACTGACCTAAATGAGTTGACATTGATCACTACACTGATCACATACACAATACAAACAGAGTGGGATATATGTGTGTTGTGAAAACCTCACACTTTTGAGTCCCTTCTGGGTTCATTTGACCCCATTTGACATGTCTTGTACAGGAGCACCCCCCCACACACACACACTTAAGGCAAAATTGTACTGCACAGAAGTAAGCACATGACAGACCGTCTTTTGCAGTTAAAACAGCAGTAGGGCCATCCCTGCAATTCATGCTCTTTGCCTCTTTAACAAACACAAGCAGTGAGCAGCTCAGCAGTGAGCAGCGTTTCAGTCTACTCCACGAGCGTAGGCTGCTCTGTGTGCAGTTACCACGTCTAACCTATAGATGACACTGTCATACATGATCTGCTTGTTCAGTATCATGATCTGCTCACACAGTATGTATATGACTGTGTGTACGGCAAGTGACAGAAATGTGATAGGGGATATAAATAGCTATACTAGCATGCAGACTTACAAGGGTCACATACTGTGTTAGCTTCCATTACAATATCTAATTTATGATTGTCTCGCTGTCTCTTCATCGATACCTTTTTAAACTCACGCTTAAATTGTGCTATTAGCAGAAGGTGTCTAAAAGACATTATCAGTGTATTTCGGGTGTGCTTTCAGGTGCACACAGACAGGCGTGGTACAGAGTCTGTGTCTGGTCAGGTACACCAGGGTGTGTTCCCTTGGGGCTACAAGTATGTGCTGCTCTATTATGTACAGAATAATCCATCTGGGTCTGACAATAAAACAACCTGTGATAGAAACACTAATAGCAATCCTTTCTTCCTGTTTGTACTGCTTCCGGCATCACACTACTGAATGTTGGTAATCAATATCCATTTCCACTGAAGTCGGTCATGATGTTGCAGGCCGACATTCCTTTAAACTGTGACTCCAACTCTGGGCACACCCATCTCTAACTCTCCCTTTCAAAGATATTTTTTCTCCTTTTTTATGTTTTTCCTTCTCTCTGTTGCCATAGAAATAAGCCCAGACAGGAAGTGAGAGCCTCATGCCCATGCAAAGGAGGAAATTTGCTTTGTTGGGTAAACAAATAAAAGGCATGAAGGTGACTTGGAGAGCTACAAGGACAATAGAGGTGAACTTACTTTTGTAGATCGCTCTCCAAAGAAGACACGAGGAGCAGAACCTAGTCAGAGAAAGATGGACATAAAGTAAAAATCACATAAACACATGTTCATTGGTTCACCCACTCGCTCATTCTGTCTGGGTGCAACACAACTTCTCTCACTTACTCATCGTTTCAGCAAACAGTCAGCACTTGTGGGTAAAGCCATCTTTTGCAACCAGAATGTCTGATAAAAAACCACCAAACAATCTGTCATTGGACTAGACAGATTATTAAGACATACTGTATCTACACACCTACTGGCTTTCATTTAGGGACAAGTTGTTTCCTACAATTCACAACAAATAATAAGATTAAAGGAATTCATTATAGAGGTGAAAGAACTAGTTAATTAACCACTTAGTTGACTGACAAAAAGATAATCTCCTACTATTTTGAAAACTGATTAATCTTTGAGTAAATTTAAACGCAAATGTAGACAATGTCATCTGATCACACTCTGCTCACATCAATATGTAAAATTAGGGAGCGCTGATCAATGACGTGTGTGTGGCCTAACTGGCTATACTGAAACAAATAACAGAGATGCTCAGAGTGTGGTGTCATTCTCTGTTCCCAGTCTTTTTCATTAAGCTGAAAGAAGTAAGTCCACAGCCGCCCCCCCCCCCCCCCCCATCCCCACACACACACACATTGATGAGATTTGTCCCAGGGTCTCAGGATCTGTTAAGAATTATAATTCTAGATTTTTCATTACAGAAAGTGTAAAAACCCATTAACAAAATATAAGAAATTATTCCCCGATCTGGAGAGGACCCTGTGGAAACTAATTTATTCTAAACTAATTTAGTGTTGTGGTTACAGATGTAGAAAAAGGGAGCCTTGATTTTTTTCGGTGGTTGCAGTTTAAATTTAGAGATAGAGAGGCAGAATATAGTAAGCTTTGACAAAGAGACAGAATGAAGATTGGGGAATGTAAAAAAATGTAATTGATGTGAACACACCTAGCAGCACTTTAAATCATATATTAACATGGCTTTAGATCACCTTATCATCCGACAGTCTATTGTCTGACCGTAAACTCTCACCTTGATTAACTATTTTTCTCTTTTACATTTCTGTCTACGTCACTCTGGTCTGTTCAAAAATATTTCCACCCAAACCTCCTGTTCCGCCCCCTTCTCCTTTATTCGAATGTGATTGGCTGGTCAAAGCGTCAGTCTCTCCTGCCCACAAAGCTAACCCCTCCTCCTCCACGACGCTCGCGCATTGAAACGAGGAGCGTTATAGCCAGGTACGAGTCTGTCTTTCTCCTGGCAGGATGCTGTAGCTTTCGCCACAGAACCGTAAGCATTTACTTTCGTTAATACACTAGTCGCCATAACTCTTGTGAAATTATGTCTGTGTTATTGCTGTTTGTTGGCTGACTTCAGTTTGAATTAAGCGGCAGAGTTGACAGAGCTGCTGTCGTGTCTTTTCGCCGACCGTTTCAGCGCCGAAGTGAAATATCGATTTCGATAGAATTATTAATGGACATCCTCGTGACATTTGGTGCTAAATTGCCGTTTGAAAGCCTCCATGTAGCAGTTTAATGGTGACGTTTGGGTTTTATCGAGGGTGTGCGAGCGCAGGGTTTACGACCACATGGGATATATGGTTACATTTTGTCTGCGCTGACAAGTTTGAATTGCTGTGTTGGCTGCTGGCAACAGGAACTGAGTAGGGGCTGTGAATTCAAACGGGACACCTGTGGTTTCTTCCCTCGGAGTTTGTTTCCAGTAATGACTTTTTAATTTAACCGGTTCGCATTGTTTGCTGTGCTCACATAGTCGCAAAACGAAACGATTATCAAAGTTATTGAGCGTAGGTGTAATAAATGCCATGACTGTAGGACTCTTGATTCTGATTTGAGGGGAGACATTTATTTAAGGTCTGCTGAGTGTTTTGTAGATCGTATAGCATACTTCTGATGAGCCTGTGTTTTACTTGTATCGTACAAACACCATTAGAACTGGACTGATTAGTTGATTAATAAATTAGTCGATCAGCATAAACAAAGATTTGTTAGTAGTTCATGTCATTTCTTAAGCAAAAACTTCCAAAACGTGTTTGTACTCTTCACCTGGGCTGAACAGAATAAGGTGTTTGAAGAGGTTGGTGTCTGGGATGTTGTGATAGACAGATGTGTTTCATTATTTTACATCACTACACACTTTTAATTTGTGAAATGGTTATACATTACTCAGCACTTTCACTTCAGGCTAATGCTTGAGTGACTTTGTTTTTATTATAAGCCTGCTGTAAATCAATACTTGGCCTTAGCACCTCTGAGTGCTTAGTCCACACAGGATCATTTTGCACGAGTGGTGATGGAATCACTATCACTGTGCCATTCACACATTGCCTGTGGGCACACATTGCCAGCCCAGTGCACAAACTGCTGTAAACAAAACTGTAGCTCTGAAGTTTTTGATCCACAAATCTGTAATGATGTTATAGAGGTCAAGTCCGATAGGATTTTATTTCTCCCCAGAGGTGTTTGTGCAGCAGTAAAAAACACATGCATAATTAGAAAGTACAAACATAGAGTACTGCCTAAATTAAAGTGTGGTTGGTTGGTCAAGCTGATATTACTGTTTACTATTGGAGTTACAGAGAATAATGGAGGTGAAAGATACAAAACAGATTTACTTAGAATTCCTATACTCACTGAAAAGCCTTCATGCAAACAGCTGATTCTCTGTCTAATTTGGCAGGCAGATTAGTTGATTCATCTATGGCCATTTTAATAATCATTTAGAATCTTAGAAGTGTTTTTTTCACTGTTGTATATTATTTCAAACAGAATATCTTGGGATTTTGGCCATACAAAACATTACATGAAACATTTGAAGAGATCATAGAGGGCTTTGGGAATTTCTTATGTTTTTGACATTGCACAGACCAAATGATAAATTGGTTCACTTAGAAAATAATTGCCAGATTAACTGGTAAAAAATAACGCCAGTAATAATAATTATTATATTAGTTGTAGCCCTAGACAGAGTAGCAGTAAGGTGCTGAACTGGTTTCCCTCAAGCAAACTGGTTTGAAAGGTGTTAGCATTTACCTGCCCTGTTCAGGTGGTCTTGAGCAAGACTGAGACTGAATTCCTGTTGACTTTAGGGCCTTGTTCCAGGCTGCCTCCCTCCCCAAACTGTCTTGATCTCAAATCACCAGAGGATTGCAGCACAGGCATCAATGAAGTCTGTCAGTCAGGTGATTACACTTAAGCCAAAATATTTATTCCTACTGCAACATTTCTGGGCATAACCAGCCACCGTGGCTGACATGACTCACTGAGTTATCTCTGTGTCACTCTCTCCTTTACACAACACCCACTTAATAGCTGGTAAATACAGAACGATTCTGCCTTGACTAATACACCAATTGGCCACTCTGAGCATAGCCTGCCCGTGATCCCTTCGGTTTTATGTGGTTATAGGATGTTGCTCCCTATTTCCAGCCAAGTTGGCTGCTCGCCACTGAGACGCATGTGAAATCATGTTTCTGCTGGTAACGGCACAGGGTCCTATAAATAGCCCCATGTTTTTAATGCCTTCAGATTTCCCATAAAGAACAAACAAACTGAATGTATTCTTGCCTTGGTTTTTGTGTAACCATAGAAACGTGTGATTGAGCAGTAATACAAAGTGTCGCTTGTCTCAGCAGGAAATAGACCAAAAGACATCTTTTGTGATGTGTTTTTTTCAAAAATACGTCGGTCAAGAATCTACGGGCATGCTGATTCTCGAGCCTGTTCTCACTCTGTCTCTCTTTGAGTGCAAATGAAAATAACTTGACTGCAGGCTGGCACACTGGGGCTGTTTTTTTTCTCTTTGATTGCTCCCTTACGCTTGCATTAGTTTTTCTCACAGCACTGTTACTTTTACATGAAAATGTTGTCAGAAACACTCAGTCAGACATGAGGTCAGAGGTCAGGTAAGCTAAGTGCTGCTGCCCTGAGCCAATCCAAAACCATATGCTGCCACACATCAGTTTCCCTTTTTGTTATGAGATTTGGGTATTGATGCATGAATAGCTAGATAATTTTGCCGGATGTGATTCTATTTAAAGTATGTCATGCCAGCTCTTAGTTTGATAATCAGAGGATCATGCACAGCTTTAACTTGAGATAATTCTGTGAAGAAGCTTTACCACCGGAAGATTCTGATGCTTTATTGGAGGTAAAGACACAGATGGACCATCTGTGAAGACTTTGTTTACAGTCCCAGTCAGCTAGTAATGCAGAGGATATGCAAGTATGTGGACTGTCGGGTTGATGCTGCTGCTGTTGCCAGACTGTGCAGAAAGCAGATGGACTGGCTGCTAAGTCAATGTACGTGTGTTTGTCATGCCAGCACTGGAAACACCAGCCTGACAATTCCTCTGGCTTCAGCCCTCGTTGTCTTCTGTCATGGAAACTGGTCAACAACAGATGAGGCTTTGCTTAATGAAACCCACAGGGCTTTCTTAAAATACACATTATGTGATGCCTGCAGCCATGCTTCACTCACAAAGGATGTACTGGTGTACATAATGACTTGTTGTTTGAGTTTTAGTTGAACTATGCCTTTAAAAGTAAAATATTCCTGACAGTCTAATTTCCGCTCTTGTGTGTATTTGCGTATCTGCTTTTGTCTTGAGCAGTCTTTAAGCAGGTTTGTGGTCACCCTGGAAACTGGTTTTAAGTCCCATATGATAGAGAGAAATTCAGGGGAAATACAGGTAATTGTGGGTACTTTTTCCTTTAGTGCAGAGAAAGAGAAAACATGTTAGAGGGGGTGGGGGAAAGTAAGTTGAATTAATTTACTTTGCAAGAATTGGTTGTCAGACCACACAGCACTTACGTCATGTAAATGTCACCTTTTGGTCTCACACGCAGACCCACTGTCATAAATCCATAAATAAACCAATACATTTACTTGTGTCATCTGCTTTATCTCTTCCTCCCTCTTATCAGCTGATCCCATGAGTGCTGTCAAATGTTAAAGTGAAAAACACACAGAATGTAGTCATTTCCTTCACCTTTAAGCCTTTAATTCCCTCATTTGGGCCTTGTGACTCTGTGGTATTGGCTCTTGCAAATGAGAATGACCCCCTTCCATCTTAACAGATCATTTACAAGGTGTTGTTCCATTAATGATTGACTCCCATTACATAAGACTGAGGGTAAAACCCCAGCAGCGCTTCTAGTCTTACAGAGCACAGGCCCATTGATGTACAGTACTACAGTAATCACTCATTCAACTCAACCAGGGCACTCCGTGGGATGTTCGGGGACTGACATTTCCCAGTTTCATTTGCAGATTTTACAGTTCATCTCTGGCAGATAGATACTCCAGATTAATACACAGCTTTAACTCAAGCTTTTAAGCTACTGAAGTGAGGAAGTGTTGCGAGGTAGGGACATGTGAAGTGAAATCTGTGGCACTGCTGCGGTGGCAGTTTTGTGAGGTATTGCTCAAAGGAAATGTTTAGTTGCGAACTGCGCTGCTGAGTTGAGTGAAAGGAAAAAGGCTGAGGAATGGAGGGCGGGGCTGGGTGTGTTATGTAAAGCGGTGTTTGATACAGCTGCCCTCACTAACCACTTATTGTGTTTATACTCATGATTGTATTCTTCCGGGAACTCAGTCAGAGCTGGAAATTTACTGAGGCCCTGAGCTTCCATAGTATATGCCAAAACACAATGTTTCATGGTTGAATGCATTGTTTGTTGTTTGAAGTCCACACTTAAGATGCAGCTTAAGACCCCAGGCATGTCACAGCCTGAAAAGAGCTCATGTTGAGCTCCCAAAGTTTATCATATGAAGACTACTCAATATGTTGCCCGTACTTTCAGTCTGTGCTCTAAAGCCTGTGGAGTATGTCTGTGTGTTTCAGTCTGCTTTTAGCCAAATGTTGACTGTAGCTAGCTGTGTGTTATGGTGCGTCGGGGGTATCGAATCACAGAGCACATTCTTTCCTGTCGATGACTCATGTCCTGGGCATAGTACTGACTGTAAGCGAGGCCTTGGGGATTTACAGAATAAACAAACAGGCACTCAGACCACCAGACCGTTTGCACAGGATATAGTTAGCAGTGCACTGAAAATCCAGGAGTTTACACATATCTGCATGCACAAAATGCTTTCCTTCACTGCATCAGTCCACCTGACATGGATGTGTCCTGCTCACATGTACAGTACACATCCTCACAAACACACCTGAGTTTAGTCTTTGGTCTTTGAGGATCAGCATACAAGAGGTGTGGCATCCAAACTCACACAGAGCTATAACATACACACCCAGGTTCAGACATGTCATTTGCGGCAAGGAGAGGAATGAATGTTACGTCACAGGAAGAATGTGCTGTTCCCTGCTCTGCCCATACAACCATGAACACGTAGCACATCTCTGTAATTATGTAGACACATAATGGAAAACTCCTTAGATGTGTAAAGCAAAGTAAACAGATTTTCTTAGTTTTTAATTGCAGTTTGGCTTGGAAACATAAATTTGGACAGTAGAAGTTTAAAATCAGCACAAGATGATAAAGAATATCAATAAACCTTTACGCTGACTTGACTTAGGATACTAGCATCCGGGTTTTGATTATTAATTGCCAATATAAACACAGTTCTCATTGAGTGTCTGAGCAAGCTTCACATAGATTGTCCCTGACCTCACAAGCTTTAAGGTTTCAGATCATTTGATCAATACATGAAAGAATTCACATACAGGAGGAGGAGGAGGCTAGAGAAGGGGAGGAAGTTACATTTGCTTATTACCCAGTGGTTAAGCTGCAAGGATCCAGTTTTCAAGTTTACAGTATGCAGATGAAATGAGTGCTGAATGTTTACATATGGATGCAAGCTGCTTGGTGTTTGGAACATTTAAATGTATAAGGAACATGTGTCTATGAAACACCTATACCTACCCAAACTACTTAAAGGCTCAGTTCATCGCCTACATTTAGAATCATGGGCTGTTGTCTCTTTTAGTGGAAAATACAGTATTTTCACTAGTTTCACGTAAATGTGGTAGTTACATCTGGCACATGGGAATCGAAGTGGTTTAATTTATTCCAGTGGGAATATTTGCTTATTTCCTTATGCTCATCTTCTTGTTTACAAAAAGACGTGGTCTTATATATGGTACTTCTATGATCAAAATACTGAATTTGAAACAGTTATTTGAGTTTGTGCATATACCTATTTTATCACAACAGTCAACACAAAGGATTATTAGGCTCTCATGTGTTTTTTTTCAAGATATTTGTGTCTAGCTTCCTTAAAACAAAGCTTACTTTAGGGATTTTGTGGCCTCAGTCAGACTGTTAAGTTAGTCAGACACAGTGAGTAAGTGATTCCTCTCCGTCTTGTGCTGCGTGCTGCTACTGTTCCCTTTAAAATATGCACAACCTTTGTGCTGCTCAGACATCAGTACATTGTAACCTTTCTCCACAGTGCGGACTGTTTTGGTGTGGCCTTCAAAGGTCAGAGTGATGCTCCTGGCAGCTCTGCTGTGATCTCTGTTGCTGCGGTTTCCACAGAAACGGGACTACGGTGGGCAGAAAGCAGTCAAGTCGCAAAAAGATGACGTCGCCGTCACCCACTCACAGTGACAGCAGCAGCTCTTCTAAGCATGACAGTAACCAGGTGTGTGTTTGCATGTGTGTGTGATGCTTTTAAGTATGTGAGTCTTTTACGTGCTTACAGCCACTTTAACCTTCCAGCATTTATTTTCTTGTCGGTTAATGTGTGCTGACCTTGGATATGCTGATTATGCATGTTGTCCAGAACAAACAGTTGGATCTGATTCACTTTTGTGTTCTGTGAGCAAACATTTAATCATTGATAGAACTGTGAACTCCTCTCTTGAAATATTGAAAGGTGTTTTAAGCACAATAACACTGTACAGCAAACTGTGTTGCAGTCACAACAGTACTGAACTTAAATGGCATCCGTTATGATGATAATATGTGCGCTCTTTACATGTTTAGATTAGATTACACCTCTGTTATTTCAAGGGAAAAATGTTCCCTTGTTTAACTTGCACAACTTTGCTCCTGTGTCCCTTTTCAGGACAGCTGGGAAATTGTGGAGGGGCTCAGGGGCCTTCCTGCCAGCATGCAGGAGCCTGACAGACAGGAGGGCTTCCTGCTCAAGAGGAGGAAGTGGCCCATGAAGGGGTGGCATAAGGTGAGCACCTCTGCAGTTCCTTTAAAGGCCCAGACAGCAACAACATTGTAACACTTCTTAATATAGAACACTGCTGCTGTCTTTCTTCAGCCTTTCATTGAACCAAAACCTGTTTTCTCTCTGACATCGATTTCTTTTGATACAAGGGGTTTCCGAAAGGGGGATAGAGGAGTATTTTGAGGCTGTAAAGACTTTGTTTCCATTTGTTCATATTCATCACAAGATGTGACCGTCTTTCTTAAAAAGATAGATTACATTATAAAAAAAAAACCTCATTGTTTTCTTTCATTTTCTTTCCTGGTGATACCAGGATTGGACTGGCAATTCTTTTAGTTCTCCCTAACTAGAGTAATGACCTGCTATTTTTTAATACAGCAAGCTATTTCCACGCTTCCTCCTCTTCACCTTTATAGCCCCGTGGACTTCCTTCTTCCCATTATTTTTATTCCGAGCTGATTATACTGTAACCCTGACTCATCTTCCTCCCCCTCTTCTCTCTGTGAGTGTGCTCATGCATACCTGGAAAGTTCTGCCTTCCAACATGATGAAATTTCCACTCTTAATAGTGAACATTTCAACCAAGGCCACACACAGACATTCGTGGGTTATTTTGTATTGAAACAAGCAAGGTACACCTTATAAGCACTTGCTGTGCATGGTAATTGTCTATACTGCTGTCTATACTGCTGATCATTTTGCTGCTGTTGTAAAATTTGAATGGCTGAGTCAAAGGGAGGGGGTAAGGGAGGGGTACTGCCGTGTTTGACCATACAACCAAAGGGGGCGATAAATCTATGATTTGATGGTGGCAAAAGGTGAAAAAAAAGACGAATAATTTGTGTGAATAAACATTGACTAAATTTGATTTCTTCCCTCTTAGAGATACTTTATGTTGGAGAAAGGAATCTTGAAGTATGCCAAGCGTGGAACTGATGTAGGTATTACCTCAAGAGCGCCACCTGTCATTCTTTCTTTGAGACACATGAAGACACATGATAACAAAGTATTTTGCTTCATAGCTGAAGAAGGGAAAGCTTCATGGCTGCATCGATGTTGGCCTCTCTGTCATGTCAATCAAGAAGAAAGCCATGTGTATTGACCTGGACACAGAAGATAACATCTATCACTTAAAGGTAACAAGTTACTACTACCTCTCAGAAAAAAGCATGTACATGCAAGTGTATTAATGCCTACATGGTTTGTGTTCTGTACAAAGAAGACATCCACAATAGCTTCTTCCAAGTCCCTGCTCTTAATCCGACTTTATTCCACCCAGGTGAAGTCTCCGGAGCTGTTTGAGGAGTGGGTGTTAAAGCTGCGACATCACCGTGTGTTTCGACAGAACGAGATTGCCATGTATCCCCATGAGAGGCACCTTTTCCACCCCCATGCCTCATCCTCCCCTTCCATTAATGATTCCCTGAGAAAAGTAAGTTGTTCCATTTCTCGTTTGAAGAAAACATTTTTAAAACGTGTTTTGTTTCCTTAAATTTGAAACAGTGAGATTGCTTATGCCTCACACTTTCTCGTCCGTCTCTGTCTTAAAAACAGAGGGCTACTCTTACCAAGCAGACGTCAGCCCACCAAGCAAAGATCAGTTCTTGGCTCCATTCCTCAGGGGACATGGACAAGTGCTGCAAAGGTTGGTTGTTGTTTTGTCTATTTCTCTCTACTTACTAAATGTTCCCTGGCTTCTTTGTCGCCCTGCCTTTTGAACCGTGTCTTAAAGTGTGTGTATTTCATGTTTCTAGCTCCTTATTGTGCCTGCATGCACTTAAACACTGAATACTTCATGTAGCAATAATAATATTTCCTTCGCTCAGACTTGGAAGAATGTGAATCATACCTGCTTGAACTTAACCTGCTGCTGAAGAGCATGGAGGTCCTCCACCGCACATACTCAGCCCCGGCCATTAGTGCACTACAGGTAAGCACAGGGACTATAAAATAAGCTATGATGTTAATTTTATGTATGGGCGCTCTGTGGAAATGCACTTGCCAGCTTTGTGGGTATGAAAAGAGTAAAATATTTTTCTTACTCATGGGCGTTAATGTAAGATTGCTATATACATACTGTTTGGGTGATGAGGTCAATACTGGAAGTCATTTTCTTTACATGTGGTACTATAGGTGTCTACTTATGACATCCCTAAAAAAGAGAAGAGGCAAAGGAGATGGCGATCAAAAAACAATGGCAAAGAAACTAAAGCCACGCTACAGGTACACCTGCAGCTTTTCTTTTTTCTGCTGATAAGTATGATGAATTAGTTCACGGTCATTCATTCAATACATTCAATGATTTAGATGACATTATACAGTTTCCGTTTTTGTGGACCAGGTCCCAAGTTGCATCTCCTCCCAATCCCCTCGTCTCCATGCCTCCAACCCCAATCTCTCCACCTCTGAGTCAAGCAGCCAGGAGGTCTGTCCTGAATCCCCAGACTCACCTACAGACGTATCCCGTCTACAGGAGGACTTCTGCAGACTGGCCAACAACAGTGAGTCCCCTGTCTGCTCTTTTGTTTCTTGTTTGCTTCTATATAATGTTTTTGTGACAACTCTGTACTTTTCTTCTTTTGTTGTCTCTTTTGTTGCTTGTCTCCAGTCCACTCTACACTGAAATCAGCTTTTAGTTCCCTAGTAGCAGAAAGAGAAAGACTGAGGCACACTATGGATCTGCAGGCCCCACAGCCAGCTCAGGTCATGGGCCTGAAGACCGCCTATGCCTCAGTGAGTTTCTTTGCAACTCAGAAGTCATGGTTCTGCATGATTATACCACAAATATCTACTTATCACTATCAGTCCAGTTTCCCTCACCTGACTTCTTCTTATCATCAGGAATGTCCAGGAGGCTCACACTCTTTGGTCCACCAAGTGTCCAATGAGAGCAGAGCATCAATCCCAGAGTCAATATCAGAGTTTTTTGATGCTCAAGAGTACCTCCTCTCTTCCTCCTCCTCTGAGAATGAGGTGAGACAGTGTCTACTATCTATCTACTCTTCCTCATACATCATTGTCTCGAACTTCTGCAAAAGGCTTGTCTGAATAACAGTCCAAAACTGAAAAATATTCAGTTTAAAATGATGGAAAAGCAACTAAATCTCAACACATGAGGAACCTGAACCAGTGGATATTGTGCAGGAAAAGTAATCTTTGTCTCATTACTCCTCAGGACTGGGTGTACCATCAACACAACCAGTTTGAATGAAACTAATCCTAAATTAATTAATCACAACAAACACACTGTGGACTGGATGCATTTCTCAGTCTTCCATTCTCATAATCGAAGATTTTGGGTTTGTGTGTTTTCGTCCTCTGTTTTTTTTTTGTTGATTGCTTGCTGACCTTTAACCATTGATTTTCTGTCTCCAGGTGTCTGACGATGACTCGTACATCAGTGATGTCAGTGACAGCATCTCCATGGATACCTGCAGCAACGAGGGAGGCAGTGAGAGACACAACTCTGGTACATGATACAGTAACAAGTTGTGCGTCTGTGTGTGTGAGGACATATCAACCCCCACAACAGTGAGAACAGACGGTGCAAAGAGACCTTATTGTTTCACAACGAGACAGGGCTTGTCTGTCTTAGTATGCTTCTTTCTGACTGTGACTGGCCCTCTGTGTGCTTTTGTGTACTTTTCAGAAATTGTCAGATATATAAATGTCAGACATCAAATTAATTATAAATGTCTGGAATCCTATAATACTCACTTGCTTAAAGAATGTGTTGAACATGGTGTGTTTGCAAACTCAGTTTCCTCAGACAGTATTTGACAAAGCAACTGTGTTCAGGCATCATTAATTCACTGCTCGCGCTGCCTGCTCGTGTCCTCATCAAATCACCTCTGAATGCTAGAGGATTCACAACATCTGATTTCAGACAGTGTGCACATTCAAGCAACCACCTCGTTTCTTTTTAAGATCTCAGGCGCTCTGTCTCACTTGCAACCCTTCTTTTAAAATATGCTCTCATCTCATTGCCCTTTTCTCCACGTGACTCCATTCCAGTTAGCAGCGTGGTGACTGTGACCCGGCGGCGCTCCACGCTGCCCTCTCCCAGCCCCACCTGCAGTGTGAGCCTGTGGAACATCCTGAAGAACAACATTGGTAAGGACCTGTCCAAGGTGGCCATGCCAGTACAGCTCAATGAGCCAATCAACACCTTGCAGAGGCTGTGTGAGGAACTCGAGTACAGTGAACTGCTGGACACCGCCAACCAAACACATGACCCTTATCAGCGCATGGTGAGTGGAAAGAAAACTCACCAATGTCTCACATACAAACTTGCAAGAGCTACATACACTTACACACACACGCACAAAATAGTCTCAGATGCACACTGACTCATGGACTTACTGGATAGAAGAACAATTGGTAGTTAGATGCTTATAAAAAGTGAAACTATTTACTGATGTGTCTAGTGTGCACTGATGAAACGTAGCTGCAGAAAAACAGGGATAGGAAATGTGTTTTCGAGCTCAGCGCTCTTACTCAGGCAACTTTTTAAATGCTGCTCTGATGTTCATCTTTTGTTCTATGTGCTTGTCTGTCAGAGGCTTTAATAAATATTTCATTTTTGCGAGGAAGAAGCTTTAAATTTTTTTTTTTTTTTTTTGCTTCCGAGCCTGTTAGGAAGGCATTTTTTTCAGGATATTTGACACACACTTATAGTCAGATAAACACAGGGTAGTTACAAAGTGTGATGTCGTAAGTCTCACTCCTCTACCTACTGTAGAATATGCAACACACAGTACTCATGTGTAGTAATAATTATAGTAATAATTATATATACTTATACATAAACATACATTCACCTGAACACACAGAGTGGCGTCACACATGCATACACACTTTCATGTTCACCACCTCGTGTAGACGAACATGCTCATGGAGTACACACATATGTAACACGTGTTCTTCATCCTCTCTGATTCTCTGTGCAGGTGTATGTTGCTACATTTGCAATATCTGCGTACACGTCCACTTACCATCGAGCAGGAAGTAAACCCTTCAACCCTGTCCTGGGAGAGACGTACGAGTGTGACAGACCGGACAAAGGCTTCAGGTTTATAGCTGAACAGGTAGAGGTCACATAGCTTATAACACACACTGCTTTCACATCACAATACATTCACAAAGACAAGCTACTCTTCCCTTCACAAGAACTTTAAAGACTAAACACATGCAATATTTTGAATACAATACATCAGGTGACTGCAATCTTGCTTGAAACCAACTGATTTGCAAACAGCGTCATGTACTACATGTGTGCTACATTTAGTATTTTTAGGCATCAATGTGTAATTGTCAGATGAATTGTCCCATTTCATGTCTTGCCTCATGTCTCCTGTAACAAGGGAAACTTTATGCTGTGGAAAAACAGCGCCCTCGTCCTGTTCTTATTAGTTCACAAGACTCCTCCCAAAATCCATCTTAGTGATATCCATTGTATACTGATCTCTCAAAATAAATGTAGTAATGGTTTGTAGCTAGGAAAACATTTTAGGTATTAACTTGTGTTTCTAATTGATTCATGAGGCAGCCTGTGGGCTGCAGTGTCTGCTGTGGTAAAGCTTTTGATAAAGTCCCTTTATTCCTTCTATCTCTAAATTTTCCAGGTGAGTCATCACCCACCGGTATCAGCATGCCACTCTGATTCGAGGAACTTCACCTTTTGGCAAGGTGAGCAGGCGGCAGCATGTTTGGAATAAACATTCCATTTTCCCTGTATTTGTCTGAACTTATTCATAGATTGCGTTACTGTTGCCGCACTTTTATTTCTTCCTGTTTGTGACATAGTGTCGGTCATATGTAATGTAAAATCTGATGTTGAAATCTCATGTGGTCTTTGTGATCTCCCTGCAGCTCTCCACTGCATGAAAATCAAGTACTTGATATTCATGTACTGTAACAAATCACTGTGTCTGACTACTAGTTTCTTTGGTAGTCACAGGATACTTCTCACTGTTACCTCATTTGCATATCCTTCATGAATAAAGAAGCTGATTTATTAAAATATTGAGAGGCCAGATAAAAACTTCAAAACTTAAATTAAGATAATAATGTCAATTTGCATTGTCACAAGCACTCACCTGTTGTTTTGTGATCGCTTTCTCTTAGATGTCCGGCTGAAAAATAAATTCTGGGGGAAATCTATGGAAATTGTTCCAGTTGGAACCACCCATGTCACGCTACCAGCGTAAGTCCTTTGCTCCTTTACGTGTTGTGTGTGTGTGTGTGTATGTTTGCATGTGCTTGGGTTTTATGTTTAATACTGGTATCCACAGTGCACAGTGAAGCTCCAGAAATGAAACAACATGCCTTTTCAGTATATGTGTGTGTGTGTGTTTGTGAATTCTCCAGGTTTGGGGATCACTACGAATGGAACAAAGTGACATCCTGCATCCATAACATCTTGAGTGGCCAGCGTTGGATTGAACACTATGGGGAGATGGCCATCAAAAATATCAACAGTGATGCTTGCCTGTGTAAAATCACATTTGTCAAGGTAAAGAAGCATAAATATTTAAGTTGCTGTGCTATTTATTGTGAGCGACTGAAGCAGATATTCTACAGCTGAGTTTGGCTATAATGTGTTTATTTTTGCTCAACAGTCCAGAAAAAAAATCTTTGATCCTACAGGGACTAAGATGTGATTCACTCCTTCAGCATTTCAGGGTTTTTTTGTGTGGAGCCATTGTAGAGATAAACTGTAGCTACTGTATTTGTACTTAACAAACTCTTACTATTGTTACTTCCCTTTGTCAAGTTCACACATGAATGAATGAAACTCCTGTAATCATCGCTGCTGTTTGGCCTTTAGCACCTGATTTGAGCTTCAGCCTCTTCTGAACAGACACTTGGAATTTGTTCTTTTGTGAACAGACTACTGGCTTTTACTAGTATACAGTGCTTCTGACTCAAACAACGCATGCTTACTTTCAGCATACTGTATGATCATTACTGTTAAGACAAACAACACCATCTTCTGGACAAAGATAGGAAGTGAATTTTTAAAGCATGAGCATGGATAATCAGGCATTTCGTGTAATTTATTACTTCTTCTTCTGTGCAGTTAACAAATACAATCTACCTCCTTTTTTATCAGGCAAAATCATGGAGCTCTACAGTGAACGAGATCGAGGGCGTGGTTACAGATTCAAATGGAAAAGTTGTACACTCTATTTTTGGAAAATGGCATGAGTCTGTTTTTCAAGGCGACCCACCTTCTGCCACGTGTATCTGGAGAGCAAGTGAGTTACTGGTCTGTGGAAATGTCAGCTCATACACCGGGGAACTTCAGTCAAACAACCAAACTGATCTTGTGTGTGTGTTTAGATCCCATGCCAGTGGACCAAGAACAGTACTATGGCTTCACCCAGTTTGCGGTGGAGTTAAATGAGATGGACTCTACACTGAGACCTCTGCTGCCCTCCACAGACACACGCCTCAGGCCGGACCAGAGGTTGGCACTATTTATCTATCAGTAACGTTTTAATTTCCATTAGACATCATCCTTACCCTTTTTAGAAATGTACTTTATTAGTTTATGTTTCTAACCATATAATCTGATCTGATAGCCTGTACAGATGCCCTTGGAGTCTAAATAGATTTAAAGATGCCAAAACAGACCATTTGGCCCAAAACGTGATTTTTTTTTTTTCTTTTTTTCTCTTCTTCTCCAAGTCTGGAGGAGCTAACGTGGTGTGAAGCAGTAAATGTCTGAAATATGAGCATAACCATGGCAACAGACTATGTGAATTTAGATCAAAGGGAATGAAGTTACAAGAATGTTTTATTTTTAGTAGGATTGTGAACCCCTTTTGTTCAGCAAATGCATTCTTACATGTATTAGGAAGGATAAATATAAAAGGTTCCATCCCCAAATGTGTTCAGACAAATACAGAAAAACATATAATTGAGAAAAATCTTTGATGCATAATTTTTACTGTTGTAATGAAATGCTGTATGTCACAGCATGAAGACTACAGGTATGACTAATGAAATTAAAAATGGCTGGGGAGGGGGACTAAACCTGTGTTTCAACCAGAAGAAAATTTAGTTCCTACAGGATTCATCGCCTCTGGTTATCAGTAACACCTGTGCTTTCCCTACTTTGACAAGTCAAAATGTCTGCTGTGGAAAAGGACCTGTCTGCAGCAAACGAATAGAGTAGTTATGTTTTAATATTTATAGTATAGTAGTATCTGCAGTGGCACGTTATCTCTCATGCCTAATTTTGTCCTGCTGCAGTGTGCAAAGAGGAAGATTACCCAGGAAGATTTAGTAGCTGTACTGAGATGGAAATATAAAGTCAGCTGAAACTTTGACTGCTAACTTCTGCCCAGATGGAGGGAAAGCAAAAGTTTTCCTGTTTGTGTAGGGAAAGAGTTGCATGGATATGGATGACTGGAAGTGGTGCTCTAGTAGGACCAAATTTCTACCATTTCCTATTCTGACTCACTCTTTGTCTTTTTTTGTGCAGGCTGTTGGAGGAGGGGAACACAGAAGGAGCCGAGGAGCAGAAACAGAGGATAGAGCAGCTCCAGAGAGAGAGGAGAAAAGTGCTGCAGGACAACAACATGACACACCAGCCACGCTTTTTCAAGTAATGCGCTGCTGTTTTCTTGATGACGTGCATGTGCAAAAATCCGCCACAGTGTTTGCATAGTTTTTTTCCCCACATCTTCGGCCTGTTACATGTGATTAGAGTTCACCGCCACAGCAGCCACTGTGTCTCATGTGGTATAAAGGTCAGTGAGCGTCACAACCTGCAGCTGTGATGAACAAACTGGTTTTTAAGTTAACTGCTGGGCCTATCATGACAAAAAATATTTTTTATTCACTTTACAATTGTCAGTTTTATCACATCACACACCCATTTCAGACGTAATATTATACACCTCATCAATCCTCGGTTGCTTGGCTTATCATTAACTAAGTCAGAAAATTCAAAATACAATCCTCCCTTATATTCAGAATGATACTTTCTGACATGCTGTATCTCATCTAGGTGAGTGAAGAAGACATGACGAACACAAAAACTTAATTTGCTTGTAAGGTTTTGGATGATAAAAGTTAATATTGATATTATTGTGAACTAAGAAAGAACTTGGCTTATGGCTTATGCAATCAGTGTAATCCGCAGTGTAGGTGAGTGCATGAGGGAAGAAATCTATTGATGCAGTGTTGTATGGTACAGCAACACAATCCAAAAGACAACCAAAGCCAAAATGACGTCTCCCATGGGAGGGAGATAAAGCTACTACGGCACACAACAAAAGCAATGGGCAGAGAGGGTCATAACACTTACCCTTAGCAGATCATCACCTGCATGTGATGAACATGTGATTAAAAATACAAAGATGTGAAATTATCTGTTATCGGTTTCTACCACGAGAAGCACGTAGTTATTCGTACTAGATGAAGAAAGTCCGTGTTGTGCATCCCTACGCTTAACATTTGGCAGGTATCACTTAATTTATCTGAGTGATGAATCCTTCAAGATTTGTCAATCATAAAAACACATTTCTATTTGTGTTGTGTCAGCAGGAAGTCCAACAATGACACGTGGGTGAGCAACAACACGTACTGGGAGCTGCGCAGAGACCCTGGCTTCAGTAAAATGGACTTCCCTGTGTTGTGGTGACATCTGGATTTAACCAAACCTCTCTGCTACAACTTAACATACAGAGGGAAGTATAAAACTGAACTAAGACCAGCCTCCAAGTGTCTTGACCTGGGAAATATGAGTCGCCCCATGTCATGGCAACCCAATCTTCAATGGACTTCCCTCTTCCTCTTTCAGGATTGAGCAGAGCCTGAAGAACTTGTAAAGGTTTTGTTTCTGTTGTTTTTCTCATTTCTCCTTAAGGGTACATCTCTCCTCTCATTATCACAACTGTAATTTCCACACTGTCAGTGTAGGATAAAGATTCATATCATTCATATCATGTCCTGTTGCATCTGAGCATTTACCAAAGTGCCTTTTGTTGCAGTGCCTCACTCAGTCAACTGCTGTAGCAGTTATAAAAAACAAACAAAAAAAAACACTTTTATTCAGAGACTTTAAGCCTTTGGAGGACGTCAGTATGATGTATGGACTTCACTGTTGAGAAAAGGATCAGTGAACTTGTTCAAAAGGTCAAATCCTGCTTGAGTATTCCTCCATCCAGTCAGCATCGTGACTGGATAATGTTTTTTCTAAATCACTGGCTAAGAGGAGGTTTTCATTATCAAAGATGGACTTCAGCCTGTTTTGCTGAAGAATCTGTGACGACTGTTATAGGACTGTGGATAATGTTTATCAATGAGGAAAACAGCAATAACGCTCCATGTTCAAAGATGATAATAAACTGTACGAAGGATGGACGAAGTCGTGTCACGTTTTGTTTGTGTCAAACAACAGATATATAAATACATTACAGCATACAATATAATACATACAATACAATAAAATATTATTGTTACTTTTTTAATGCTTTGTTTGAAGTTAGCTGTTCAGTGGTGCAAAGTAACTAGTAATATATTTACTCATGTACTGTTTTTTTTGTTTTGTTTCTTCACAATTTTGAGAAAGTTACTTTGCTACTTTGTACTTCACTGCCTCTCAGAAAGATATATTGCACTTAATCCAAGTAGAATACCAAGAACAAAATTTCCATTCATACACTCATTATCTATACCTACTTAACCTCTGGAGGGTCACAGAGGGATGGACCTAAGCTTTATACTGGCAGCGTGTATGGGTACCTCAGCTGGCAGGTTCTCCAAAACCTTCCTATGATATAACAATGGTAACCACCCCATTGGCCTAAATCTGACGTTGTCCACATTTCTCTGTTTTTCTGTCCCTTCTCTTCTACTGTCAAGTCAAGATTTTCTCCTATGGACGTCACGCATGGTGCCCATGCAGAAGTACATCTTGTCATTTAGCACTTGGGTGTAAAAGCACAATGAAGTTCTGACGAGGGCAGAACAAACAAACAGCATTTATCACAGGCACTGCAAACCATAAGATCAATGACATTAATTAGCTCACTCGCTTGAAACAAGAAGCCTGCTTTTGTCTGCTTCTGTGTGACATCAAAGACCCATTATTTCAGAAAATACTCGTTTACATACTACTACTTCTACTACACAGGCAATATTGTACTTTGTACCGCATAATATTTATTTAACAACTGAATTCCTAAATACTTTGCAAATTAAAATTTGATCTACATATAAAAAAAATGATTAGTTTATATAACATTGCATTGCTAATAGCCTTGTTGTAGAATTAGCCAATTTTCCCTAAGGATCACTAAAATATTTTGATTCTGAATTAGTTAGTTCCACCTCAACCAGCTATAGATGTTAATTAAAGGTTAATACATATGTAATAATAAAAGTACTGTACTATAAGTGGTAGCTCCTTGATAGGAGCCATTGTGCATAATATAGGTCTAATTTTCTTTTGATCCTAATATACACATTACTTATGTATTGTGAAACTTCCACTTTTACCTAAGTAAAACTGCGAACTCTTCCAACACTAATGCTGGTGGCCGCAGGGCCCTGAGCAGCCTGTTGCAGTAGTCTGAACCAACTATGATGACATATTGTTTGTACGTCTGGGTGCATCCATACCTCAGGGGGGCCGGTATCTCTGCATCTGAGCGACAACTCCCTGTCAGCCTTCACAAAGTTACTACTTATCACCACTCGCAAGCATATGACAAACCAAATACACCCACCCACCCAAATGGGTTCACACAAAGGTGATGAAGTCTATCCACGCCAGATAAATCTCACTATATACCACACTTTTAAAACTGGTGTAGCGAATTTTCTCTTCCCCTCACTTATCAAACTGTTCATGGATTTAAACTCAAACTTAAATCTTGAAAACATATCTGATGGTGTGCTTACGTTTGACTTACAAATAATGCTGAGCATCAAAAAAATAAATAAATAAAATAAATAAATAAAATTACACATGTGAGTTATAAATCTCAAATCAACTTAAACTGCCAACCTTGGGATTTCCTCTTACATAATTCCAGCACATATGAGCAGTGTATCAGCCGTTTTCCTTGCTGAAAAGAGTAAAATGGTCATTGGTTTAGGCTGCTTAAATACTGGCAAGCATGTAAGCATGCACCTTACATCACTTTATTTTAAAATCTGAAACCCATCTGAAACCCCCCATAAGCACTTGTTGTGTGGCATCAGCACTAACGTGGAAAGATTTCCTTTCACATGGAGGGGACTGCCCCCAGGTTAGATGGTCTCACTTTTCTGAAATGTGGTTTTTGACAGGAAGGTCTATCTGTGTCACTCTTCCAGCATCCTGCCAACATCTGGCACTCCTGCATGGGCAGTGAATGGACATAAACCTCGTGATTTAGTTGGCCTGTGAGCTGTTTATGTCATTTACATTTAGATGATTTTGCTGTGACAAAGTTACAAATTCAGGGGTTTCAAGAAAAAGAAAAGTATAAAATCTCTCACTGAACTGCACAGAAGGTGGTGGATAGGATGCGGTGAATTTTGGTGGTGACGTCTCATTAACCAGTTGTCCTAGTTTATCAATCACCACCGTTAAGCAGATGTGCGGGAAAATGAAGTGAATGAGTCAGTGAGACCCGGAATGAAAATATTTCCACTCTCAATTTATTAAAAAAAAAACAAAATATGAAGAAAATATAAACAAAGAAAGAGACAAGTCTGCTCATGTCCTGAAAGCGCGCGCGCGCACACACACACACACACACACACACACACACACACACACACCAAAGAGTGCATATGACCAGAATTAGTTTGACTCTGCAGAGAGAGTGGGAGGAGGAGGCGGTCTCTGTCAGCGCTCTGAACACAACTGTACAGTCGAGTCTTCTCCCATCATTCAGCCGCAGCCCTGACCAAACACACTGCTGCTGTCACTGATTCATTTGATCACTGACGTCGTCTTTCTTACAGCCTACAGTCTCATTGGTTTTGTTTAAAACTGTAAGTGTCGCCGTTACATCCAGTGGACTATTTTAGCTCGCGTTTGGACAGCTTAGTCTACTTTTACGCATGGTGCATTCCAGGAGAGGCAACTGGACCGACCTGAGCTCTGAAAGTACGACATTAAAGCCCGAGCTTGGAGAGTTGTTTAAAAGATAACTTGAGGTAAGAAACAAGTTCCCTTATGTCGCATCGTTCATCTGTGTTCTGGGAGACCAGCAACAATATTCTACAGGATGAGATGATGCGTTCAATTGAGATTTTCTTCACTGAATGTCTTTGATTTTACGTTCATAATCCAAGTCATGCGTCCTTGCTCGTGTGCAGCTGACCTCACCATGCAAGCACGCGCAGCTCTCCGCCACTGAAGCCTGGTTACATTAGAAAACAAAAGTGGGCTGCCGGGAAGTAGCTACACTCGCGCCCTGGCACACGTGCAAATATGTGTGTGGTCAACATGTGGTTGTGTATCGTTCGAATACACACAGCGGTGGGATGTGGGTGCTTCTAACCATTTTTTTTTTTTATTTGAAAATGTAGTCTGTTCTACTTTCATTTAAAGTGATGAAAGCAATTGAAGCTTGCCTCTTATATACAAACATGGATAATCCTTTTCTAAAAAGTATGGATTTTGTAGATACTGTTGGTTTATGTGGCTCACACACTGAATGTATTTAAGAAAGTACTCTATTTGCCTTTACATTAGTGCTATATGTTTGCTCACACGCCCCAGTTAACAATGAAAGGGTTGTTGCGATCATGTTTCTCTCTGTCTCGCTCTCGTTTCCTTGGTCCAGATCACACTAAACAAAAGAAACATAAAATATTTAGAAACAGCATATTTGAGCTTTGGGAGTTTGGGGTTAGAGAAATGTCCACCCTGATGTGACAACGACTGTTAAATAATTCAGACCAGATGACTCAACACATCCGGTCCATGTCAAGTCAAGAAGAGTTTGTGTTGTGTGTATGAGAAGGTGGTGGCGTTTTTGATTTAGTTCAGTGGAAAGAGCTCTCTCATGTTTAATATTCATTTCCCCGATCTGGCTTCTTTCTCTGTCCTCCAGCCAATGCTGCATTCTTATTTTTTTCCCCGTTGACATTCCTCTAACCAACAGGCTCACAGCTCAAACTTTCTTCCATTCTTTCTCCCTCTCTTCCCTCACGGCACAAGTCCCCATCACGCCTGATTACTTTAAATATTTACGCTATGAAAGCTGAACCAGTAAAATTAAGGAGCCAGGGTGTGTGAGTGTGTGTGTGTGTGTGTGTGGGTGTGTGCGTGCATGCATGTGTGTGTGTTTATGTGTACATTTTGTTGCATGTGTTTGTGGGCGCACTAATATGTTCCCAACATGAAGGGGACTTCCTTTAAGTCTTGTGAGTCATTGCCTATGCTGGTGATCACGGGGCTCAGAGTTGTACAGGTTTACATGGTTGTCACCAACACCCACAGAGAATTAGCTCGGCTTTATCGGGACTTACTCAAACTCATGTAAACTTTAGAGGGGAAAAGTGGGGAGAATACCAAAGGGAAACCACCCTCGGTGGTTAAGTAGACTCAAGCCAGGGCGCTTGTCTTCGCTTTCATTGCCATTCAGTGGACAAAATAAGGTGAAATTGAAGCCTTAAACGTCTCTCTTTTCCAGCTGTCTGAACTCTTCATCTGTCGAAGCCATGTTTTCCAAAGCCACTGCCAACTTCATCCGTCAGATTGACCCAGAGGGAAGCCTCATCCACGTGTCCCGACTGAATGATTCACACAAACTGGTTCCCATGGCACTGGTCGTCAAGCGCAACCGCATCTGGTTCTGGCAAAGTCCCAAGTACCAACCAACAGATTTCACCCTCAGTGACTTGTTGCAGGGGGACAGGGAGATCAGTCCTGGTATGTAGCTGTGCACGTGCATAAGAAGTGTATAAAAATTTCTCAGGCTGCATGAAAATTTTATTTATTTTTGTAAGACACATGCTTATATTATCATGTTGCCTGAAGCTTTTCTAACACACATGCATATACATGCAAACACCACCTGTCTTGTCAGGAGTGTCTGAGACAGAATTCCTGACCTACAAGGGGACATTTGGAGACAAGCTCTCTGGGAAGCTGGACACCGAGGCTGGCTCTGTCAGTGTCACACTGGAGGGACAGGGATCCTCCAAGCTCCACTCATGTTTTGGCAAGCTGAAGAAAGAGGAACTGGATGTGAAGAAGCTGCTACACGACTCCAGCAACAGGTGACAAATAGTTTCCTTTTATACTGTGGGCACATAGTGAGCATAAGGTGACACGATAATGACTTTGTTACTGATGAGATAAACACTCTATAAAAAGTAGGAACAGTTAAGAAATCAGATGTTTGACACCTCAGACCAGAGACATGCTGAGAAATCCAACCGAAGCAATCAACAGTGTCACTCTATTAGTTCATGTTTCTTGTGATCCATTTCTAATCCCACTCTTTTTGCATAAATACACTCATAGCTGACTCATAATGACTGATAGATTTCTCTTGGATGCTTCACACATTGTTTGTCTCTCTCTCTTTGCATCAGGCAAGTGGACATGCAGCACGTGCTGATGCAGCAGCTGAAGAAAGGAGCTGAAGTGCTGGTGGTGGTGAAGGAAAGGATCCTCACCACCAACCCCTGCACCGTCACCCAGACGAAGAAGGAGCAGTGCAGCTTTCAAGGGGTGCTCGGGCTGATGGCCATGCTGGGGAGCTCGGTTAAGGTGGGCATGGGCAGGCTTGTGTTAGGTTGGTAAATGAATATGGCCTGGCAATCAATCACAGTCAGGAATATTTGCTTGGTTCGCTGTGGGAATGTCTTAATTAATTCTAAGGTTACATCTTAACTTGTTCAGTAAAATTATTGCCCGGTTAAATTGGATTGTCCAAAATGCTTCTGTTGTATGTTAAATCATTTTAAATTGTGTGTGTGTGTGTGTGTGTGTGTGTGTGTGTGTGTGTTTCCAGGTGTGTGTGAAGGACAGAAACAACATTGTGGCCGACAGCGATGTCTCCTTGGAAATCCCGTCTGGTACAGTGATTGCATACAGTGTCCTGGAGCTGGAGATTAAAAAGGATGGGCACTATGGTGTGTTTTGTCGTTACAGAGAGTGAAAATTGAGACTGATGTGTTGTAAAAATACCTGGAGGAAAGTGTGAATCACAATGTCACTTCTCCATTTTGGAGTGTTCTCACTGACACCAAATACATCCAAATCCCAGAAAGACTGATGTTGCAGCTTTGTGTTTTATATATGATGCATTAAATGTATTATATTATAGCTTACCATGCAGGAAGATAACGTCGTGTCTACAATAGACATTGCATGGAATGGAGAAGTAGAGCAAACAGTATACAGTCTCATGTTATAGTAGCAGGAAGTAGTCGTCAAACCATCATTATTCTCATGACACAGGCTGATGTTGAGTGTTGGGTTTGCATGCATCCATTTTACCATCACTGCGTTTTTCCTCTGTGTGTTTATCAGTGATATTGTGTGTGTTTTCAGGTATATGCCTACAACCTGGCACAATAGGAGGCATTGAATCAGATTCAACTGTAATGTCCTGGCCATCTAATAATTCTTTGAATACGGTGGACGGCAAGCACGGTGAGATGCCTCCAGAGGAAGTACCTCAGAGTGCTCTGCTAAATGGTTTGTGTCCATTTATTCACACATTAGCCAGTTTTCTGGTAAATGACATCATTCAAACATCATTCTCTGTCAGTCCATTCTATATCATGAGTATGTTCACTTTTGCTACTATAGTAAGTATTTCTACCCTGGACTTCAGTAAAAGAAGCAGTTCTTCTGCCAAACTAAAAGATTTGAGCACTTCTTCCATGCTTCTGAGCTCAGTAACAAATGAAACTGATAACTACCTATAACACATATGAACATAAAATTATTGCCACTTATATATGTCGCACATTGTGATATATTAATATTTTCCATTCACAGATTTACAAATGACTGCAGTGAAACCATGTCTGACTCACCAGTTTAACTGTAAACTAACTGTCATTTGTTCCCAGTTGAAAGTAAAAACTAGAAAGAAGTCAATGGTTACGCAGTCCACTAAATTGTATTTTAAAATGCATAAGTTTATCAGCATCTGGTTTTGAATCTGCTTCAGAATAAACATGCTGAAAATAGGTAGGATTGTTGGAGAATAAGATCCTGGGAAAATTGGACTTTGTTCATTGACAAAATTGTGCAAAATTTCAGCTGAGTCAGGCTCATGACTGTGAGTTATGTCCATTTAAATGTATTATGCTGGCATAGCACAGCAGGATTTCCTAATCTTTTTCAGTCTCGCACCCCTTCAGACATTCAACCTCCATCTGTGTATGTTACATTTGACACTGTCTGTTACATCAAGTTGATCTGCACTTAAAAAAAAAAACCCATGTCACCATGGGACATGGTGACCACCACCATTTGTCCATGTAGTTAAAACAGAGCTTTAGCTTCTTTATCACAGTCTTCATTGATTTATGAGATAGTACACAAATACTACACTGTAGCTGAATAAATGCAGTCGCACCACATATGAATCCCAATCCCTCTTCTCATACTCCCAGGTGATGTATCACCCAGACTGGGAACCACAGACCTACACCTCATGTGCTGGCAAAAGGCCACCAAATGTCAAAGGAATTAACAGTTGGAGTTGATGTTGGCATCTGGGATCAAAAAATCTTCAAGCTCAAAAAATCTTTGCAAAATGTGTTCAAGGATTTGGTAATAGTTCAAGCCTAGGAAAATTTGGCAACTATTTGTAGGAAAACAATGAAGAATATCAAAGAAAAGGCTATACTTCTGCTAAATATGTTGTTCGGTGTGTTGTGAATTTTGTCAGGAGTTATGAGCAACAACCTAAAGCACCTTATAACTCCTAATAACTCCTAATAGTGAATTTCAAACAAATCATCGCACTCAGTGAGGTTCTCTTTAGGTTAAAATGTGATGCAATACCTCCCTTACAATACCTCTTACAGGATGGCAGAAGATGGACCTTTCTCCTCTTGCAGAGCTCCCTGAGTCAACTCGTTGGGACTTATTCAAGAGACTCCAAGAGACTCTGAGGGACAGAACTGCTCTGTCATACCTGCAATGTGTGGTGAGTGACACAATGACATGCCCGCCCAATATCAATACGCAGCCAGTATCCCCAAATCACAGTTCATTTCTTTTATCCAGAGAACACTGAGTCAGAAATCTAACTTTTTTCTTCTGTTTTCTCCCATTGCCGCCCCCTGTGCCTGTCTCTGTTAGCTGGAGGGCTTGTGTTGTGGTGAAACACCTGACATGGTCGAGTATGAAGAGCTGTCGGAGAGTCAGAGAATGTTAGTGTCAGCCATACTGGGCCGACTGGGCATAGACAGTCCCACTGGGAACTGCCAGGGTGGCCTCTCTGCTCACATAAATGTAGCTCACATGTTGGTCAGTGCTGTGGAAGGTGAGGGCAAACACCAGGCTGAAGAGGGCTGTAGACCTTTTTCTTTGCAACATTTGAACAAAACAAGACAGTGTTCAAGAAATGGTTTCATCTCGTTGTGTGTTCTGTGTATTGCTTGTGTAGAGTTGCCTGATGAAACTCTGAGCCTTTTGAGTGAGAGCTGCCCTGATTTTCTGGAGGCCTTTGACACACTGGTTAGTTAACTTGTTTATTGCACATCTTTACACTGACTACAGGAGTTGAAAATATTATTGATATAATTTATTTATTCAATTCAGTCAAAAAATGTCAGTTGGCAAAATGTCATTACTGTCCTTTTAAGAAAATACAATATATTTATCTGTTTATCTATCTATTTGTCTGTCCCACCAGATGTGCATGTTGAGGGACAGCGGCTGGCCCGTCTTCGTCCAGTGTCCTCTGGTCCTGCTGCAGGACAGTCAGGCCTTCCAGCTGGCAGAACAGCTGCTCAACCCCACCAGTGTGAGAATGCGGAGAGACACCGACAGGCTGTGGATGGAGACAGGAAGTAAAGCACAAGTGAAACTGTTGGTTCTCTATCTCAGCACACATGGGCTGTCCCTGCTTTGCAAAGGGCTAAAGCAGTAGAAGTATCTCTAGGTGCACTTTATTTCTTTCATGTGAATTACTTTTTGTCCATTTCTTTCTTTCTTTCTTTCTTTCTTTCTTTCTTTCTTTATTGTGAAGTTTAATGAAATAAGCTTAATATAATTATTTTATTATTATTATCGTAGAAGTTTTCATTTGGTCTACTATTTGTAACTTTGTTGCACAGATATTAAGTATTTTATTGTTGTCCTTTTTATCTTGACCTATATATTTGTATTACTTACCGAGCACTTCATATGTTTGTATAAAAAAAGATTTATATATATTTTTAATGTGATGAATTGGCAGAGCTCTGAAATGGTTCACCAATGTGTCTCACTTTTTTATAACTTTTATAGGTACTTGAAAAGGCACCTTACATAAAACTGTTGATAACACATATTTAAGTTGAAAGCTGTGTTGCATGCCTAATCTTGCCAGGATGTTTATTTTCTCCATTTTATTGCTGATATACAAAAGATGCCATTTAATACAAAACCAACCAAAAACCATTGATGATGTTTTTGATTGTTTTTCATATTTACATTATATGTATTTTTTTTTTTTTCCCATGGTTTATTTAAATTTTTACAGTTATAGAATCGTTGCACAAATAGATTCAGCAATTACAATATGCATTAAGATACATCATAGATTTACGAGTCAGTCTTATAACACCCACAACCTCCCCTCCCTCCCGCCCGACCCCCCATCCTAGCTTAGGCTGTGCTAATCAATAAAGAAAACAGTAAGAGACAAAACAAATAAAACGAACTAAAGTAAAACCAGACAACAACACCAAATCAGAAAGACTACACATACAAACAAGCAGACAAAACAAAAAACAAAACAAAACAAAACACAAAAAAAAAAGGGGGGGAGTATGGTCTTAGGTCAATGGTCAACTCCACCAGGCTCCTTGGCCAAGGGGAATTACTGAATCACAAAGCCTCTGGAGGCTGTAGATCCAAGGAGTCAACATAAGTAAGAAAGGGTTGCCAGACTTTATCAAATTTCGACACAGCACCCCTCTTCAAGTGTCTAATCTTTTCAAGCTTTGAAAAAAATAGCACATCTCTTATCCATAACGAGTGTGATGGAGGATGTTTAGCCTTCCAAAAAATCAAAATTAATCTCCTAGCTATGAGAAAAAGAAAAGCAGCAAAGTCTGATTTAGACCTTGATAATTTGACGGTGTCAGGGAGTACTCCAAACAAGGCCGCAACTGGGCACGGCTCTAATTGTATCTCCAGCACATCTGAGACAGAGGAAAATACAGAACACCAGTATGTATATAGAGAGGGACATGTCCAAAACATATGCACCAGAGTACCACGGTGCTGACGGCACCTATCACAAATTGGGTCAGTGTTGGGATAAACACGGGACAGCCTAGCCTTAGTCCAATATACACGGTGTAGGAGCTTACACTGAATTACCCCATGCCTAGCACACACTGAAGATGAGTGAACACGGCCAAGAATAGACCCCCAGGCCATCGTCAAATCCATCCCCAGATCCTGGGACCAGAGGGTTAAAAGGGATTGATCCAGAGGCGAAGATAAAGATAGTATAACTCTATACAGGGTGGATACCATCCCCTTAATCAGGAGGGGCAACTTAAAAATCCTATCAATAGAAATATCTGCAGGCATATTAGGAAAATCTGTATATATCTTTCTATAAAAGTGTCGGACTTGTAAGTACTTGAAAAAATGAGTACGAGGAAGCTCAAACTTCTCAACTAGCTGTTCAAATGTAGCAAACACACCATCTACAAATAAATCTCTTACTGTGGTTAGGCCCTTCTGGTACCACAGCCCAAAGCTACCATGTTCCATAGAGGGTGGGAACAAGGGGTTGCAGTTAAGTGGCATATGGAGAGATGGAGCCTCAAATATGTATTTTTATATGAAAGTTTTATAAAGCTGCCTTTGCCACTTTTGGTTAACTGCCAGTTAACATTCCAATTTATTGTCATTTTACTTTATGTTACATTAACACATTTTGAAGAAAAAAAAACTTTGCATTTCAGTTTCTTTCTGTGTCACTGCTCTATCTAAATGTATCATTTTGCTGCACAGGAATGTAAAATAAAGCTAACTAAGACCAGGCGTCATTTGTTTGATACTGTCAACATATTCATTATCATGTGAAGTTGTCAGAATGTATAATCATGACAAGTTTGAGGCAATTAATTAGAATTAATGTTTTAAAGTCATATTACACATACCATACTGATCTCTGGACAAAGGTGTGTTATGTTCATACATTGTACACCCATAGTTTTCGCTTATGGCTGATTAGACCTTTTCTCATTGTAGTCTGTGTACATATTCATCCTGAAAATGTTGGCTGCACCTGTTAGGGTGGGGCAACTTACAACATTGCCTGTTATTGTTTGTTTATGCCCTGCGGTATGTCATGTATATCTGGTTCACTTTGATAGCATGGTTGGACTCCCACCCTGGCAAAGAAGGCAATTATGATCATTATAAAATATGATTAATATCTGAGCTCCTTAGAACTGATACAAATGTTTGAAGAGATAAATTACATAATTTGCACTCCGTCAAAATCTTGTTAAAAGACCATAAGTATTTGACTGTTTTTTTTCTTTTAGTTTATATTGTCACATGATCCAAATGTGTTTAAACAAATTATAACAAATTAATGAACACAAAGAAAACCTATGGTCAGATAGCATAATTCTACTCTATAAGTTATGATCTTTGGTAATTTAACAAAGCTGTTATGTATAGTTTAACCCAACAGGCAGTGTTTGCCTTAGGGTCCCTGAACAGGTTAATCTAGCCATGCTAGCAAGGTGTATTTGCAGTACAAAACTTGCAGAGTGTAGTTTGCTGACTTCAGGAAACTTCCAGCATAGCTGTGCAAAGTTTTAGAATTCTAATCAGCCAGAATAATTGCAAAGGCCTGCGTGGGTGTGCTAAAACACATGCTGCCAGTTTATGAAGCAGGTCCACATTTGTTTATCCTGCAGAATGAAGTATGACCTTTAATACGTTAAACACTGTATGATGTGATGAAACTAAATCTCTGTTCAGTGTGTGTCTAACGCAAACCACATGTGGCCTAAACCACTTTGGAATTCATTCACGAATGAACTCCATTGCCACGTGGGGTCGCTGTTGTTGGCAGTGGCCGATGACGTATATCTCCTGCGACACTAGCTCGTGCTTCTTTCGTGAGTCGTACGAAAACAAGTCCCTGGCGCTGGTGAAATTTGGGGAGCTGAAATAAGAAGCCTTTGATTTGAACCAGTCCGCGCCGTGCTGAAATGACAGTGTGCAGTTTTTTTCTTCAGGGCCGCTGTCGTTACGGCGAAAAGTGTTGGAATGAGCACCCGAGGGGAGGGAACAGAGGAGGTGGAGGATACAACAACAGCAACCGCTCTTCTGCTCAGCAACAGCAGAGAGGTGGAGGTAACGTCAATGAAAAATGAACGTCGCACACCTTGGCTCACTTTAGCGGGTCTCCCGTACGGTAAACTCTGTGGTGACGCAGTGATTCTATGGATGAACGTACCAAAGCTAACTATGTAGAAAAAGTTGCGACGGTATTCCAGCCCTGTTTGAACTTTACACTAATAAAAATAAGGTTAGGCGAACACCTTTGCACTGTACACAGTAAAAAATGACCATGAAGTTGAGTGTCTACAGCATGTTCTGTCCATAGACCTCCCCTGTTTTGATCAAGAAACCCGCAAATCACACGCAAACCTTCTTTGTGGGCCTTCTTTCAGGTTCAAGACAGACATACACTTTTAGGTGTCGTACATACAGAGTAGACAGAAATGGCAGTGGTAAAATCACAAAATGGGGAGAATGGTTTTAAGGATTTTAGAATTAATGCCTCGTTTCCCCCCCCTCAACATTTACTGTTATTGGGGTGCATTGTTGGTTTCAGGATTTGGAAACAAAGTCTGGGTGAATCCTTCCCAGCAAAAAGGAGGCTATATCCAGCCTTCATCCTTCTCTTCTCATGGAAGTGATGACTGGGGCCAAGGAGGAGGAGGTGGAGGGAGAAGAGATAACATAAAATCCTCCGAATTCAGCTTCTCCGCTCAAAACAGATTTTCAACGCTTGCTGCTCCCAGCACTTTTGACAAGGGGGGAAGAGGAGGTGGCCAGCAAATTGCAGCGAGGGATGAAGATGATGATAAAAAACTGTGAGTCATCTGTGTTTTGTTTAATTTGTGTTTCGCTTTAAAATGTATGTTGTCATGAGTGATTAATTCATGTGATTGTCGCCCAGGGAGTTCATTCAGATGGACATGGACATATGGGAGAGTTCAGGGCAGTGGTGCTTCTCGTGTTATTCTAACTTCAAGACATCTTTATCTGGTCTGTATCCGTAATATGCATTTAATTACATGATTTTCTTTATTTGTCTTTGTATTAACTGTAAACAATGGGTCAGTTGTATCAGCCTAAATGTGTGTGATATTTCTTGCCTTCAGGTTTCACTGATCTCTCTCCAGAAGAGCTCAGGCTGGAGTATTACTCTACAAGAGCTTCAGGAGATCTGCAGGGATATGTAAGTGTAGTGCCATTCATTAACCCTAGAACACTAACGTTAAAATTAGTAACACCATCACTAACGTAGGGTATATTTTACCCGATATAATATCTCGGATAAAATACAGTTTATCACACCAGCGTTCATCATGCCATATAGGACACACAGTGGCCACCTCTTGGTTTTTCTTTCACAGCTGTACTGAGCACACATTTGGTCGAAAGTATCAACACATCCCTTCATTTGGTTGTTTTTTCACTTTTTTTCAATTCGATCACTTCAAAATTGTGTGGGTGAAAATCACCCGACGTTAGTGTTCTAGGGTTAATGTCACTCCTAACACAATATATGAAAATAAAGAGTATAGAGCGTTCTTCCATGAATTCCTGAAAATAATTCAGTGTTTGTCTGAAGAAAGGATACAAGTATTCCTTTCAGTAAAGATGATTATTGATATTATTGTCAGAGTTTTAAAACATGTAAGATTAAGAAACTCTTTTTTTTACGTGTTCAGATTAATGGGATAAATCAGTTGCTCAGCCAGTGGAGAGGCAGAGTCCAGGAACTGAAGATCATGAGTCCAGCTACCCGCCAAGCTTTGGTGAGACACAGACACACACAGTTACTGTAGCTGTACTCCTGTCTATTTTTATGAAGGGTCTTTCGTAAAGACAGTAAATGTTTTCTTTGCTTTACTTGAAGCTTGCAGAGTTAAACAACCCAGCACCTCAGACATCTTCAGGGGGCTTTGATTCAATGACAGCACCTGGATTTGGATCTTCTACACCCAGCTTTGGAAGCAAAAGTGGAGGTGAAGTATAGCTTTATTGTAAGAGTAGAAGAGTAAAGAAATAGTCCATAAACTCCCAGTCTTTGTTGAAACAGGTCATAGTGTCATATTTAATGGGCTGATATGACAGAGACCCTATGCAAGTAAGAACCATTCCTTTAAAGTGTCCCGCATCTCTCATGAATACAGGGCTTGAACAGATGTTCTTACTGCATGTTGCATAGTGTTTGGGAGTTCAGTCAAGTGGCTGATTTGCTGTGAAATCAAGGACATGAATGCACCAGAATAGAAAAGATCTCCTCCACACATGTATGAAGACATGCAAAAAATCTCTATTGGTGCAGGATTGGGTTTCCAAACTATTCATGAGGTCAGAAATCAAGCCTGTGGGCTCCACTTCGAAAATCTCTCAGATTTTCACTCCAGAGAAAATTTACATTGTCTGTAATGAATGTGAAAACAGCGTTATAGTGTCAGACTCTGCACATGCATCTTTCTACACAATGAAGCTCAAATATTCAACTGTAGGAACAAGAACAACAACACATTTTTGACTGGAGGTGACTTTATGCTGATCTGGTAATCAAATCCATACCAACCACTGCTGCTGTGTTCATTTCTAAATCCATCTGACCATCTAGGCTTTGGGAGTCCAGCACCAGTTCAGGCCAGCACTTTTAGCTTTGCTGCCCCGAGTGGTGGCTTCGGTTCATCAGCAGCGCCGTCATCCTCAACAGGTTTTGGCAGTGCCTTGGCAGCTCCTACACAACCTCCCTCTGGGTTTGGTTCCTCCTCTGCAGCCTCCTCTGCTCTTTCAGCTGCTTCTTTCTCCTTCAGTGGTCCAACCTCCAATAGTTCATCAGCCACTTCAGGATTTGGCTCTGCCTCTGGGTTCAGTTTCTCCTCGACAGCGAACGCTGGAAGTACATTCGGGAGCGGTTTCGGGGTGGAGGCAGGAAGCAGCAGTGTTTTTGGACAGACGAGTGGGGGGTTTGGGGCAAGCGCTGCTCCGCCTGCAGCAGGAGCTGTGTCTGCCGGTGGGGAAACGGATGGTTTGTTTTCACCTAAGGACAAACTGACTCCAGAGGAACTGAATCAGTTCAAGGCTAAGAGGTTCACTCTAGGCCAGATCCCTTTAAAGCCTCCTCCAGCTGACATACTGGTGGTATGATGCTGTGGGAAACATTAGCAAGATTTTTTCTGCAAAGAAAATGAAACAAAGTTAAGATTGTCTCTCCTCCTGTTAAAATTAATATACTTATGTTTAAGGTTTGGCTAACGTTCCAATACTTCAGATTAATTTTGTCTGGGAAAACTTGCTTTGATTCCATTTAAGATTTTTTCTGTATGTGCAAAGCATGCCTTATGTGAAGCTGTAAAATACACAATTATTATTATATTTTTAGAATGGGTCTTTTGTCACATAAGGTGCTATTTTTGAGATTATTGTATGTCTCTTGAGTTTGGATTCTATTGAATTGGTTCGCTAAAGTTTATATTTCGCCACTTGTTGAGGTGAACTGCTAGAGTAATGAAAAAGGTTTCGGAAGGTTTAATTTACATGCTTATCTGATCAAACATAAATGATGTTTTAAAAAAAAAAAAAAATCAATAAACATCTACACAAAACTCCCCAATTCAGACAATGTCCTCTTGACTACAAACGTTGTAATTGCACAACTCAACCAGAAGAGGGTGTCAAAATACAAGCCAGCCTTTTAAGATGTTATTGAAGCATAACCGATATTAGGCAGGTGTACATAGATGGATAACTTGGGACTATCTTGGAAAAAAAAAAAGAGGTAGTTTGCTGCCTCAGACTGGGTACTGTTCTCCTGTGTTTACTCACACTGTGATGTAACGCTGTAGAGACAACAGAGGCGAGGCCTGTCTGTCGCATCCGTCCGTCCACTAACGGGGAGAGCGAAGTGTGGTAGTGCATGGGTGACAAAGAGACAGCAATAATTTATTCTGCTGCTGTGGGGTCTGTGGCTCTGCTGACTGGAGCATATTTTCAGCTGACAGGGAGTTTGTGATATCTGCAAGAGGTGAAACTGAGTTGGAGCTGCCTCCTGTGTGTGTGTGTGAAATCATCCCAAGTCTTTATCTCATGGCCAGCTTGAAGGCGTTGTGCATCTAACCAATATAGTTTTATACTTACTAGTAATGGAAACACAGAGGTGGAAAATGTAAGTTAGCAGTTTTACTCAGGTATCTCAGGCTTTGTTAAGAATTAAACTAACTGAGAATATCTATACCTATATATATATGTACAGCTGAAATAATTAGGTGATAAATCAGTTAGCGGATTGATAGAAAATTAATTGTCAACTATAGTGATATTCACTGAAGTCATTTTTCATTTTAAAATGCCATTACATTGACATTGGCATACTGTGATGGCATGTCTCGCTATTTTCTGAATTTCTGTTTTAAAAAATCAATCGATTAATTAATCAGCATATAATAATGAATTACAATGCCTAACAAAATAGTTACGGTTATCTCCACCTCAACCAACTACAGCAGTAAAATGCTGTGTGAGTAATAATAATCGAACAATATAATCCATTCCTGATTACAAACATACCAATGCAGCACTTTTACTTTAACGGTATTAGCACTTTTAGGCTCTGAGTACACCACAGACTGACAGCAGGGTGCAACACAGTCATTTTCTCTCCTACTTTTCAGTCTGTCAGCAGTAACCACCCCCTGCCAGCAGATAATACATAAATAATTCAATGGATTAATGAACGAATGAAAGAGAAACTATCTCATGAAAAGGCACTTGCGTGCTCATTTCTGTGAAACTTGTTTAAATTGCCATGCGGTGACTCTTAATCACATCTAACGGAGAAATATGGGATTTTGTGTGTCCTTGTTTCCCCAACAGCAAATGAGCAGATTTAATCACTAACTGCCGCAGCATCATATTTCCAGCCTGCCTGTGTTTATGTAATGTATGCATGAGCTGCACAGTGTGGGATCAGAGCAATATTAAAAATGAGGGATGAGTCTGTGGATGCCTGCACACACACACACACACACAGTCAGACACAGAATGTTTTGTTTTTTTTTATCGGAGACAATTATTCAGAAACCGATATAAGGTTATATCACAGGAGACAATTCTATCAAAGAAATTATACAATTCCACTCATTTGACCTGTTGTGTTTAATAGTGTGGAATATGATTTATAAATGCAGCCATTTCCTCTTCCTTCCCTCCTGAGAATTGTTTCCCAAGAGGGAGGCTGGATTTTGAGAGTTGACATTTGAATTGAAATGAATGCACACACACACACATATACACACCCCGTCATCCACTGTACAAACTCCTCCTCCTGATCCTCCTGCTTTAATTTCCGACCTGCCCCACCCTCCTCCTGTGAATCCATATCTTACACAAACGCAGTCACATGACCATGATGTGTACTGTGATTCAATTGACTGTGACCTGACTCCAGCAACGTGGACCAGATGCACAGTGTATATGGTCCTCTAATACATTTAACACACTTTTCCAGAGGGACAGTAGGTGTTATCTGTCTTGTTAATTCCCTGTTACTGTAGCTGTGTATGTGTGTCAGAGCTCTGAACAGATCAGTCGTTTGAATTATGACTTTGGCCTGCAGCTATTGAAAATTCCTCCTCCTGGGCTGTCTTATCCTCATCAGCAAAATTTTAAAGACACACACCACACCTGAATGCACATTGTGTTGTGTTGTAGACATTAGCTGATGACAGCAACAGACGCTCTTACCACCGCTTGAATCCCCTCTCACTCCAGAAGGCCAGTGAGCTGATTCAGATTCAGTGCTGGTATTAATGTTTGATGGGGGCTGACTTCAGTCGACCCTCCTTACAGTTGCGGCAGAAAACAAGAATTGATTGTGTTGTGCCACAGCAGTTCGCCTATGGGAAACAGGGCATTGATCTAAGGCCTGTGATTTATGCCTATTTGAGTGGCTTGCTGCATGTGTGACTGAGTGGCACATATTTCACCTGCAAGGTTCTTGACCTGGATTACTGTACTGCAGATGTTTATGGGTTAATATTAAGATCTTGTCAGTGCCCCTGCACCCACTGACAGTAGCAACACATCGTAGTGAGTAAACACTGTCAGTACAGAGAATATACTGGAAGCATGTACTGTACTCGAAACCAGAGTGGGTGAGGGCTGGATCGTTCAAACTGGAGTGGCACTAAGAGACTGGGCAAAATCTTACGCCACATTATACTCATTACATTAACTTCACGTGTGTGTACAAACAGTGCTGCATCATCCCCCAGCTGAGAGGAAAACATGCAAAACACACTCTTTATGAACCTGCACTCTGCATCATCTGGAAGCCAATTTTTGTCGGTGTGATGAAAGAAAAGCATGCTGTAAGTCAAAATGAGAAACTTAAACTTACAAAACAACAACTTACTCTCGCAACTAATCTCATGTTAAGTCATTATTTTGAGAAAGTTTCTCCTTATAATGACTTACAGGAAATGGGCTTCCTTTGAATCAAACTGCAAAGGACTGTGTTTTGAATGTTTTTCCATATTTGATACAATTTAGAACATCGCGATTGCTTTTATATATAAGGTAATAGCACTTTGGTGCTGTAATGCATTGCAGATTGAGCAACAATTGTGTCATTTTGACAGAAATATGGGAGGATTCAGAAAATACAAATATGAAAGAACAGGACAGCAGGAGCAACTCCTTTCACATCAACACGTTATTTTGTACATTGTTACTCTAAACTATTAATGACAGACACTTTAATGTTAATTATCAACGAGTGAGCTTTAGAGGTTTAAGAGATCCCCGGAAGTTTACCAGTTTTAACCCATGGATAGAGGCAGGCCAGCTGATTCCCCCTGCTTCCAATCTTCATGCTAAACTAAACTAACCAGCTAGTTGTGCTCACTGCATAGTCAACAGGCAGACGCGAGAGTCTTAGGCTATTGACCTCATAAGCCTCAGCAACTTTCAGCAACCCAGTTTAGGTTGAATGCACCATCCTTCACTTAAGGCTATGATGCATAGAAATTTGATAAGGGGGATCAATAGAGGAGGGTTAATTTAATTGCAGTGTTTAATGTAGTGATATGAAGCTCTGTGACATGCAGGCAGATCCGCGGTGTTTATTCACGCTTCTCTCAAACGGCCACACGTGGTCGCTGTTTGCCATGCCGCTGGAAGCACCCAGGCCCGATCCCGCTCCTCTTCTCCTCTCTTCTCCTCCCTCCCCCTCTCCTCTCTTCTCTCCACAGCAGCGCGTCTCTCACCGCGCCTTGGATGCCGTGTGACCAGCAGCTCCGAGCGGAGACGCCGTCCAGCAAATCGCCGACTGCACACCAGCACAGCACAGCAAAAAAAAAAAAAAAAAAAGAATTATATGTATACATATATATGACCTAACGATGACATTCTTACAGATACGACAGAAACAAACAATTATTTGACAACTTCCGAGCCCGCACCTTGCCTTCGTCGCTCCTTGCTGTAAGTGGTGAGTGCCGTTTGATTCCTTTTTAATTGCAGGTCTCGCCGGGTTCAGTTTGCGCACCGGTCAGTGATAGCGCCAGCGGACTGATGCTGTGAATAATGCAAACATCCAGATAATCAGTGATCTGCTCAAAGTGGGCGCTGTCATCAGAATTTGTCTGTATTGTTTATGCATCGGCCCATTGTAGAAGTAACGTGCACGGGATTAAATGATTAGCATCAGCTGGGAAGACTTGGTTTTCCTCTTCTATACTCTCACTTTATCACTTAAATCAATTTCATTAACTGCCTAAAGGGATTGATATGACCGGATGAAGACGGTATAGACGAAAAAAAATGCACATTAGGACTGCAGAGGAGTGATTGTAATGTGACCTAAATACTAATTTTCTTTTCTTCTTTCCTTTCTTTTTTTTTGGTTGTCAAGATTGTCAATAATCACGATTTATAGGAGTAACCCATATATGTTTGGACATTTACATATGTTGTAGGCTTACTGGGATTTGTAAAAATGTTGCTGAAGGAATGAGAAACTAATTGTCTGTATTGATTTATCAGACAGCTTGTCAAAGCGGGTCAACCTTTGCTGGTGATCTGTGGCAGGGTTGCACGAGGTCGGATGCATGTATAGGTGCCATAGGAAAAGTCAGCCAGGCACTGCTACCTCTTTTGATTGTGTGTAGTAAGGATAACAGTAAAGGGACAGAGGAGAGGCTGAGAATAAGGGTATTTTCAGATGCCAGCACTCAGGTCAGGCCAAGTGCATGCTGAGGTGTGAGATTACATCAGATGGCCACACAGGCACAAACACAACAATGTCCAGATCTCAGCTCAAACTGTGTTCCCCAACTGTGGATGGGGGCAGAGACATGTGACAGAGCTTACCCTGTCTCTCTATAAACCTCATTCAGAACAGTCTGAAAGCTGTTTGATTCTTTTTGACACGAGTAACCGTTGTATACAGAATATGAAGCATACATTAACTGGCGTTATTTCATTTTAAGGAGAAGAGGAACAATTATCCATGTGCCTAACCCTTGAAATCCATGCCTGACTCACTCTTGATCCTCTGAGTAAGCCACTGAGATGGAATTGAGATAGTAAAAGCTGGGAAGAGACTCAACCCGATACTGTGGAAAGCCAAGTCATGCTTCTGCATCCCCATTTACAACTCCAACATTTAAATGCAAAAGCCATTTTCCACGAGTTCTGCATTCCATATTAGTACAAAAGGAAGTGGGGGGTAGGGGGGTATCATCCTATTTCTTAGTCAGAAACAGTTGTGCTGCACAGCTCACGTGGCTGTTTATGAAGTATTCATGTATTTGTGTCACATTTGGATGGGCGTGGCTGCCAAGCAGATCTGATATGTGTTGCACACAAGTTCAGAGGCCAGATAAAATCCTTAAATATTCACTCGGATGAAACATATGTATGTGTCTACAAGTGTGTGTGTTCGAGTAGTAGAGAGATGTGGCGATAGTACTGGATAAACTGGCTGCTCAAAAGGCCAGCCTGAAATGCGCTGTATCATCCTCCATCAAAGTGTCTCTGTTCACATGCACACGCACATATGCAGTGACACATCTGACCACACTTCAGATCTGGAACTGGCAGCTGCTGGTCTGGTCTTCTTTGAAGTGAAAATATCATTAAAACAACCAAGGGGCAGAGCAGACACTTATCATAGTAATGAGCAGGCTTCAGGGTGTGTGTTGTTACACCTTATGTGGCTGTGTACACTTGTAGGCAGCCATCTGTAAGGCACAATTCACTGGCCAACTGGTATGCTTCATCAAAGAGGTTAGCTGTGATGGGTTGACAATGAATCGTTGGTATCGTGTCTCGCTTCCCACTTCAAACTGGACTTGCTAATGAGACACTACAGTCCTGTATGAGTGTACTTTTGCACACTCAACAGAGAATGTGTGTGGGTTTTGACCTATATTTTTGAAGCTCGTGTTTTTCAAAGAGCCAAGTGACCATGTAGATGAATGCTGCTGTGTTTTTTTCAAAGCTGTACTGGGACTCTGCACCAACAGGCATCAGAAAATCAATTCCACCCAACACCTGATATGTGTTTGAGGCTACTGCAGGAGCAAAGGTGACCCCTGTCATATGCACATGGGTTTTAATTGGCTTGACCTGTCTAGGAGACACTGACTGTTTGTTTGTAGTGGGTATTGTATGTTTTGTATTTACTGAAAATTAATTGTTGACTTAAGCCATATTTGCACAAAATATCAAACACTATGACAGCGTTAGCGTCAACAAGATGAAAAGCAGACCTTTGACTATGATTATATGTCACAATATGTTTATGGAATCAAATCAACGTGCACTGCTTGCATTGAATTTGATTGGTTGATTTCACTGTTACTGATTTGTTCAGATATAAATTAGCTCTATTTTGTTTGAGCCTGATCAGTAGGCTACATATTTATGTTTTATTAAGCTCTATTGACCAGTTTGAATGTGATATGTTGCATTGCTTTGATCAAGTAATTATAAAACAGTGGCATTACTCATTATATTTTTAACATAGTAGCTGGCTATCTGAAACCTATTACATATTTCAAAAGCTTCAAAACACTGCTCATGAAGGACTGCATATGCAATCTGATTTATAGGTACTAATTTAGATAGCATAACTACATATTACAATTTACAATATTTAAAAAGCACAATATGACTGCAGTAGCAGACAACATGTCACAAGACTTGAAATTCATTATATTAATGACACTAACACTGCCTGGTTAATATCCTCTTGTAGCAAAAGTCCACTAGCAGTCTGACAGTGAGAGAGATTAGCCAAACTGTCAAACCTGCAAGCAACCCAGAAATGAGGTCACATATAAAAGGAAGCTTTTGGGAAGTGGAAGCCTGTGATAGAAGTTTTAAAAACACAAGCGGGGAGAGAGATAAACACACAGCTCTTATCTTGTCCTCCCACAGGATTTGACTACGTTCCAGTACACACACCAGTGCAGTAAATAACGCAGGGAGGTGTGCTTTGTCTGACCCCCAAGGCCCCCCACCTCAGCACCACACACAGCCCCTGCTGTCTAAGCTGGGACTTGGTGATTGGGACGTGGTAAGTGGGAGTGTGCTACTCTGCCCCAGGCTGGCTACCAGCATCCCAGGTGGGATGGAGAGATGAGGCGTAGCTGAGGGGTAGTGAGAGAGATGTCACTGACCACATTTGTCACCTGAGAAAGCAGGCCATGAGTCAGGAAAGCTCCCAGTCTCATCCATCATGCCCCTCTTAACCCACTTTCCTTCCCGTACAGCCACTCCGGCTTTTTATTTTTCTATTTTCTGCTAGTTCTCCATCCCCCTGCTGCTGACAGAGTAACTGGCATCTTTCTCTTGATGGTGATGAAAAGGAGAAGAGGGCGTGGTTCAGTGTTGTCGGAAGGCAGTGAAGGAAGCAAACTTTTTTCTCCCATACAACTTTTTATATTTGAAGAAAGAAAGAAGAGGAAATTTAATGATTAAAAGTCACAGTAGGGAGGCAAAGATAACACAGTGACACAGTGTGTCTCATTTTCACGCCAGATTCCCCACGGTGGTGTGTAGAGAGAAACCCTGTGAGCTGCTGAGACTGCTTTGGGGTGGTAAGTGATGATATGAGAGAGTTCTCACTTCTTCAAAAGGCTGCTGGCTCAAATCCTGGACAAGTATTTGATCCACTGCTGAGATGAAAACTGTACAGTACTGTATTGCTGGCTCAGCTGTGGAGGGATTAGCGGGAAACGGGAGAAGCAGGGGGATGAGTGAATGAACATTTGAAATGATACTCCACAGGGTAGTGATTTGATGGATATTGATGTGGCTTAATGCCAAAAGTATTTTCATGTGATTGTTAGGCTGTTGTTATTAACCGGTAACCAGCTACCTCCCATGTGTTTCTGGGTGTTTACTGCTTCATGAACTAGCATCTCATAAACAAAAGGTAGTGTTAGATAAAACTGCACAAGCTCACTTTACCTGTTATTTATTATGTTCAGTATGGTGCAGAGAAAGCCTGCAGTGATGCGGCTTTGCCACGATTCAGTACATTAAAAAATGACATTGATTTTATTTACCTTGGTTTCACCATCAATTCCAAATTGTAGTGTACTCACCAAATTATCAGTGATATTTTGGAATTTAGCAACATTACTTAAAAGATGGTAGGAGAAGAAATAAAAGTGGTCAGATCATCATACAGCCAAGCTAATTTGAAGATGATAAACAGTAAAAATTGCTACTCCAACTCACAGTTTACAAACTGACTTCCAAGTTTGCTTGAGCAGTGGATTATTACCAAGTGGCAACCTCTGGGGCTGAAAGGAAGTGCCAAGAACTGCAGTTCCTCGAATGGCTGCCTGAGGCTGCCTCCAAAACCGTGTTAAAATGCCTAACTTTCCATCCAAAATAAACAGCCTGGTACAAATAAAGGTTTTGGTCTCTTTAGCTGATTTCACTGTTCATGACATGAGTGTGGTCACTTTGAGTGACAATTAGCCTCTAGGTTTCACCTCAGTTAGTTTGAGTCACTGATCTGGACCTTTGCCATGTTTGAAGTGACCTTTTGGAATATTTCAGCAAGTGTTTGACAAATAATATGGCTTTTTTTATGTGAATAGTACTAACAGACCAGAGGTGAGGGAACGGACACCCGTTTTTTGGATTAACAAGTGAGAGTGGATTGTCATTTGCCTCGTGATAAGAAGACATAATGGCTTAACCATCTGTTTGTTTACTGATAACTGGTGGCAGATGTGTGCTGTACACTTTGATTAAGCATTTCGGTGCTTGATTATATTTTAGACAACCTCAGGCTGGCTAATTTGACCCTTCAGTTGTAGCTTTGCTACAGAAAATGTAAGCCTTTGCTTCCCTGCCATGGCTGATTCCACATGATTCAGGCAATTTGTATGAAAACATGGTGTGACAGATTGAATTTATGTCTGCTGTCACAAGGTGATGTAGAGGGAGTGACTCAGCGACTCAACTCATTAAAGATTTTATTGGATAAAAATTTGATTGGGCCAATGGGAGAGGCAAAGCGAAAGCTTTTTATGAACTCTTTTTTTTTGTTTCATTTCGTGGCTGTTAGCATTTGATTCAGATTTGTGTGTGTGCATGTGTGCGCCAAGCACATTATTGCTCTGCAAAGTGTGAAATGGGAATATTTAATGGTGCTGTGACTGTATCTGGTCAATTTGTTTCTGATACACTGTGCTCTCTTGAACTTTGTAATACCGAAGAAGTGTTTTACAGAAGATATTAATTCGAGTCCATCAGCCAAGACACCAGTGTGACCGGCTCTTGTCATTCAATATTTCAGCTTTTTCATTTGCCACACTCACTGGCACGTACATTCAGTGCAGCATATGTGTGTTTGCACTATGCTGGGTTTCTCTGTGTGTGATTTTGTGTGTGATCCATTTGGCATTCAGTCGTCCCACAGCCTGGCACTCTTACACTGCATGTGTGTGTGTGTGTGTGGCTGCAAAACCAGCCTTCTGTTTTCTCGCCTTAAGAGACCCCTTATGATCAGAGAAATACATCAGCCACGCACAAACACAACACCAGGCCAAGCTCAATGGTAGCAGGCACTGAGCCGACACATACAGTATCATAACCTGGGAAGTTTCCATGGTAGCCTCAACAGGAAGTGCATTTGAGCTCCTGCCTGTCCTTGTACACTGCCGGTGGGATTGTTCATCATGAATTTCATTTTAATTCCACCTATTTTTCACTCATTGCAAGTTGTATGTGCACAACATGTGGAGGATATAACATTTTATGTTATGCTGTACATGCCGTAGAGGTATGTGACATATCAATTATCAATTATTATTCAAATCAATTACCCAATTTTAGATTTTCAAACAAAGTTCTATGTGCTTATATCTTCTGCACTGAGAAAACAGATTCGTAGTCTACTCTGACTTTTACTAATATTTTTGAGCATTGTTTTGTATTACATTTACTATAAGTACACTTAACCTGTCAAAAAATCATAATTTTATGGTAAGCACTGCTGGCTTTCATGAAAAAAGAAAAAATTAAAAAAAAACCCCAAACAAACAAAAAAAAAAAAACGCACATGGTAGCATAACATTCAAGACAAATGTCTTTAAATAGCATAAGTTACTGACTATTAAATTAAAAGCCTAATGATATTTGACTGCTGACAAATGTCCAAGAGTACACTGCTATTAGATACTTATTTTCCTGTTAATTTAGCTATGATTCAGCTCAGTTCAATCTCTGCTGTCCCATGTGGGAAGTATTTGCCTTATAGCAGCCAAGAACACTTGGCAAAAACACATGAAAAGAGGCTGATCCAACAGCAAACACAGAAAATGATCAATTAGAAAAAGTAACATGCAACAATGAAAGCAATAAGCAGAGGCAATAAGTGCAAACAAGGTCTCAGACCCACAGTATATCTTAACCATCTCCTTTTTAGCTAAACTTTAGGTTAATTAACTGACCTGCAGTGGCAATGTGGCCTTCCAGAGATCAACTTTAAAGAGACCATTAATGGATTGCTCGGCCATATCCAGTTACAAGGTTGTGGCACTTGTGTTCATGGGAGGAACTGAAAGGAGAGCTCATGCTTTTACTCTTTGCTTCACTGCTTACACTGACAGCAGACAGTCATGCTTGATTTCAATCACACCTAAAGTTTTGGTCTCTTCTCTTCTGCACCCTCTGCCAACAGAGTTTTCAGCTAAGCGAGTGGTGTGATTTAAACCACTGATATCTGCCACACAGGACCTATGAATTTTAGAGAAATTGCACTTTCTGAAATGTGGTCAATCACTTTCTTGTTGAGAGATACCTGAGAGAATCGATGCCACTCTTACACAGCCAGTTAACATAATTTAGCACAAAGACTGGATACAAGGAAACAGCGATCCTAGCCCTGTACCAGCACCTCTAAAACTCAGCACTTAACACATTTGAGCAAGTTTGTTAAATCTGTACAAGAACCAGATGAATCTGTGAGCTCATTTTTTATTTGCACTGCAGATCTGTCTGGTCCTCCTGTCAATCAGGCAGATATCAAGCTGACCTAGCTTGCGTCTTGCCAGTCACAAGCAATTATTTGGGGTCTGTTTGATATGATGACTGTGCAGAGGAGCACCGCTGAGGCATTAGAATAAACATCCAAGATGGTTGATACTGATGTGGAACGCTGAATCTGCTATTAAACAAACTGGCCTGTATACCTTTTCTTAAAAAAGGACTCAGAACTTCCCTTAAACCTTTTGCTTAAAAAAAGATAAAAATTAAGTTTAATTTGCCAAACATAAAAGTTTCATTTGACAACTGGCCCCACTGCCTGGCAAAATACTGGGGCCCAGTGAAAACCCATTGAATATTATTGTTTCTCCATTG